>NW_020897737.1:11297526-11694611 GCF_003984885.1 Neopelma chrysocephalum
GTGTGTTGGATGGAGATAAAGACAGTATAAATTGTGCAAGACAAGAAGCAATACGGATGGTGAGAGTATTGACTGTTTTAAGAGAGTATATAAACGAATGTGACAGTGATTACCACGAGGAGAGAACTATTCTACCTATGTCAAGGTATGTGTGAAAAAGCAGTATTGTGATTTTGATTTTTGTTAAACTAAAACATTACTAATAGCTTTGTGATTTTTGCATTCTAAAGGGTTTCTATTCAGGGGATGGTATTTACAGAGTTTCAGAATTCCATTTTCTTTGTTAATAAATGAAACTGTATTTTAAAAAAATTAATTTGAAAGATTAGGCAAATACAGATATACATGAAAGGGGCAGCAGACCTGAGAATAAACCTGTTGTGCTGGTGTTCTGTTCTTTAACTAGCACAATGTACCTTGAGGCTTGATTGTTTTGGATATAGTTCTTTATTCAGATAATTACTTAAAAGCAATACTGTTCTTTACATTAGCATGGTCAAAGCTTTGTTTTTCATATTCCTGTTTCACAAAAAACATGTTAATGTATATTTTCACCTTCCATAGTTGTTTACAGAGATCTTTATCTTACTTTGCAAGCCTAAATTTGGGATTATTTCTAAGGGAAATAGTCTGTGTAAGTTCCTCATAAGAGGGGGAAGAAGAAAACAGTACCTTGAAGTATATTTATTTTCTGTATACCTTCACTCTTCTTATATCTGTCCTTCAATGAAAACTCAGCTTGAATCCTAGCTCTCTCTTCCTTAGCTTTGTCTTTGGTATAAAGAAAAAGGAAACACTTAAATCCAGTGTTGTGTAGATGTTCATAAGCAAAATATTTCCTGAGAGAGGAGAGAAAAGCAGAACAGAAAACTGTTTAAATGTTCCACTGTTAATAGTTGCTGTCTGTGGGAAGAAAGCCTCAAAAGTACATCAGGAATACGCTGCGATTGCTATGGATTTATGGTAAAACTAAAATATTTTTAGACATGGTAGGGGTTTGTCATCCCTTATTTTAAATGCCCTTTGCTGTTTCTTCATGGTGTGTCAGTAATTTGCAGTGTTCCTACAGCTTTTTTATTGTATTTATTGATTGATTGATTAGTCCTAACGAAGTTCTCTTGTTCGTTGTGGGTGCATCTTTTTTTATATGGGCTGCTTGTTTGATTAGACTAATCTTTCACAGGCCTCGTTAGCAAGGAGCTTTCTGAGGAGTTTTTTCTTTTTGTTGCATGGGATTAGTTTGTTGGACTTATCTGGGCACATCTTTCCTAATGAGCTCCCTGCCATTGTGGGAAGTGTGATCACTGCTAATGTGAAACTAACTGTTTCTTCCTTTTTTGATCTCTTTCAATTTTTTTTTTAAGTAATTGTGATTTTAAAAATTGGAATTCTAATGTAAAACTTCTAACAGCTTTTGACAGAAGTCATTAAGACTTGGTGACCTGAAGGCTTTTTCTGATCTTAGTGTATTTAAAAGCAAAACTGAGTTGCTTTGCTAAAAGAGCAAAACGTCATTGCCAGTCTGATTGATCTTTGCACATTTTGGTCAGGAAGTTACTAGACAGAGAAAAGATCTAAACTTTATAAGAGAATTCTAAAATTTCTGTTGATGTTCGTAACCTGACTGTAAGTTTGACCATATGATTAATGTACTTGTGCCAGGTTTGGCTTCTTGAAAGATTCTGTGTGTATTGGTTTGCACAGTTGCTGGGGCCTTCACAAAATCTCATGCTGGGGAATATCATCATACGTAAAGATTTGATGTTGAAATGCCCGCAACACAAAATACAGCAGGGAAAAGAATCTATTTCATGAGGGCAAAAATAACTTTTTCTGGTGTGTTTATTTTCAGAGCTTTCCGTGGTAAACATATCACCCTGGTAGTTCGTTTTCCCAACCAAGGCCGACAGGTGGAAGATTTGGACATTTGGTCTCACACAAACGACACCATTGGCCAAGTGCGGCGTTGCATCCTCAACCGCATCAAAGCCAACAGTGCACACACGAAAGTGGAGCTGTTCATTGGTGGGGAGCTGGTGGACCCTGCAGATGACAGAAAACTCATTGGGCAGCTGAACCTCAAAGACAAAACGGTGAGTGTTGCAGGCTGATTATTTACCTCAATTCGGATGTTGGTTCCCTTTTGTAAATGCTTGAAAAGTACCGTGCATGGGATCACTTATTCTTGTGAAATAGTTCCATTCTTCCTCCTTGTATTGTGCCATTAACATGATATCAGGTGCTTATTTAATAAAGAATCTTAATTTATGCATGGTATTAAAACTATGATTGTGTTTTTCAGCTAATTACGGCTAAGCTCACACAGATAAATTCTAATATGCCCTCAAGTCCGGATAGTTCTTCTGACTCTTCAACTGGTTCTCCGGGCAACCACGGCAATCACTACAGCGATGGGCCAAATCCAGAAGTTGAAAGCTGTTTGCCTGGAGTGGTAAGCTTATTCTGAAATTAGCAGTTTAAACGCATTTTTTCTTATACTTTGTCTTTAACTAGGAATTTTAATGTGTGGTTTTTTTAAAATTTGCTTATTTTAAGATCATGTCACTGCATCCTCGATACATCTCTTTTCTTTGGCAAGTTGCAGACCTGGGCAGTAGCCTAAATATGCCACCCCTTAGAGATGGAGCTCGTGTTCTAATGAAGCTCATGCCACCAGGTAAAACTTAATTTTATCCTTTTTTTATCTTGTAATATCCTCTATAATAATTTCTCGCCTGTTATAGAGAAATGAAGATAGGGGAGTATTTTCTACTTTCTGGTAATTTATTGATATTATAATTCATGACTGATCCTAATTAGGACTGTAAATGTTTTCCCAAATAGTTATTTCTTCTCTGCTATATCAAGTTGCATAGCTTACAGTTTGTATTGGGGTTCAGTGCCACAGTGCAGTGAAAATGGGGAGAAGTATTGTATTCTGAAATGATTTTGTAGCACTGCTTTAACAGGATCACTTTTGACTGTAATAATCATTGCAGAACACTTCATAGTCTGATGTTGTCTGTAGCTTTTGGCAACTGTTCTGATACACTTAAAACTTTTCAGATTTATATTTGTAAATAGTACTGGCTTGTTGTGGAGTAGTTTTGTTACAAAATGCTTACAAGTTGTGTTTTTATTGCAGATAACACTATGGTTGAGAAACTAAGAGCTATTTGTTTAGATCACGCAAAGCTTGGGGAAAGCAGCCTTAGTCCATCCCTTGATTCGCTGTTCTTTGGTCCTTCTGCCTCACAAGTGCTGTACCTAACAGAGGTTTGTGATGCTTTGCCTGTTCTTTAAAAATCTTCAGCTCTCCCTGTGGCAGTCCTTTCTGTAATGTTATAGAAGTCTAAGGTCAAGTTCTGGTTTGAAATTAGCAATCAAAAATACTTTACAATTTACTGGAATAAACATGTGTATGACCAAGGCTATCAAAAGCATTGTTTTAAGTAGTATTCCTACATATTCTCATGTTCAGTATCTATATCCAAGCTGGTGCATTGCTGTTAGTTAACTCTGTATTTTGTTCTACAGGTAGTTTATGCCTTGTTAATGCCTGCCAGTGCACCCCTGGGAGAAGATGCCAGTGACTTTCAATACAACTTCTTAAAAAGTGGGGGTTTGCCTCTTGTGTTGAGCATGCTGACCAGAAATAACTTCCTGCCAAACGCAGATATGGAAACTCGAAGGGGTGCCTATCTTAACGCTCTGAAAATAGCCAAATTGTTGCTAACAGCCATTGGATATGGCCACGTTCGAGCTGTGGCAGAAGCCTGTCAGCCCGTTGTGGAAGGCACAAGTACAATTTCACCGGTAATATGAACCTTCCTTCCTGCAGATACCGATGTGCTCTGGTTTTTATGTTGTCTGCAGCAACTTCTCTCCACTCTTCGTTAACAGTCTATTCTTTGAGTGCATTGCATGCCAAGAACTCCTGTTACTTTCAGATAATATTGTCTAAAAAAGAGATCAGCTTGCTAAAAAAATCCTGTTTCTTTGTGACTGTAAAAAGTTAGGTGTGAGATGCACTTGCTCTATATGTGATTTTCAGTGGTTTGCATGATTGTCAGTGCAGGTGACTTTTAATTTCTAAATACATTATCCCATAAATTCAATTCACAAAAAGAATTCTGATTCTTTTGAGCTGCTGAGTCTATTGAAGGATGTGCCTCTGAATTTCTTGTATCTTGCTCTAAAGCAGAAACCAACAGAACTGATGTTGAGTCATGCCAGCCCTTTGTCTACATAAAGACAAGTCTTTGGATTGCTAAAGTCCTAATTCTGTGTGGTGTTTGTAGAAGATTCTTGCAGAGAACAGTTTAGGTACATTGCAAAGTTAAGGGCTCATGGTTGAAAGGTGTCCTACCATAAGATTTCTGAGTTAGAAAGGGAAAAGTCTGACACAGGTGTTCTGAACTGTGATCTCACATGTCTGTAGTAGATTTTATGGATATTTAATATGGCAGGTTAGTTTTTGTACATCTAGACAAGTATGTTGTGGGTCAGGGTTTTATTTGTGTCCTCTTACAGTAGATGTACAGCATAGAACCCAAAAAGTAAACTTTGCTGCTGTTTGTCTTGGACATTTGCTTCACAAGTATTCCAGCTATTTAGCTATTTTTTTTTGCCTTTTGTGAGGTTCCATCCCAAATAGTTGCTTGAGCTCTCAGCCTGTACTCAAGAATACATAGAGAGCCCCACTTCAAGGTACTTTGTTCCACAGTATTGACTAAGATCCATCTCTGAAGCAGAGAAGTACATTCCCCTTAAGTCTGAAAAATAAATATCCATTATGGTTAGCTACATCTGTTGGAAGATACATGATTAATTCTTTTTCCAGAGGTGAAGATCCCTTTTCATGTCTCGTATTAGAATATAATAGAAACATCTTAAAGCAGACATGTTTACCACTCTATCCTTCGTTCTGTTTAAATGAGTAAGTTTTTACTGCCCTCACAACATAATAATTTCTTACAACAATTATTTAAAAGGTAGTTTGGAACACAGATGTCATCATTTGAGTCTTGAAGTGCTGTTTAAAATACATTTATGCTGACTACTTAAGAGGTAGTGGCATTTGTCCATGATTGCTGGCATTCACTGTTTGGTGTTGCAAACATCTAACTTAATATTATTAACTGATTTGTTGGAACAAACATGGTTATTCTTGCTGTCATCATCATCCTGTTTGAAGGACTTCGATATTTTTTATTGCTGCAGCGCCAACAAGTTTACACCTCAGAATGGAGGTGAGATTTGTTAATAGCTTTCATCTGCCTTATCTAAAGCATAAGTACCAAAGCATAGCTTTCTGTCTTGGCTTTCCATCAGTACTTGAGAGAAATGAGGTAACCAGGGTTATGTGTCTGCAGTCTTTCAGTTATCAGTCTGTTGCTGTCACTAGTACCTTTTAAATTTTTACTTTTTTCTTCCATAGAAGGTGGAATTAAAAATATTGTCAAACACAGTATTCTGAACCTGATTTGTCCCATGTATATTGTGGTTGATCACTTCCAGCCCGCTTCCAATAATTAATTGACTATGGAAGCTCTCTTAGTCTTTGGTGGGGGTTCTGTGATTTTGCTCCCTAAATCAGCTGTCCTAGTGAAGCTGACAAAGCAAGGGGTGTGATCAAAGGCAGGTGTTACACAGCAACTTCACAGTGTCTTTTGAGCAGCATTTGAGGTGGCTTTTTTGAATGAAATGGTACAGGGAAAATGAAGAAACTCTTTTGTTGAAGAAGTTTTAGCTTGTAACCACAGCCCACAGTCTTTTGTTTGTCTGTGAGAAGGAAACAACTGTTTCAGATTTGAACTGTCAAAACTGTGAAGCTCTGGCAGCCCAGGGAGAGGGAACTGTATGCTCAAACCAATACAGAAAAGATAAAAACTTGTCTTGCTACTGTTTTGTTATGAAAATACCATAAAAAAAGTGGAGGGATAATTCAGAACAGAATTCTTCAGTAATGCTCTAACTCAGATGTTTAAAATGTACTTCAGTATAATGAGCACTGTAACCATGTACTGTCTGGACACTGTTACCTAATCCAGAGGGAGAGCCAACTGTTTTACCAAACCCTTTCTTTCCTACATCAGCAGAAAGGGAAGGAGGCGTAACTGGAAACATTCTGTTATGAATAATCTTGATCAGTAATCTGATCAATAAACAAGCTTCCAAACCTAATAAGTTTTGAGCAAGTGCCTCTCCTCTTAACTGCTTGTACTCTGTGATCATACACTGCAGCATAAAGTGTCTTCAAATGTAATATCTGTTTGAAAATGAGATTTATCTTGGTGTTTGCAGGTTCTGTAAGTAGTTTTCCTTCCACGATCTTGCATACTTCTGCCAAACCTTTCCAAGTAACTTTAGATCTTCATATCTTTTTGCTTTTTTCCCTATGTAAAAGTAAGTATAAGAAGTACTTTCTTCCAGATAAACCAGGCTACGCATGACCAGGCAGTGGTGCTACAAAATGCCCTACAAAACATTCCTAATCCAACTTCAGAATGCATGCTAAGAAATGTAGCAATACGTCTTGCACAGCAAATATCTGATGAGGTTGGTGAATTCCTTTCTCTTTCACCTTTTTTCCTATAGCATTTTTCCTCTTTTTTTAATCCTTAAATTTATTGCATTATAAAACATGGATTTTTCTTTTAAAATTTCATGAAACATTTTAGGTAATCTTCATATGATTCAATAAGCTATTAATTAAAAGTATTTCTGTGTTGCCATATGCATTATGAAATTTGGTGTCTAATACCATGAAGAGGCAGGTTCTGAACAAGCTCTTTAATTGATTGTTAATATTGTTGTCCTTAGATCAGAACTTTAGAAAATGGATGTAATAGATTTAAAGAAGTTAACAGGTATTTTGAAAACACTTCTTGTGATACTTTCTTCTTTTTTTTGGTCTTCTCTGTTTTGGTTTCTGAGTAACACTCTCTTCCTGAGGAGAAAAACAGAAAGGGGAAGGGAGGTTTAAAATATTGAGCATGATTTTTAAATGCTGAGAGATAAAAGTCTCAAATCCTTGCCAGTGTATCTTTATATATTGAAAATGGATTAATGTTGCAAGTGAGAAATTGGATCGTGGACCTCAGCAGTGTTAAAGAATGTGCTTTGAAAATATAATAGTCTTATCCATATGGTGTGGCCAAACCCTATTTAGATGTGGAATCATGAGTCATGTCAGTGAATAAATATATTAGTGAATTCTGCTGAAATCAGCAGAAGCTGAAATCAGAACTGCTGTAACTTCCTCTTCCACAGTGAATTGGGTCCCTTCCAGTGTGGAAGCAGTGAAGATGGTGTTTCCGTGCTGTATAGCACATCTGCAAAACCATCTTCAAAACATTTCTGAGGTATCTAGGTAGAAGTAGCCTCGTATGATCATCTTGGTGTTGAAAAGGGCACTGTCCCTGCAGAACAAAGGGCTGTGTCTAAGGGAAGCACCATGTACTAGACTGCAAGACTGACCCATCTGCCTTAGATCAGTGGTGCTGTTGCATCCATACGTGAAATCAGCCGGTTGAACTCAATTTAATTAAACTGCTTCCATAGAAGAAATGTCTTTTGAGGTGAGGTATGAAGCAAGTTTTTTAATTGTGCCTTTGTCTTTTCCTGGAGGACTTCTAATAAATAAATACATTATTTTTCTTTCACCAGGCATGTCAAAGCAAACAAAAGCTGAATTTCTTTGACAGTATTGCTGTTAAAGTTTTATTTGCAAATTTCTGGTGTTATGAAAATTGCTGTAGATCTAAATTTCGTATGTATCACAGTTTGCCTTTGAAAGGTTTTTTCTTTCTCTGTTTCGTGTTTTGATGTTCCATCCAAAAGATTGACTCTTTTTAACTGTCCTCACAGTTTTTTAAAAAATAAATCCAACATGATTTCCATAGGCCAGAGAGAAGACTACTGCAGAGAAGGAATCTTTCACGTTTTTTTAAAATGTTGATACTCGAAGATTTTAAAACTCCAATGAGATTAAAAAAACCCCCACGTTACTTTTCTTGTGATGCTGTTGCTCTGAGGCTGCTTAGCTTGTGACAAAGATGAAATGCCTGTTATTTTTCTTGTAACTCCAGATAATGTCCATATCAGTACACAAATGCACATTATTCAGATTTCCTGATGCAGAGAGCTTAACAGTTCAGCCTCCCTTTTTTATTAAGTCTGAGCATTAGAAATATGGAACTTGAAATTTTTGAGAACTGTCTGCCATCTGCTTTTAGAGATTGCACATTTTTTGGACAGTTCTACTTAGAATACAGACCTTGGCTGTGTTTTGTGTTGTTTTTTAAAGTTGATGCAAACTATAAATAGTAAGTTGTAGTATGTTTTGTAATGTATGTATATCAGTAGAAGCTATTGGTGCTAACTCAGTCCATGCACGAAATACTGAAGAGTAATTCTGCATTTATAAGATGCATGAGCTGTGTTTTTATTAACGTTAAAACCTGTATATCTTAAACGTAGAACAGTCCCTTTATGTAATGATCACATACTTTATAAGCATAATTTTGTGGAGCTAACTGTCAGCCAGCACAATAAATACCATGATGAGGAAAAACCCTGAAATAAGTTTCTGCATTGCTTAAGAGGCTGGCTGCCTTCCAGATGCGTGTTTGATGGTTTCTTGGGGTTTTTTCCCAAATTGAGAAATTTAGCATTGAATTTGGTAGTTTCCCCCAAACTTTACTCAGAATCAGAATCCTACTTTCTGTTAAAAAATGAAATTTTATATAAGTGAAGTACAAATATTTATCAAGATACATCATCTCTCTTTTTTCTATTTAAGGAAAAATTCTTTATTAAATTTTGAAATTTTAAGTGCTAAATTTGCTATAAAATACATTTGTGACAATTTGGACTCCACAGTAATGTTATTTGCAACTGCGTTCTAATGTTACTTTGGTTTATTTCTCTCTTTTTTTCAGGCTTCAAAATACATCCCTGATATCTGTGTTATCAGGGCAGTACAAAAAATTGTCTGGGCATCAGGCTGTGGGTCAGTTCAGCTGGTTTTCAGCTCAAATGAGGAAATCAGTAAAATCTATGAAAAGGTAAGAATTCCTAAGCAACTGCTTTTTTGTAAAACTGTTCATTTGTTTATAAAAGAGTCTGTTGACCACATCAGGCTTAGGGTGTGATGAGCTTTTAGGTGGGTATACCTTGGTGGTGCTATATTTCAGAGTTCAGTACAGGTTCTTGTCATAGCCCAGTTTGATGTTCTATTCCAGGTTACTTTTCTCAGTAACTGTTTAATTGTAGCTTCAATCTGGTGTCAGTTCAAAAGTGCACCAGTTCTGGAAGCTGCTGTAACATGCTTTCAGCCCAGTTAGATTCTTTATCTAAATAAGGAATAAGGATTTCTTGCAATGCTAGTTTTTCTAGTCTTCAAACTTAAAAGGTCTGTTCTACAGAAGCTGATTTAACACATATGTGCAATCTAGAATGAAAACCAAGAGCTAATTTATGTGAAACTAGAACTGGAAAAAAATTAATTGCTAATCCTGTGTGACTTTTTTCCTTTTATTAGGTAGATATGTAAAACATCTTGATGGTTTCACACATGGTTTACACACATAGTTTGGAGTTGGGGGTTATACATCGGTACAGTATCACGCACCTTGTGTGTAATGTTGTTTACAGTTACAGGAAATAGTAATATGTATTTTGACAGTGATTTTTTAAAAAAGTATCTTTTTGTTCTCTGAGCATCTTCTCTTGTTCATCTTAAAAAAATTGTGTTTAGGACTTGTCGATGCTTGTCTAAGAGTAGAAAAGAAAGGAGTCTGTAAGGGGGCTTTATTCTTGGAGGATTAGCTGTTGTGCTTAAATGATCAGTCAGAAGAACATTTACTTCAGCAAAATGCAACACCTTTACATTTAACTTACGTAGTGGTATGATGGCATCTTCTCCTATTGCTGTGAGCATGACTTCTCCATTAAATAAATTGGGGCTTTGGGGGTTTTTTAGGTGATAAACTGGCATATAAAACATGGTTTAGTTAGTGTGACAGTCCAAGCACACAAACATATGCTCTTGTATCTACACATATGATGTTTTAAGAACAGCAGTGCACTGGAGAAAATACACCTAAAAGAAAATAGAGCCAAGTGTGCTTTTCTAACATTTCTCTGGCTAAAAATTTTGCAGTTAAGTTCTGGTAAAATTACTTTGAAAGCAGTCATCCTTCAAAGGATTTTATGGGCTTTCTGTTTGGTTTGTTGTTTTATTTGTTCTTATTGACACTTATATGGACATTTTTGATAAATGGCAGCTGCATTTGGTTTATGCTAGGCAAAAGGGGAATAAAAATTGAAGGGAAAAATTTGAAATTAAAAAGAAGAAGAAACTGCAGAAGTAATAAGAAGGAGGAATAAGATACCCTTTGCTAGTGTAACATTAAAAAGAGGAAAGTATCCTGGAAATAGAGAAACATCATGGAAGAAAGGACACATTCTTATTTTAAGAGAATTGTGTTTGCTTATAGATGACAGGAAGTAACTTTTATGATGGTTTTATAAAGATTGAATATACTGATGACTGACAAACACTGGCTTTTAGAGGAAAAAGTATTTTAAGGAAAATGCTTTCAGTTTTCTGAGTTCACCACTAAACATTAGACTTTAACTCATAGGTCCTAGAAGTATTTTACTAAGTGTGTGGAATAGAGATTTATCATTAAATGTTAGTTTAAGAACAAAAGCAGACTCTTTTTGTGGAATCAGGAATGACATGTCAGGATTCCTGAAAACATCAAAGGCTACAATGGGAAATGATTTTTTTAAGAGGCATTTCAGAGTAGTGCCATCAAAGAATGTTGAGCACCTAAAGAAGTGTCTGAACTTAACTGGTGAATTGAATTAAACTTTAAAGCCCAGATAAATTATTTTGAGAGCATAACTTGTATGGAGTCTCTTCTGCCTCCTGCCTCAAAAAGTTCTGGTGTAGGAATCCTCTCCATGGCTGAAGATAACTTTTTGCAGCTGCCAGTGGTGTCCAACTGCCTTTGCCTCATTAGCTCAGAGAAGGATCCTGCACACCAGAAATACTCCAGATGTGCTGCTTGGACAAACGCCTCAGCTCCTGGTGTCCGAGTGTAGGGAAGTACTTCCCTGAGTACAAAATGCACTTTGCTGTTCTCCTGGAGCCCTGCAGCAATGCAGAAATTACTGTCCTTTCTGAACAGGGGGCAGTGCAGAGCAGGTGCAGTCCTGAACTTGTTGAAAGCACCTCTGTTTGCTTTAGGATCTTGAGCTGTGTCAGTGACCACATCCTCCCACCGCAGCGTGGGGACTGTCTCTGATTTTTTAGCTGCTGTGCAAAGACTAAGTAGTGTTTGTTGCCAGACTAAGGCATCCTTTGGCCTGTTCACAATTAATTCTCTTTCCTGCATTACAATCCCTTCTTTCTGCCTACTTAATCTTGGTGCCTTTCCACATATAAAACAAATAATTAATGCCTCTAGTTAATGTTGCTAACCTGCATGATTTATAAATGGTGAATGGAGACCTGCTCACATTCAGTTTCTTCAGAACTTCTTGAAGATAATTACTTTTAGGTGGAGGAGAGGGCTTGCCATTTTTCTCAAAGTATTTATTTTGGAGAAATGTACCAAAATCAACTCACTTGAATCAAGTGTTCAGTTAAAGGAGAAGCCTCTGTGCCAATTAGCAATAATATAACTTTCTATTTCAAAAATCACCACACAGCTATGTTTGAAATTTGGTTCAGCTCTCTCATGTTTCTGAAAAATAGTGATGAATAAATTCTAGCAGTATTAAGAAGCTTTTGGTCAAATAAGTTGTGATTGTCAAAGCCTTGTAAAACTGGATTTAATGATGAATTACAAAGCACTATAGCCTTTCTGTGCTTAAGAAGTAATTGTTTTCCGTGCTTTAAACTCCATGTTCTGAGTAGTAAAAAAAGCAAAAGAAAAGAAAACCAAAGAAACCCCCAGATACAAACCAACAAACAACTCCAACAGTACTAACTGATGAACTTCTGCTTGCAAGCTTCCTATTTAACTTCTGGCTCCTTCAGTTCATGCCTGAAATCCTCCTTTGAGAAGCACAGTACTGGAAGTTCAAGTCATGCTGCATAGTACTTTGACTCAGATCTGAGTGGAGTGCATAAAATACTTGGCAATGATAATCACTTAGTATACAAATTTGTGGTTTGTGTTTGTATTTAGTGGATATACCTTGGAGCCAGTTGGGTTTCTTGGGATTTTCTTCTATACCCACTTTGTGCACTCTTGTTTGTTTTCACAGACAAATGCAGGAAATGAACCAGACATAGAAGATGAACAAGTTTGCTGTGAAGCACTGGAGGTGATGACCCTGTGTTTTGCTTTGATTCCAACGGCACTGGATGCACTCAGTAAAGAAAAGGCATGGCAGACGTTTATCATTGATTTACTGCTGCACTGTCACAGCAAGTAAGTTTTGGTGTTTTGTGGGGTTTTTTAATCACATCTACTGTTTTACAATTCAAAATTAATATGAAACCTAAATGCAAAGCAGTGACTTCTTATTTAAATGATTTTTCTCTGCAGCTGTCTTAATTATTGTTTAGCGCTGTAAATCTAATTTGGATACCTGTTGGGAATATCAGTCCTATTTTCTTTGTACTCATAAGGAGGATATTGTCAAGCCAGATGGATGGATGTCTCATAATGTGCTGATGATGGCTTTAGAACAAATTATTTGTGGTGCTCTCAGATGAATGGGGTCAGAATTTCAGCACCGAGTTTTGGGGTTTTGACTTTTCTAGATAAACAGGTTGAAAATTCTTAGATTCAGGAATATTCACCATAACAAAAAGGTCATCAGAGTATCTCTTTAAAATGAACAATTTGCACACATTGCTGAAACTGTGGAATGTTACCAGAATACCACAAACTTTATTAGTTTGCAGCCTCTGGTATAGGGTGTTGAATTTTCAGTTTCACTGGACCTTGCTAGTATCACTTTCTGTTTGGAAAAATAGTTCATTGTGTCAGTACAAGAAGCTACCACTGAGCTCTTTTCTCTCATATGCTCATAAACGTTGTGATACATATGATAATCTGTTCATTATTAAATGATAGAATAGCATAAACATGATAGAAACAAGAGACTGCTCGTGATTGAAGATGGAGAAATTGAACCTAGTTGCTAAAAAGTTCCTCTTCTGAATTAATGCGGAAACAAATTAATGTTTGCAGAGCAGAGAAAATTTAGCAAATACCAGACAGAACTCTGAATATCCTCCCATTTTCAACTATTGTTCTCTAATCTCCTAAGCTCAATCAGAGAACAATGTGAGCAAGAATACGCATGGGAGAAAATGCTTTTGCTGCACCATAAAAGAGAAGGAAGATGATCAAGTTCAGATCTCACAAAGAGGATATTTCTGGAAAAGATCAGATGGATTGCTTGTTTTTCAGAGATTGAGATTGGGACTTCTGCTGTTTCCTCAGAGCATAACCATGCATAACCATTGAGAAACAGTGCAGCATGTTTGATTCTAAATACTAGAGCTGTTCTTCCTCTCCAGGGTAATTGATTTTCTAATGCTGTCCCCTGAATGCAAGACTGGCTTAGTCAACAGTGATTGCTGAACAGTTAGTCCTAAATAATCGTGGAACCCAGAAGTATTCCACTGATCTCTGCAAAGTGCTCAGTGCAAAGTGCTTATTTATTTGTGGCCCAAATAAATAAAAATTCTGTGTGCCAGTGTAAAGCCATGCTCCTTAGACCTATTGAAGAGGCTGATTTCTGTTAACTAAGCAGAAATCTGTGTCCTGGAGCTTTCAGTAGGACAGGATTACGGTTGCCTGCCTTGAGGAGGGAGGTGCTTGACCTCCAGCTGTTTGACCATGTGAGTGTGAGTTCATCTTGCAGCTCGTGTGCTGTGTGCCAGCTCTGTGCTATCATCATGTCTCTGATACAGCATGAGAGGCCTGTGTTGAGGCAGCTGCTTCCCACTCACGATTCCTTAAGAACTCTTAGATTGTCGTAGCCTCACAAAAATATAATACTTGTGTTCAAATAGTGCATACTCCTCAGAGGTGTGTGTTTGCTAGGTCACATTTCTCACTTTAGGAAAATACCACCTTTATTTCATTCTGCATCTACGTGGACCTCAGGACTGTCTGTGTGATGTGTCCAAAGCAATTGAAGGATTGTATCTTAAATAAACTTGTGTGAGAAGTTCCATGAAAACGTCAGCTCGGCAGTGGGGTCCCATGAAATGTCGGTTATTGTTCAGAACAAAACAGAGCTCCCCCACCCCATGGTCCTCTGCAACTCAGAGCAGTGGAGGAGAACTTTTAAAGATCAGAGAAGGGTGACAAGGGAGATCAAAGCTCTGAAATTACTTCCATCTGAGGAACAGCTGAATAGCTGGGGGCACTTCATATTGGAGGAGAGATAAATGGTGGGAGGAGAATACCACAGAGACCCTTAAAATCAGAAGTAGCAAAGGGAGAACAAATAGAGAACATTATTTCTTTGTGTAAGACCTTCTTGAGCAAAACATTTAAGCAGTGTAAACCTTCAGTTTGGAAATGGTTTGAGGGGTTCTTTCATGAACTTGTCCAGTGAAGGCTATGAAATACTGCTTTTGGTAGTCTTCCTGAACCACAAATTGTTAGAAGCAGAGAGAAGATTCTGGAGAAGTGTTGCTGCATCTTCATCCTTCTTGTGCACTTTCCTTTGTGCCTGATAACAGAGACGGGGTGCTCAGCCAGGTGCATCTTTACTCTTACCTCAAGGTCATTCTTGTGTATCTTTGAAACACAGTTAACCACACATGAAAGAACTCTCAAGGGAATGGGATTCTTTGGTGTGCTTTCCACACTGACCTTCTGGGGAGAAAACAACGACAGCCACACCAGACACTGCGAAATCCAGTTTTTCATATGTTGTGATACTTTCATAAAGCATGGCATTCATGTGTAGTCTCTTCCCACATAAGCAGAGTTGTTCCTAACAGATTTTACAAGATATAATGCTCAGACAGTTGATCTTACAGCTTGAAAGAATAGGATTTGCCCTAAATATGTTTTTTCCTGAAGCTTATCCATTCCTGTGATTAGATTAAGTTCTGAGATGGAAAATTTCCTTTAATTAAAACCGCTTGAATTTTCAGGAGGGTCATCTTTTCTCTTTTCTTACTAATGATAAATTTTGATCACTTCAGAGATGCTCAGCAAATGCTGAGATGCTGTAGTGGTACATAAGAGCAGTTTTACTATGGTAGTTCTGGTTTGTCTGTTGGGTACAACTGGGGCTTGATTAGAAAGAGTTATTTAGTATTGCAAATTGCTTATTGTGTTATGCATTATTTGCTGGCAGTTGCAAAGGTGTAATGGTTGGGTGCTTCCAAGTTTCTTTTACCTTCAAATATTTGGTTTATGGAACAGGTTTTGTAATAGTAATTCACATGTCTGAAATTTCACTTCAAGGAGGAACAATATGATGGGCCGTGAATAATTAAAATATTCCCATTTCTTACATTATGTTCAGCTTTAGGAAATGACGTTAAGCAGATAAGCACAAATTTAATTTTTTTTTTAATGTCCTCTTTGGATAGGGAGATTGAATTTAATGTTTCTATTAAATGCTTTCCAGAACTGTTCGTCAGATGGCACAGGAGCAATTCTTTTTAATGGCTACCAGGTGTTGCATGGGACAGAGACCTCTCCTTTTCTTCATTACCCTGCTGTTTACTGTTCTAGGGGTAAGTTTTTAGAGATAAAGGCTTCAGTACAACGTGAAGTAACAGGAGAAAATATCTGCAAGAAAAGACAAATTGCTATTGGCAGCAGTCACTAAAATAGAGATTCCTTTTGACCCACAGGCAAGCAGCACAGTTGATTGCCATGTGAACCAGGTGAGGGGAAAGGGGACTTTTTTGTATTTTCTGATAAGAACGTGAATAATAAGCTTTAATATCTGCATTTGACCTTTTAATGAATGCTGACCTTCAAGTAAAAATCATTAGCAGATTAGAGAGATACCTACAGTCAGTGCTTTCTCTTACTGGGCCCGCTGGGGCTTTTCTGTTCCACATGCTTGTGGCCCTCTTGAATTTGATCACTTCACTGTTTGTTTGTTTGTTTTTTCCCACTCAGGTATAGAAATTGCTACTAAAATAGTCAAGAATTCATTCATTAAGAGCTAAATACAATTCTAAACTTCTGAAGGGTTAAAAATTACTTCTTTTCTTTCATGTTTACTGCCAGGTTTAGGGAAGATGTGTTGGTGTTGCACTGTAAGTAGAAGAGTGTATGAATTCTCTATCATTTGTTTTTGGTTTACATAGAGTACTGCAAGAGAGAGAGCTAAGCATTCTGGAGACTACTTCACTCTCCTAAGACATCTTCTTAACTATGCTTACAACAGTAATATTAATGTACCCAATGCTGAAGTTCTTCTCAATAATGAAATTGACTGGCTTAAGAGGATTAGGGTAAGTCTTAGGGTCAGTTTATTCCCAATAATTAGCTTTTTGCTGCTTTGTTGTAAAGTACAGTTTTAAGCTTGGTAAATGTGTTACTTGGAGTATCCTGACTTCCTTTTAAATTGGCAGGATGAAGTAAAAAGAACAGGGGAAACAGGTGTTGAAGAAACTATTTTAGAAGGTCACCTTGGAGTAACAAAAGAGTTGTTAGCATTCCAGACACCTGAGAAGAAATACCATATTGGTTGTGAAAAAGGAGGTGCTAATCTCATTAAAGTAAGTTGAAGTTTTTTCACCTATGGAGGGGTTTTTGTCTTTAGGTGAGGTTTTTTGAGGGAGGAGAGGAAAGGTGTTTGGGTTTTTGGTAGTTTTTTTTACCCATAAGTAAGTAAAAAGAAGCTTTGCATCTTGTGGTCTTTATCCATAAAAGTGTTTCTAATTGGAGTTCAGTGGTTTCTTTAAAAGTAATTTTGAAAAGTACATGTTTCATTCATAAACTGTACTTAGCTTTCTCATTCTTACTGTATTCCAGTACTTGACAAACTTCACACTAGGATAGTGAGCTGGATACAGGACTGTTTTCCTTCATTACCCCGTATTGTCTTTTCTGCACATGTTCTTAATTAGTGCTATTAATGCTTATAGCAGGTTTGAACAAATGCATCACATCTGAATGCCTCTTTAATCAGACTTGTTTTCTTTGTACCTCTGATATTATACAGCAGGAATGTTGGGTTTTTTCAGCAGTAATTGATAGAGAGCTTTGTAGATAATACTGGTTTGGCAAACGAAATTTTTTACCAATCAAGAATAGTACAGATTTATTTTTAACTTGCAGTGGGGAGGTGAGTTTGCAGGGAACCACTTTAGAATGGAGTTACTCAGTTCTAAATTTAAAAGCTTATTATAGTGTTGGTCTCAATTTTGACTCTTTTTTTTTTTTAAGTACCCCTTTGGTTCTCAGACATTCATTTAACGTAATAACTCTTACACTCTTATAAAGTTGTGTGCATCTCTATGGTAACAGGTGATTTTTTTTCTTTTTTTTTTCAGGAGTTGATAGATGATTTCATCTTCCCAGCATCCAATGTTTACCTACAATACATGAGAAATGGAGAATTGCCTGCTGAGCAGGCCATACCAGTCTGTAGTTCACCAGCTACTATTAATGCTGGCTTTGAGCTCCTAGTTGCACTAGCAGTTGGATGTGTGCGAAATCTCAAACAGATAGTAGACACATTGACTGAAATGTATTACATAGGTACAGCAATCACTAGTATGTAATACTTTTAATTATCTATTTTCTACTTTTTAATATATATATATCATGGATAGGTTTTGTTTATTATGCAGTGAAGCAAATGCCGAGTGTTTTAGTGTGTGGTTTGTGTCTGCTTTTAATGTTGCAAAATCAGGATGTCAGAATCTAGGAAAGCTTGTCAGTGTAGCCTTTATTTGTTCTTCTTTATGCAGTAAATGTACTGACTTGCATTACATAGTTGCATCCAAATTCCAGCCCCAGTCACTTACACTGTCTGACCCTTCCTGTCCCAATCTCTGACTACTCCCCTTTGTCCATGCCAGCTCCCAGGAACCTCATTCTGTCTGTATCTTCTACTTCTGTCTCATCGTTTCAGGCTCTGCCTAACCAATCCCAGAACCTCATCAGGTATCTTTGGCTTAGTTTTAGTGCCAGTCTCTTGGTTGCTCACCTAATTTGTCATCGTTTTCCACACACAGACACAGGTCCACTGTCCTGTTTCTCTTTTTAGTTCTGAACTCATTCTCTGCTTGTCATAGGCCTTTTTCAAGCATTTGTTCGCTCAGTTTTGGCCTTGTCTTAGCACTGCTCTGCACTGAAAGAGCTTTCTCCTTCTCGCTGGAGAAAGATTATAGCAATTGCATTATGTACAAAAACGTGCCAATGTTAGTGCTTCAAAAGCTAGTAGTCAGATGAAACTTGAGCTAATTTTCACAAGGATGGCAAAAGGCTCATACTTTAACACGGATTTTTGTTGTCAGTAAAAAGCATATAAGATTTTCTTAGAAGTGAACAAACAGGAGCATATTTTCTCCAGCCCTTAGTGGGATAACAAAACCATTTTGGCTGTAATATTTAGAGGGAAAGGGAAAAAAGAAAAAACCTCAACACCAACAAACCAAGCAAGCCCACACTCATACGGGAGGAAAGGATGGGAGAGCTGGGGTTGTTCAATCTGGAGAAGAGAAGGCTCCAGAGGTACCTTATTGTGGCCTCCATTACTTAAACGTGGCTTATAAGAAAGAGAGTTTTCTACCAGGGTCTGTAGTTACAGGACAAGAGGCAATGATTTTAAACTGAGAGAGTACATTTGTGTTGGACACAAGGAAGAAATTCTTCACTGTGAGAGTGCTGAGATGCTGGAGCAGGTTGCCCAGTGAAGTTGTGGATGCCCCATCCCTGAAAATGTTCAAGACCAGGTTGGATGGGGCCCTGCGCAACCTGGTCTGGTGGAAGCCCACGGCAGGGGTTTGGATGTAAAAGATCTTCAAAAGTCCCTTCCAGCCCAAGCCATTGTGTGATTTAACAGAATGTTTAAACTCAGAGAGTTCAGCAAAACTGTGAGCAACTAGAAATAGTATCCCAAGGAGGGAATTGTCTACTACCCCTCACAATGGCAGTGCTACTTGCTCAGATGGTGCTATCAGTGAGTCATTTGAGATTTTTCAGTCTCTTCCTTTTTGATTCTATCTCAATAAACGAACAGGGCAGCTCTGTGGTGTTCCTCTCTGCCTCATCCTTTTTTCTTCACCCCTTTCTACTGGGAAGTAGGGTATTTCTTGTCACTTCACAATTAGAAGGATTTCATTACATTTCCTTCTACTCCAGTATTTGCTAAGCACAATAGAACACCACATCTCTGTGGTATATAAGACAGAGGAGACAACACATGTATGAACTCTGCATGCTCTGTGATTCATATACCAAGTTTGCTTGCAAACATCCATGCTCTCTTATGTCAGAATTTTTTGTGTTAAAACTACAGGACTACAGGTTAGCTAGGAAATAGTGATCATAAATGTACTCTGAAGAGATGTGATACGTATTTTTTCCTCCAGAGTGTTCTCTCTCAGATCCCTCACAAGTCATAAAGATAGCATTTCCTAAAACTGTTTCCCATCCTGGCAATGGAAAGTGAGGCTTAAGTGAAATATTGTGATTTTAAAAGGATTTTAAATTTTTTAAAGGCTTATAAATTGGTTATATATTCTAGATTCATTCAGCTGAATTCTTCAGCTAAGAAGCTTGGTGGTATTGAGGAAAGATTTCTGTTTCATATCTAAATAGACTTGAATTTTTGCCTGGACACCTCTTTAGTTATGCAATAGAAGAAAACTATATAATGTTAAGATTGCAGATAGAATTGTCCTTCATAGAAGTTGTGTTGATTTTAGCAGTTAAGTTTTCTGGTGAAACATTTGTTTTATTAAACTGCAGTGTGATACAGACTAATAACAATTCTATGCAGCTGCCCTTTATACTGCATTGATATTCTCTTTATTTTATAACAAAATAGTTCCCTAATCACATTCTGCTTTTTTCTTTTAGCTTGTGAAGCTCTTACAGAATGGGAATATCTACCACCTGTTGGGCCTCGACCACCAAAGGGATTTGTAGGGCTAAAAAATGCTGGTGCCACTTGTTACATGAATTCTGTCATTCAGCAGCTGTACATGATTCCAGCCATCAGGAATGGGATTCTTGCCATTGAAGGCACAGGCAGTGATGTAGATGATGACATGTCTGGGGATGAAAAGCAGGACAACGAGGTAAATTTAGTTATGTAGAACTGGCTTATCTTTAACTAGTAATTCTTTTTTAATGAAAAGGTTATAACAAATTTCAGTTGTTAATCAATCACTGATTTCCACTGATAGCAGTGGGGAAAATAGCATAATATTTCTTACTGGAGTAGGCTCACTACCAGAGGGGCAGTTCAGAAGATCCAAGTAGCAAGGTTTACAGAATTCCTCCTCATGGATCTGTACTGGAAAGGAACGTGTCTTATTGCTGCCACCAGAACGCTGTTAATGCATACAAAGACAGTATTTGATTTTTCAGCTGAGAATATGAAACACCCTAGGTTGTCAAATTAAACAAGGGATACAACAAGCTTTGAGCCAGCTACGTATCAGCACTAATGGCACAAATTTTCTTTTGCTTTTCAGAGCAATGTTGACCCACGAGATGATGTGTTTGGGTACCCACATCAGTATGAAGACAAACCAGCACTGAGTAAAACAGAAGATAGGAAAGAGTACAATATTGGAGTTTTGAGGCATCTCCAAGTAATTTTTGGTCATTTAGCAGCCTCCAGGCTACAGTACTATGTACCAAGAGGGTTTTGGAAACAATTTAGGTAAGTAGAAAATTTAGTATTGATGTTTGTTCGCTGCATGAGTAGCAGAAATGGTGGTGATGTAAAGCATATGTGATTTACAGTGATGTAAGGTGTAAATTAGCAGAACTTGTGCAGCATTGTATTTGTTACCCTACCTTTTCACCGTTCTGTAGAAGTCTGTTAATAAACCAAAGTTTACAGCAGGATGGTTATTTTGAATTTTAGCAGTTCTTGACTTTGATATTTAGACTTGGAATTATGTGTAAAGTTACACACAAAAGTTTTTTTTTTACTTACCAGAAAGTATCAGGGAGACAATACCAGGTGATATACTACATCAAAAACCAATAAATAGTTTCCCTCAGTAAGAAAGGGATTAATACCTTGAATAATTTTTTTTTTTTTAGAAAAGCAGTTGTTGAAGAACAAAACAAAAAATACTTGACAAGAATGTGCTTTCATTTTCAGACTTTGGGGTGAACCTGTAAATCTACGTGAACAACATGATGCTTTAGAATTTTTTAATTCCTTGGTGGACAGTTTAGATGAAGCTTTAAAAGCTTTGGGCCATCCAGCAATGTTAAGTAAAGTTTTAGGAGGGTCCTTTGCTGACCAGAAGATTTGTCAAGGATGCCCACATCGGTAAGTGTTTAAGATTTTTCTCCTTTTTTAACAGGAAAACCACCTATGTTTGTGTTCTTATAAAAGTGATTAGAGTCAAGAGTGGGGGGTTTTTGTGGTTTGGGTGTTGGATTTTTTTTTTAAAGCTAATAAGACTTTTCTACCTTATTTTTTAATAGCCTTAATTTGTGTTCAAGTGCCTTCTTAATTATTATTACTTCTACCTTGCAGATTGTATGTGAAGCATTGTGTATTGATCAGGGCAGAAAAAGATAATGCTTTTTCATGTTAAAAGTGAAAACAATTTAGGGACCAAATGCAATGTAGAAAATTTTAAGACCTGACCAACAACTGTCGCTGTCTTCGAGTCTTCCATACTGTGTATTTAGAGCTGACCCAAGTGTGAGCCTTTAGTTCCAATGAGTAAAACTCTGTTCATACTCACAATGTAACCTGCAATTAAGAAGAATGGTGTAGAAGGTTTATCTTTTTCTTAAGGCTTCTGCTGTATTCGTATTTAACTTTAAATGTGAATACTGAAATTCAGCTTTGTACAGGATATGTAAAAACACACCCATGCCAAATCCAACTGCAAGTCTGTAGCTCACTGGTGATGGTGATTAGTGAAGGAATAGAGGCAGACATGGTAAAGTTGTAATTCCCTAGACTTTTTCATCTATCCCTATATATCCCATCATATATCCCTATTCTGGTGGATGATTAAAATTGTATGCAAGACTCAGGATGACCTAATGGTGAACTTGTTCTTTTTCAGCAGTTGCTTTTATATTATCGTGTTTGATTACATTTCACTATCAGTTGACCTCTTTACTGTTCAGATCATGTGTGGTTCTTAAAAAATATAGATCTCTGCACATTACCATTGCAAATCCTCTTTATTTATTACTATTTATTTATTACTATTTACTAGAGCCTTCAGTTAGCAATTAAAATACAGGGGAAAAATGATACAAATGGATTATACTGTGGTAATCTTTCAGCTTCAGTTGAGCTCAAATGTGAATTAGAAGAATTTTTAAGTGGCACGTCTTCAGTTTCATGGGTTAAAATGTGTGACTAGGATTAAGTTGAAAATATTGCAAGATAAATGAAAGCACTGATTTTACTTCATATGCAGTGGGTAATTAAATGGCAAATACAGATGTGAAGCAACAAGAGTTACCATTCATTCCTGTTATTATGTACTATCCTAAAGTATTGCCTATCCTTTTAGAACTCTACTGGATTTGCATGATTGTACTTACTAATAAAAATGTTACCCTGCTTGTAGTTTAGGGAGGAGAAAACTGATGATAAGTAAACTGTGGATTTGGGTATGACAAATTAACAGCATTTCTGTATTTTGTAAGTTATTTAATAGATGAATGTATGTTACTGTTGGTGGAAGTGTTTCTAAATATTTATTTATTCATCCTCGAATGCTTGATTGCATATCAGAGGAACAAGCCCTTCAGGATTATGTTGGAATAGATGCCACTTTTTTAATTTATTCATCACTTCTTTATCTTTAAAAACAAAAAAATATTTCCAAGATGTATCAACTGGTTGTCTCTGAAGCATTGCTGGTTCATTGCTAGGCATTTGTTTGAAGGTTATATTAGAACACAGTACGTCAAAGGCAGTCATAAATATGCAAAGTGATTTTATGAAGACAGCTATTCATTTTTTTCAGATAGAAAATACAAAGGCTTTTTGTTTGTTTGTTTGCTTAATTGGAATCTGTTTTGAACTGTTGTCTTTAGATGTGATACAGTATTTGTGTTAATCAGTCTAATTCCTGACTGTAAAGATCAGCAATGGAAAAGTGCTCTGCTCTGCTCTCTGTGCTTTCCTGCTCGCTTGGTTTGCCAAGAGTGTGTCACGCTACTTGAGCTGCTTTAAAAATGTGATGTGCTAAAAAAAATCAACTTCCATGACCTTTTCAGTGAACTTGAGACATACAAGTCATTTTTATGATCTTCATAAAGTAACTATAGTTAGTGCAGATGAAAAAAATACAGTGTGCACATATTGTAATGGAATTGTAGGAAGAATGCAATAAAAAAGAGTTCAGTTCTTTTACTGCTTACACACTGTAGCACATGTAAAACATAAAAATTGAACATGTTTCTATCTTTCTCATGCATTTGCCTGTTCGTTGGTAGGTATGAATGTGAGGAATCCTTCACAACTCTGAATGTAGATATAAGAAATCACCAAAACCTTCTTGATTCTTTGGAACAGTACGTCAAAGGAGATTTACTGGAAGGTGCAAATGCGTATCATTGTGAAAAATGCAACAAAAAGGTAATGATTCCTTATGTTTTAAGTTTGTGTACAACTGTGATGTTACAGCTGTACTAAGTTCAGTCTTAGTTGGTGTTCAGGGGGAAAAAGTCATCCTTTGATTACTGAATTTGGTATTTGGTGAGAGTATATGAATGAAAACTTAAAGAGCTGTTCATGTCTTTTTTTAGGTTGATACAGTGAAACGCTTGTTGATTAAGAAGTTGCCTCCAGTTCTTGCCATCCAGTTGAAACGATTTGATTATGACTGGGAAAGGGAATGTGCAATCAAATTCAATGATTATTTTGAATTTCCACGAGAACTGGACATGGAGCCTTACACGGTGGCAGGTGTAGCAAAATTGGAAGGGGATGACGTGAATCCTGAAAATCAGATAATACAAAATGAACAGTCGGAAAACGAACACTCTGGGAGCACAAAGTACAGGCTTGTGGGTGTGCTTGTGCACAGTGGGCAGGCCAGTGGCGGACATTACTACTCCTATATTATCCAGAGGAACGGTGGAGACGGTGAGAAGAACCGGTGGTATAAATTCGATGACGGAGATGTGACAGAGTGTAAAATGGATGACGATGAAGAAATGAAAAATCAGTGTTTTGGTGGAGAATACATGGGAGAGGTGTTTGATCACATGATGAAGCGCATGTCCTACAGACGCCAGAAGAGGTGGTGGAATGCTTACATTCTTTTTTATGAACGTATGGACACAATAGACAAAGACAATGAACTAATAAAATATATTTCAGAAATAGCTATCACCACTAAACCCCATCAGATTAAAATGCCATCAGCCATCGAGCGAAGTGTGAGGAAGCAGAACGTGCAGTTCATGCACAATCGGATGCAGTACAGCCTGGAATATTTCCAGTTCATAAAGAAGTTGCTTACTTGTAATAGTGTCTACCTAAATCCTCCTCCAGGTTAGTACGTTACTGTGATAATTATGGATTAACTTCTTGCAAGAAGAGTTTTGATTCGTGTGGTCAATATCTTGTAAAGCCAATGAAAATTTTGTGTGTTCTACTTTGAATACTCTGTCCTCCTGGACTTCTGCAGTTAAACATCTGCTATTGAGTTGTTCATAAGGGATAAGCTGCCAGAATATTTAGCAAAAAATACTTTGGTAAGCTATCAGCTATTACTCAGCTTATGTACTAAATCATGTTAAACTACTGAAGTTTGGGGGCTGTTCTGCTGAAAACAGTTCTCAAGGTGAGATGCTGAATTTCTAGAATCAGAAATATGTTAACATCCAGGTACCTGTCTTGAAGCTTACATTTTCAAATGATGCATTATAGAAGATAGAGGCTATTTTGATCAAGTTTATTGTTAAAATTGGAACACCATGTTAGACAAAATCAGTTACATTATTATAAGTTGATTTTACTTTGTCTACATGTGAGTATTTTGATTTTTCTTTAGGACAAGATCATCTGTTGCCTGAAGCAGAAGAGATAACTATGATTAGTATTCAGCTTGCTGCTAGATTTCTCTTCACCACAGGATTTCATACAAAGAAAATAGTCCGTGGCCCTGCTAGTGATTGGTATCTTGTCTTTTAACAACACTTACGATTTTGGAAGTTTGATATCTGTTAAAAGATCCCTTTTAGACACGTATGATAGTAAAAACTGTATGTGGTCTGTCTTCTTTTCTCCTCTTCACAAAATATGTGGTGAAGGTGCACATGAAGAGGGGGGAAAATTTGTAACAGAAAATACTGGGAAGAAACTGAGCCTTAAAATAAGCTTGCTGAGGTGACCAGCTTCAAAATTCATTTTCAGACACAGCTTAAATCTACCTTTTGTCTGTCTTGTAAAATGAATAAAGGACTAGAAGCTGTCAGTAGCACAAAACTAACAGGTTATGTTTTCTGATGAATTCAGAATGCTTTATTCATTGAGTAGTTTTGAACAAATCTGATTTGAATCCATTGTTGCAGCTTATATTTGTATTGTTTGTGAAATGTGTATAGTCTCTGAGACCCTGTTAGCAGAGAGCTTTGTGTACATTGCTGCAGGGCCTGTAATTCAAAGCCATAGTACAACAAACAGCACAAATCGTACTCACTGCACCACAACATATTAGTCTTTAAGTTCAGTTATTTTGTGCCAGGGGGAGAAGTGTGGGTTACTACTGGTGAAACTCAAGAGAAAACCTGGTAATCATGGTGAGCAGTAGTTTACCACCTGCTAGTAAGTAGTTTTGTAATACATGGCAAATACACATCTCCAATAACAAATTACAGAGTAGCTGAGTTACTCCAGTTATTTTAAGACATCAGGAAGAGTTCAAATACTACTGCAGGAAGGAGGACAGATTCATGCAAGACCCTGTCTGAAACAGATATTTTACTTTTTGGGTATTGGTTTTTTTGGGTTGTGTGTTTTTTAGATCTGTAAATGAGAGTGTGAATTCCTGTTGGGTTACATATTTAGTTACCTGTCTCATACCCAGCTCATAAAATCCACCTTGTTTTCTCTGCTGCTCACCCTCTACCTCAGTTCTAGTACAGAGGGAAGGTTGGCTGCCAAAATAGGACCTGTTTTGAGCAGTAAGGAATTTGGGGGCGTAATAAGAACTAACTAAAGTTAGTTCTTATAGATGACAGAAATAAAATGCTATAGTTCAATGTTAGGTTTTAATTGAGCGTATCTTTAATTTGTGATTGCACATAACAGAACAAGTACAACAGAACAGGAAGTACAATTTATGTGATTGGAAGCATTAATGTTTGGGAATCACCTTTAATGTGTAATTTCTTGAAATTCTGCAAAAGAACACATCTGCCAAATTCATTAATATCTACATTTGGTCATAATCTCAGTTGTGCCATTTTCTGTTTCAGGTATGATGCATTGTGCATCCTCCTCCGTCACAGCAAGAATGTACGCTTTTGGTTTGCACACAATGTCCTTTTTAATGTTTCAAACCGCTTCTCTGAGTACCTTCTGGAATGCCCTAGTGCAGAAGTGAGGGGTGCATTTGCAAAACTTATAGTATTTATTGCACATTTTTCATTGCAAGACGGACCATGTCCATCACCTTTTGCCTCTCCTGGACCTTCCAGTCAGGTATTTAATCTTCTAACAAAAAAGTTTTTCAAGTTATTCTTACTTCTTCATTATAAGCATTTAATGCTAAATAAATTCTGGAGTAGATGCATCGGTGTTGACTGGAAATCTCTGCAGGCCATTTTGCACTACAGAACATGATGTAACTCCACGAGTTTGTGAGAGAGATGCTGTCAGAGGGGTTCAGTTTCCCCTCATTTGTAAATCTCTGTGAAGACTCAGCTGTGAGAACTTCGAGTTGCAAGTGTGAAATCTGCAAAATAGTAGTAGTGGCTTTTTTACTAAAGTAATGTGTAGAGAAGTGAACCCTAGCTTTGCATTTCAAATTTTAAACAAATAAATAAGCCCCACAAAACAGCAAACAAAAATAATATAACTGAAAACCTGAAGGAGTTCCCTAAGTTTTCATCCTGTATCCTGCAGCAGTTACAATTGTAACTTTGAGGAGGAGTAGGCAATGAGTTGCCTAGTTTTATACACCTAGGACTGACAAACAAAAGAAAAAGCCTATAACTTAATGCAATATTTGTCATAACAATGTTTTTGTTTGGACTCTATTAAAATTTAAAAGATGAACCTTTTTGACCCTTTTCTCGATCATGTTTTTTAATGTCTACAGCAAGACACTTTTTATTTATATGGTACCACTTACCTTCTCTGAATGTTATCACTGCTATATCCAGCTAAAGAATTTGTTTTAAGTTAAGGTTACATAGGCTTTTGCAGTGTTTTGTTTCGTGAAGTATTAGAGATACACCTGTAGAGGTGATTTGGTTGTCTAAGTGTGTGAAGTTGACAGTGGAACTGCATGTGTGTTTCTTGAGTATTTCAGCCTATCTGCTGTTGGAGAAAAAACCCAGTTAAAAGCTTCTCTGCTTGCATCATTTCCTGGACTTAACATGGTATTGAGTGATAGGAATCTTATTCCCTGTATGTCTGTTTGTCTTGTGTGAGATACAGAAGACTAACCAGCTGCTGGTATTTTGGAGCTTGTCTGAATCCCATACCTTTAAACCAGTTCTGTTTTCTGTCGCAGTAGAAAGTATAAACTAAATAAAGATATGTTCAACCACTGATATTAAAACTTTTTCTTTCAATAGGCTTATGATAACTTAAGTGATCATTTACTGAGAGCGGTACTAAATCTGCTAAGAAGGGAAGTATCTGAACACGGGCGCCACTTGCAGCAGTATTTCAACCTGTTTGTGATGTATGCCAATCTAGGTAAGGACACTGCACACACTTTTACTCATGGCACTGTAATAAACTGGTTTTTTATTAGTGATCCATTTACAGAGGTGTAACAGCAGGAGAATCCAGTTTTCCATCCTAAGGCAGATTATCATTATATGTCATATAAATGCTCCCTGGAGCATCTGTCTTCCTCCAGTTTGGAGCTTGGGGCTTTAGTCTTCCTGCCATCCTTGGAAGATGAACATGGGAAACTGGGAACAATAAGGTTGTGTCCTTCTGAGAGAGGTTGGGGGTAAAATTTTAAAAAGTGCTTGACCATTGCTGTTTATCAGCTCGTGCGGGAAGTTATAAATGTGAGTTCCTGTTGGATTACTTTGTGGCTAAAGTGTTAATCAAGTGTATCAATCCAAATGTAGCTATGTCAGAGTTCCCACATAGGATTGACACATGCAGACACAAGAGTTCTGGAAGCTCTTCCAAGTGGGTAGACACTTTTAAAGGAATTTAATTTCCTATCTGTAAAATTAATCTGGACAATTGTGTTAATCTAATTACACCTGTAACATCTGTTGCTTTCATATACTTTGTCTACCAAAGCATTCTCTGTCAGGCAGGTTCCACTATGACCCCCAGAGTGGACTTAAAGTCAATACAGAAAAAAAAGATGCAGTTCTTCTCCTCTGCCTTCTCTTTTCTTCATTACTAGCTTTTCGTAGTCAATCAGTACAGTTGGGGTCTCCAAGTAGGAGAGCACTCAGAACCCAGGGAAAACACAATTTTATTTGTGGGTCTGATAATTTTCACAACCTACCTGCAAAGATAAACCTGGAAATACAGTGCTAAGCAGTTGTGCTTGTCTTACTACTGTTACCTGAAGGCTTCTGTATTGATGTAGACCTCATTCATTAAAAGCCACAATAACATCATTCCTGCAGCATCCCAAGTTCTCTGTAAAAGATTAAATTGTCTGACATTTTGAGAAATCAAATAATATATTACTCACATCAAAGCAAGTGAGAGATCAGTTCTACAAAGGATATAACTACAAAACTATCTAGCATAATCAAAAAAATACCATAAATAAAAGCTCTTAGATTCCTCCTTCTTATCAGAAAGATGGAAGGTAAGGTCTAGTTATATTTCAGAATAAGAAAAAGCTTGGAAAGGTATGGAAAATTGTGACTTTTAACCAAAATAAGAAACAGAATACAGGATCAGAAGGGACGTAGGGAATTTCCTGATAAGTACTTGTGTAGTATGTGCAAGGTATTCATACAGTTAAACTAGGTGTATATTTGGATTTTTTGGTGGGTTTGGATTTTGGTTAATTTTGGAGGTTTTCTCATTGGTTTTGCTTATTTACACTTATTGCAGTGTATAGCACAGTTACAAACTTCACATATTTCTAATTGATCTATCTAGGACATGATGGGAAAATAACATAATATAAAATGAGGGGGATGTTTATCCTATCCTGGGCCTCAAAATAAAAGGATGAATTCATTGTCCAAAAGAGTTCTCTGAGGTTTTGCTATTAACACAGATGCTACTATTGAGTTACTTAAATGCTAATGAGCACTGTGAAGAAATTATAGTAATTTACAACTCTGCCTCAATGTGGTTTTTCAGCTGAACGTAATTTTCGTGTGCATCTTTATTGATTTAATTATTTTTCCTCAGAAAGCATAAGTGATGGTTTAATAAAACCCATGAAGTTAAAAAGTTGCGAGTCATGTCAACACTGGTTCTTTTTCTTTTAAAAAATTTTTTAAAAATCAAGTATTGTCAGTGCCAGAAACAAGGTATTTTTCTTTCTCCCTGCCCTGTAAAGGTGTAGCAGAGAAGACACAACTTCTGAAACTAAATGTTCCTGCAACCTTCATGCTTGTGGCTCTGGATGAGGGTCCAGGCCCTCCAATTAAGTACCAGTATGCTGAACTGGGGAAGCTGTACACAGTCGTGTCACAACTGATCCGTTGCTGCAACGTGTCATCAAGGATGCAGTCTTCTATCAATGGTACAGTGGATTTTAAGTTTTCCTTAGATTGACTGGATCAGTAAATGTCTCTTTGTGCATAGTTAGCTATTATTTGTAAAGTGGATTAGCTGGAAAAATGTTGTCCTTTTGTGTTTTAGCAACTCCTTTCATTTAAAGGCAGAAATTTGTTTCCCATAAGCAAAACTGATTTACTGTACTAAAAAGCCCAGGACAGAAATCTGTTCTGTATTTTATGCTGCATGGTTTATTCCTTAAAGACACAGGAAAATAACTGATTCATAAAGCAGGAGGTTGTTGATTACAAAATAATAATGGTTTTAGAATAGTTTAAGCACATTGTAAAGAGTTGCATAAAGATACTTTTATTGCAAGTAGGCAATAAAAAATAGATTATAAAAGTAATCTGTACAGGAAAACCACCATAGCAGGCTCTGAGATAGCTAATGCTTATCATGAAGTGATGTTGCATTGTTGTGGGTAGCTCTTGAATATGATTTGGTACTTGTTCACACTCAAGACGACAAACAGAAGTCAGCACTTTAATTTATGAAAGATAAAGAATCAGCTAGAAATTGATTAACCACAGTATAAATCATTAATATCTCCAATGGCTGAATAGAGTGCAGTTATTTTTGAGAAATGGTGACAGAATATTGGGCCATGTGGACTTTATAGCCTGTATATGTACATGTTCTGTTAAGCATATTTTAGAAAACCTAATTAGAAATCTGTAGAGAAGCTATTTAATGGCAAACTCATTACAGCTTGATGTGTCAGGCTATAAAGTCAATAGGCTAGAATGTGCTATAGTGAGATTAATGAACTGAGAATTTTACTGTGCTATAATAAGCTTCAGAATCATTTGGCAGTTTTGATTGGGTTTGTTTCCAGAGCATTATATGAAGCTTACACTGAAAAGATATTCTACCTATGAAAAATAATTGTATGTTCACTGTATTCATGACATTGTAGTGAAAAAATTTACTTTGTCTGAACATCATTCTGACTACTAATTATGATTACCATTTGCAGAATAAAGTTATTTTTTGCTTCAGCATATTAAGATAGAAAAGTTCTCCCTTTGACTATGGGCATCTTCAAACAATAATTCAAAACACTGTGAAATTCAGAAACATCAGGAGCAAATCAACAGTCTTTCCTTACACAAAACAAAGCTTACTAAATAAGATGCATTCATTTGTATTCTTTCAGGAGTATATTACTTCTATACACTCCAGAGATTCAGATGGGACTGTTCTGACATAGATATTCCTCTGAACACTTTCGCATTGTCTTGTGGAGTAAATAGATCTTGTGTCCTTAAAATATGACAGATTTGGGCTGTGTTACACAAGCAGTGAAGCAGATAAATTCAGGAGATAAGAGGATTTCACTGAGGAAAACTAATGATTTTTCCTCTGGCATATGAACATGTCTCCAGCTGTTCTGCTTTGATTGTCACTGCATAATCTTATCAAAGAGGGAGAAGTAGCTCTCTCAGGCAGCAAGTGTCAAGCTTCACAATCATGAAAATTAGTTATTTCATATGATTTTTTTTCAAAGAAAATCATCTGTGAAGGGAGGATTTGTGCTTTTTCTCCATCTATTGTTTTTTGATGAGTTACACCAATTTATATTTTGGAGTGACTACACTTGAGAGTACTTCAGTACCTTTTAATCTGTAATAACTGTTTGTTCTAGGTAATCCCCCACTTGCCAACCCTTATGGTGATCCTAATTTATCTCAGCCTATAATGGCACTTCAGCAGAACGTAGCAGACATTCTGTTTGTGAGAACTAGTTATGTGAAGAAAATTATTGAAGATTGCAGCAACTCTGAAGAGACCATCAAGTTGCTTCGTTTCTGCTGTTGGGAGAATCCTCAGTTCTCTTCCACAGTCCTCAGTGAACTACTTTGGCAGGTAAACATAAAAAGCCAGGAGAAAAATGGGAATATAAATGTGTAAGATATAAGATTCTGTATTTAGATGTGAGTGTTGTATTGAATACTGAACGGGTGCTTGATAAATAAATGTTCCTTAAGATGGCATCCTCTGAGAGTATTTACACTCTTAGGTCTGTACATCATGTTGAAGTACTAAGAGAAGTCCTTTTGTGAGTTTAGGAAAGCAATCAACCTTTAGTGAGTCAGGAATGCTGTGTTAAGGATGGAAAGTAGAACGTGGTGGTCTTTATGTATTCCAAAAGTATCACCTGAAGGCATTCTGTCATTATCCATAAAAGAACTTCTTAAGTTACTTGGAAAGCTAGAATAATTTCTTAAGATCTCCCTTGTATTTATTTCAAGTATATTCTTAAGGTTCTCTTTTATGAGTTTGCAGAACATACTTGGCTTCAACCTCAGCAAAGAAATATAACACAGCAAGGTCTGTGTTACATTTCCTTTCTAATCTCTGTGAGGTCAGTCACACTTTTCCACTCTCAATAAAATTTTTGACTTCTCTTAGGCCATCTTTATATTCCCTCCTTTTTTTTTTCATGTAAACATCACATTTCAATATGTCTTTTTTTTTTTGGCACTTGAAAGAATCATAATAAAAATCACTTTACTGATATTTTGCTAGCCATATATTTTACATTTTAGGATAATCTTTGAAGATAACCTTTGAATATGTTGCCTAAAAGTAGCAATACCAGTGCAAAATGCCATTTTGCAATTTTGCTTTTCTAAAGGTATTTTTAAAAGTAGTTTCTTCAGCATCTCATGCTTGGGGCGTCAGATCAATTGTATAAGGAAGTCATGAGGAAACATTTTGTCCTTTACATAACTTAATATATTTAAAAACAAAACAAATATTGAACAAAACCGGAACCCCCCAAATTCCTGCAACAATCAGCACTTTTTAGAAAAAAAGTCTTATGTCTTGTATCTTGAATTGATCTTCATATTAATTGTATTCTTGTACTGCACCATGTACACTGCAGAGCTTCAAGAAATGCTTTCTTATGTTCTCTGCATTTTCCCTTTTTAAGGTTGCATATTCATATACATACGAGCTTCGACCTTATTTGGATCTGCTTCTGCAAATCCTGTTAATTGAGGACTCTTGGCAAACTCACAGGTCAGTGTTTACCTGTCTCTTTATAATTCAGTATTGTTTTGTACAGATTGTTTTTCCAGTGGTTCTGTTGCTAATCCTTTAAGAGGTTTGTTTTAAATAGATCCTAAATCAAAACACACAAATAAAGCATTTTTTCTTGTTTTTCTCACAAATTTTGAGATAAGTACTATTTTTCACCTTGACCTTCCTTACTATTGAGACATTTGCTGTGCAGTCCTATAAAGCCAAGTTTTTTCATATAGAAAAGAATGTGCAGTTTAGGCTAAACTTATTGGTGCCTAGATTGATTCTTGGAAACAATCCAAGCCTGGTCTTGCGAAGGAGCACATCAGTTGCAAGAGTGATACCAAGGGATGTATAAAATGTGAACGTGGGACCAGAGCATTCCTACATAAGTCTTCTCTGTGTGGTCACATTTCAGGAGAATTTTAACTTCAACATATTATGTATTAATCCAGTTTAAAACCTAGTTTTTATATGTCTACAGAATAAAGCTTTTTGAAGTTGAGATTAAAGAAATGCAGTTATTGAAAATACTGGCTATTTGTGAGAACAGTCCATTTTTCAAAAGTTTTACATAAAAGACATAGGTGAGATAATGCAAAATAAATGTCATCAACATGCTACCTGTCAGTATTTCAGAGTGTCACTGTTTCATAATAAGTGGTTATAGGTAGTATTGGATTTACTAAATAATTTCCAACTATGTCTCATAGGACATTTAAAATACTTGAAGAAAGAGCACACTTGCTGTGTGCAGTAAAGGTATGGGAGTGGACTCCTGTCCTTAACCTATGGAATTAAGACTGCTTCTTTAGGATGTTATCAGTTGCCTGGCCTTAGTTTAGAAGGGAGTCAGGGAGGGTGATGGTTTGGCTTAACCACACTCCAGAACATGACAACTGAGTTGTAGGAATTTCTTCTTTTGCTTTAGAGGAATTACAGTTCAGGAAAGTGACAGGAATACCCTTTACACACAGGCTTTCCAGTTTTGCATGTATATGTGTACGTAATGCACATATCATGCAGTTTGCTTATATTTTCTTCTTGATAAACAAATACTTGCATAAGATGTGTCTTAAGTCCACAGAATGCTGGAGGATGGGCATACTTCAGTGGATATGAAGTAAAACAGTATATTTTTAGGGTTGAACTGCAGGTGAGAAATCAGTAAATGGTTGTTGTGGATAATGCTACATTTAAAATAACAGGGTATGAAGGGTGTTGAATGTTGTAGTGTGGCTTCCCTGGAAAAGTACATCACTCATGTTCCAGACTGCAGTCTCAGGAGTAGCACTGTTGTATGGAATTGTGTTAGGCTTCAGCAGAGGGGTATTAAATGGCCACCTGCAGTCATCCCCTGACTGAAATACTGGTTCGGTGCTGTTCTTGGTTTTGCTGTGATAATCAGAGAGTTTAAATGATCTTTGTCTTCTCTTTAAAAAGAACAAACAAAAAACAAACCAGCACCAAACAAACAGCAAAACTGTCTGTGGTAAATGGGGTCTTGTAACTCCTGGAAAACAAACATCATCTGACCTCAGGCAGTGTGTGTGTCCCTCGGTGCTCCTCCTCTTCTGGCACTGCCAGGTCACTGCTGCCATTCCTTGGCGTCAGACCCACTTGCTTAAATTTTTCTTGATTTGACAAGTTCAAGTGCTTAGTTTGGGATAATAATGTTCCAAGTGCTGTTAAGTTAAAATAGCTGAAGTAAAGCTCATCGTGGCTTTTGGATGGAGCCTGGGCTCACGGCTGCCTGCAGTCTATTCACTGCCTGTACCAGGGCTGTGAGGAAAGAGGGCAGTTGCTTTTTCTACCATGAGTGTAGCTCTTTGAGACTTTTTTTTCAGAGCCAAAAATATGTCAGTTCTCAGTTTTTGCACAGTTTCAGGGTGGCAGTTAATTTCCTTACCCCTTGTTTGAGAGCAGAAGGCACAGAAACTGGGCTTAGTTCCAGGGAATGCCCCAGTCCCTTTTTCCCAAGCACAAATATGTACCAGTTCTTCTTCAGAGGAACTGCATGTAAAAGAGTGCATCTTTGAGAAGCATAACTAAGTGTAAGTAACCATTCTGTTGAGGATTTAACTGTTCCAGTTCTGTAAGGACTGTAAGGGTTAACAAGGGTTTACCCTTGTAAATGCAGTATAATTTTAAAATAAGTAATAAAAATTAACCAGTTACAGTTGATTACTGTGATTAGAATTAATCATACTTCCATTTTTTATATATATTTTGTTCTGTTATCATCTTTAGTAGTATTTAAACTAAGAATATGTTATATATATAATGTCAAGTTTGTCTTCTGATTTTAAAGAAACCTCTTGACTAACACCAGAAGTCAGAACACAAGCTGTCCCTTTTATAATTACAATGTGAGTGGAGCCTTAATTGAAACACTAAAACTCTTTAACACTTGAAATGTTGTTGTTGTTTTGGTTTGGTTTTTTGTAGGATTCACAATGCACTTAAGGGAATCCCAGATGACAGGGATGGACTATTTGACACCATTCAGCGCTCGAAGAATCATTATCAGAAAAGAGCTTACCAGTGTATAAAGTGCATGGTAGCTCTCTTCAGCAACTGTCCTGTAGCTTACCAGATCCTTCAGGTGATACCTTTCATTCTGTTTCTTGCTGCTTTTTCTTAGTTCTGTGGTTTTTAAAGTTAAAAAAATTAAACAATTAAAAAACCAAACCCTACCATTCACTTTTTTATCACTTCAATGAAATTGCAACTTCAAAGTACAACTCATTTGAACCTGCCTGTATCAGAAAGTCAGTATATGGGGTTGAAAGCAATTTGTTTAAATTCAGACTCATGATTCTGTGATGCAGCTGCAAATCCACAGACTTCATTTCAAACTTGAAATTTTCTTTGTGCAGAATAGGATATCCGGGAACTCTTTCAAAACAGCAGCAGATGGGTTGGTGGCCTGTTCTCTAATAGCTGATGTATAGGAAAGGAAAATTATTTTCCTTTTCAAGATTAAAGGAAATAACTTTGAATTGTTTATTTTCCATCTGCAGAGCAATGGAGATTTGAAGAGAAAATGGACCTGGGCAGTAGAATGGCTTGGAGATGAGCTTGAGCGTAGACCATACACTGGCAATCCCCAATACACCTACAATAATTGGTCTCCACCAATACAGAGCAATGAAACATCAAATGGCTACTTCCTAGAGAGGTCACACAGTGCTAGAATGACTCTTGCAAAGGCTTGTGAACTCTGCCCAGAGGAGGTAAAGAATTAATTTGACTTCAGTAAAAAAATTGAGTAAAATGCTTCTGTAAACAATTAACCTTAGCAACAGTCTCTGGTCATTGAAGAGGTAACAGATTTCATAAGTGTTTTCTAAATGTGGATTTATATTTTTGTTGACTTCAGTTACATACTCCTGTGTATTTTTCAGCTTTTATTAGTGTTTCTATAGGCATCTGTCACTTGGAGAATTAGCAATATGGAACTGGAATTGAACATTTAAAGTAGATTATGAATGGGTCTATTTCCAGTAATATGTTGACAGGGGAGTTTTTATGTAGTACAGTACAAGCTGTAGGTGACACTGTGAAGTGGAATTTTTCTCCAGGCATGTCTGAAACAATCACTTCCATGTAGGATTTGTTCTGGATAGAATGATTGTAATATGTTTTACCTCAGTAAATTAAATGGGTTTTTTCAAACTTTAGGAACCAGATGATCCTGATGCCCCAGATGAACATGAGTCTTCTCCACCTGAAGATGCCCCACTGTATCCCCATTCACCTGGTTCCCAGTATCAACAGGTAAAAGCTCTGAGTTGAACCATTTATTCAGAGTTTCAGATTTGTTTTTTTTTTAGCATTTGTGGTAACTTAAATTATAGGTATTTAGCCAGAAGCATATTATTGTCAAATATCACACTTGGAGGAATACAGATAAAGGTACATCTCCATTTTGCCAGGAGCAGTTACACCATCAGATCTTCATATGAGAATTTTATCAGATCAGGGATTAATGATCCACAGAAAGACCAGAGGGACTGATGTCATCACAATGACTGAATTTGATTCTGTCATATTTGTTGACATTGATAATATTTAGTGAGTTGCTTACTTGTTTTCAAATATAAAATCAAGCCTCAAACCCTGAATTTCAGTTTGGATAATCAGAAGGCTTTTGGAAAAAAGCCGATGGCTTTGTGCTATGAACAATGATCTCTAAATCTTAAGTACATACAAAATCTAAATCTGTTTTTGCGTTAAATGCCTGTTTTGTTAATATTTTCCGGTGGAAAGCCAGGTCTGAAAGAAATCCTTACCAGGGTTTTTTTAATCGAATTGACTGATTACTAGATCCCACACTTAGTTGCCCTTTTTTGTTCCAATTCATTTTATATATTCCAAATCTGCTAATTTAATTTCCTTTCCTGCCCAAATCCATTTTCCCCTCCATCTTGCTTTCCTTACTTGATGTTCTCAGCAGAGCAGTTGGTAAGTCATGCAGATTTTCCCACTCCTTTCTGAGCTCCCAAGTTCAGACACATTCTGTAACCTCACCATTATCCGTGTGATGTGTTCACTTTCTTGCAAGAGATGGCATTTCTCACTAACACACACAATCCTCATATTCCTAGTTTCTCCACAAACTCTGCAAAACAGTAGATAAATGAGGTGTTTTTGTTGGCCAGATCTGTGTATGACTTCTTAAATTGGGGCAGAGCATCTGCAGAAGACTGCTGGTCTAGATTTCGTTCAGTTCTGTAATGTTGAATTTCCCCTTTAAAAATTAAAGTGTTCTGCATAAATACAGGTATGCTTTTTCTGTTGTTTTAGGAAAACAATCAAGCTGATTTAATCTGTTAATAAAATATATGCACAGTTTAATGTGGCAGCACGTAGGCAACCTCTCGTCTCCTTTTCTTTTTTTCTTGCTGCTTTTGCTTTGCATGTAACTGTTTGTTATTCAAAAGCTGAGATTGCTATTTCAGCTGATCTTGTACCTTTACAGTTGAATGTTTGTTTACCTTCTGTGTAAATCAGAAAGGTAAGTGAAAGGTGTGGATCAGAGGAATGAAGAAGCTGGGATGTGTGTTCATACAGACGTTGCCACAGGAGAAGTTCGGTGTGCTTGAGGATACGGTTCAGTGGTCTGAATGGAAAGGGGGAAAGCAACGAGTGAGGAAACAGCCCACAAGTTTAAAGCCCCTTTCAACTGTTTCTGTTTTCTTGCAGAATAACCACGTGCATGGACAGCCATATACGGGCCCGGCAGCACATCATATGAACAACCCTCAGCGAACTGGCCAACGAGCACAAGAAAACTACGAAGGCAGTGAAGAAGTTTCCCCGCCTCAGACAAAAGATTAGTGAAATGCACATAATCAATTAACTTGCTCCATCAAGACTGTGCACCCAGGCCTTACAGTCCAACCTTTCTCTGTGTCTGGCTAATATTTAAAACTAGAAAAACTATTCCTAATCAACATGGAGTGGAGAGTCTATTCACTGTCTTATCTGCAGAAAATTTGCTGTCAATATATAACCCGCCTGCAGTGGAAAGTGTATAGTGTTTTGTAATAAATGGCCTGATGCTAATGTGTAAATGGCAAAGGTGTATATAGTATATTAATGTTTGACTGTTAATTCTTGAGCAAGAAACATTTTTTTTTGTCTTGATGAGACTCACAGATCTACAAAAACAAAAAAATAATTTCTTGATATATCTGCTGCGCTCTGCAACCAGTGTTGCCTGCCTCATGGCAGTTGGATCAACTCCTTTATGAAAAAGCCTATCCATGTCAACCACAAAAATAGTTTCATGTTAATTCTTTGCCACTGGAGTCGATTTTACTATGAGCAACGTAATGGCTGGTAACCTTTTAATTATTTGGTTGATGTGGAAAATTGGTGATGTAACATTGTTTCTAGATCTTTTTTCATTGCCTTTTTCATTCTGGTATTAGGTTAATCACTTTGAAGCTATAGTTATGCTGTAACATTTAGCATGGCTTCACACCAAGTTAGTGTAGCCAATGAGGGGAAAAAAAAAAACAAAAACAAACGTGACAGCAGTTGTCCCAATGTGACAACTGTATTGCTCAGAACTTTTTCTTCTTACACCTAGACTATAAAATGGGGAGGGAAAATGTGACAAACAAGTGGTTTTCAGTTTCACATATGTTCCTCACATCTGATGTTTGACAGTTCTCTCTCTGGGTGGGATAAAGAACACTTAGTTTTCAGTAATAGGAATTTAAAAGATTTAAAACAAATATGCAAAAATTTGCTATGCCAGGATGCCTGGAGCATAATAGACTGTATTTGGTGTGCTTGTTTTGTTTCTTTGGTAGAGCTTATTAGATAAACTTCTAACACTTTCCTTCTACTGCATCCCAGTGAAGTGGAAGTCAACAAAATCACAGAGTACTTGTGAGTGCCACTGCACCAAGTTAACTTGCTGGTTTTCTGCTCGTTCACAGTTCTACTTGAAAGCGAGAATTGTCTTAGCTCTTTATCCATTATACAGAAAATCTTAACATTAGAAGCAGGGTTTAAAGATAAAAGAAACTACTGGTTAGTCAAATACAATTCTGAGGTATCTCTATTCCAGAATAAACATTTGTTTAAAGACTTAAAGAAACGCATCAGTAAATACTGTATTTAAATGAAAATTGGTAACTTGAATGTGTGTAATTTTTTTGGAACCTGTCTAAAAACCAAATACCCCTGCAAAACAGATACAGCCCACCCTATACTATTTAAATATTTTGCTGTTTTATTTTATAGAAATTATTTTGCTGAATTCACAAATAGATTTGATTTAAGAAGAATGTTTTGTCCTGTGGTGTGTGTTGTTTTTTGGGGTTTTGTTTTTTAATGGACTGCACAGAAAGGTGAATTCTGTGCAGTGGCACTATGCTGAATTCTGGAACAACAGTCACATTGAGATTCTGTGCACAAAAAAAAAAAAATTGGCCCTTAAGAATAAAATAATCAGGACAATTACACTGTAAAAGTTTCTTAATGTGATTTATCTTGTACTTTTTGTATGTTTTTATATATACATATATATATTTAAGAGCACAAGCTTGATGGTGTTTTTTACAAATGAGTTGATAGAAACAAAGCTGCTTATCAAATTAAAGGTCTGTAGTTTTGAAATGAACAATGGCAAATCCAGTTGCAAGTGCATTCTTAGGCATTTAGTGTAACAAGGGAGGGACACAGAAGATTTTTGAATATGCTGTGTAGTGATGATCACTTTTATGCTTCCATGTTTTTCCTAGTGCTCAAATTAATTCAGATTTTTTCATAGTTTTTTAGTAACACCATTTTACCTGGACTTAGTAAATTTGAATAAAGTGTTCCCATTTATGTTTGGGAATGCTTGTTGGAGGTTTTAACTAAAAAAAAATTCTACCCTGAGTTCTCAAGTTGAAATAGTTCATATTTATTTGGACCAGTAATTGTTAAACAAGCTATCTCAGAGGCAATTATTACGTATTTTTTACTATATAGGTAAAATATATAATGTGCTAGTTCAGCCTTGCCAAATGTGTTTGCTTTTAATAGTGCAATGATTGTAGAGACATGTCAAACCTGTGACACTTTAAGGCTGTGGCTTTCTTCAGCCATACCCACCCCTGTCCCTGAACTGGGAATGGCTGCAGTGGCAGTTGTTTTTTCAGGCAGCAAATTGAGAATATTGTGCATCTTTGTGACATGAAGAAGGATAAGCCCGTCTTGTTTGCTGCAGCTGCTGCTTTTAGAACAGGTGTAAGGTGCAATGTTTTTCTTCACTCTGGGCAAAACAGTTTTGAATTGTACTTAACAAATACTGTACAAGCATAAAGTTTGATATGCATGTTACTGGTGCAGCATCTTGGCAGGTGATTTTCAGGCGACACACCTGGTGATACCTCGTTGGTGATGGCACAGACTTTAAAGCAGTCGTCTTCAAAGTGCCTAAAGATTTAATTCCCCCCTCACTAATTTCAGTCCTGTTTTTCTGTTCAGAACAGTTTCTAGGGAATCTCTGGTCTTCCATAAAATGAGCCAATAAATAGTAAAGCAATTACTCGTGTTCCTGGCAGTGTAACATGGAATACATAGAAACTGAAAATCCATAGGTGATGTTAAATGGGGTTTAATGTGTAGTTTGACCTCAAGGGTCAAACTTAACCCCTACTACTACTCTTGTACGTTTGGATTGTGGTTGTTTAGTGACTAAAATAAGCTTTTTAACACTTGCTACTTGTCAGTGTTAAAAATAGTACAGCCATATATGAAAGGAGTTCAGTCACTGTTGGTATATCAGTAAATGTGCTACGTTTCAGTCACAGAGTTGGTCACCTGCACCTGTGTTACCCTTTGACAACAAGGAGATGGCTCAGGGTTCAGTCAGAGCTTGTTTGTCCTGCAGGACCCGATCTCGTGGTGATGGACAAGCAGAACAGGACTCTGCTTGACTTGGAATTTTTCACATTATTCTCCCTGCTGACTGCCAGCTCTGAAAATTAGAGTTCTCTATTTTTCAAGCTGGTATATCTTGCTGAAATGGAGCCAGAAAGAAAATAAATTCCCCAATGACATTTCTCTTTTTTTTTTTCCCAAAGTGAATCTTCAGACAACATGAGAGATTTGTGTTATCATAATTGCTGTTATGCCTTCTCAGTCACTTTGTTGTGCCTAGCTTGTGTGTTTTAGCATATGTATCATGAAAAAGCACTTATGGTTCCAAAACTTCCTATATATTTCCTGAGTTCCAGGAGAGAATGAGATTAGCCATTCTGCCAAAGCTAAAATGGGCAAAAATTGGCTGCTGTAGCAATTTACTCCATTTTTGGTTTCAATAAATTTTGTCTACCTCTGAGTCTTTTGCCAGAAAGGCTGATAAACTGTGTCATGGCAAAGTGGCTCAATGTTTTTGTTGGTGTGAGTTGCAGTTACTGGGCATTGCAGGGAGGCTTTCAGTGCAATGGATTTAACTTCAAATGAAAGCTAAAGACTGACTGTAGAAATTAGGGGAACAAGTGGCCTGTTAGTAAATTTGAAGAGTAACCAATTAAGTGTTTAAATATCTTAACTAAACCTTGTTAGTCCACACTTGCAAATCCACATTGAAAGCAAATTCCTCCCAATGATGAAAGACACACACCTTAATTTTTGGGAGGGTGAGATGCTGATGTTGACCTCACATTTCTTAAGACAGGTGAGGGAGTTTCCCTTTTGTGGCCCAGCTTCAGCACAGGGTAATCAGGACAACAGTAATTTTGGCTCCCCATCTTACTTTCTATGCTCTCCATCATGTTCATGATACCACTTTTTTCACAGCCATGAGGTCTTGGGAGTAAAGTCCTGCCTTCTACAGGGCCAGGCAAGACAGGCTTTCTGGGGAGCAGTAGGAGCTGTCTTGTACGTGCTGTGTGCTGCACAGTGGTGGTGCAGGAACAAAGCAAGGGCAGAGGAACCCAGCTGCTTCCTCCTGCAGGGTTTCTGATCCTCTTCCAGGTGGTCTCATGAAGAGGACAACAGCAAGCCCCTCTTTTAGGCTCAGTGCACTTTCTCCTGGTTTGCAGCTGGGATCAGAGTACACTGGAGCAGTGACCTCCCTGTGTGTGCCCTCCGTGCCATTCCAGGGTGTCCATGTCCCTGCCTTCTCGTGGTCTTTGGGGATTGTCATGTCAGTTCAGTCACTTACTCTGTTCCAGCCTGGACAGCTGTGCTGGGCTGGAAGGGCTTTAACCAACCCCAGCACTGTCACTTTTCATACTGTGGAGCTTTGTAAGGTTCACAGCATAAATGCCCTTTTATTTCTGAGTCAGCTCCCTCGGGGTGACTGTTTTAAAGTGTCCAGTAGCCATTCCTTTGTCCTTTTCTACCAGAGCAACTGCTCAGTCCCACTCCTGCAGTGTGTGTTAGGGTAGGCTGTTCGTGGAAGTGTGTTGATGTAGTTTCCAGCTGTTAAATTCAGAAATCCTCATCCTGTAATCTGATTTTCTAATGCAAGTTGTGGTGGATCCCTGGATTTCAACAGCATTTGTGCGAGTTCAGTTGATTTCAGCACTGCAGGAGTGGAAGTTGGTGACGTGTTGCAGGGGTCAAGCCAGATCAGTCAGTGGGTGGCACAAAAGACAGATCTCTCTCTTGTTTGCAGACAGTGAAATCAAAACAAGAACGAGGGAATGAGTTTCTGAAGGAGAAAAACACTCTCCTGAATAAGGGCTAACTTTTCATTGGATTTTTAAATACCCAGTTCTGTATTTTTTAGCTTTAGAATTCCTTAGAGCCACTTTTTGATAATAAAACTGACCTACAGGCTGTTTCCTTGGAAGAATTAATATAGCCTTAATCACATCAGCACAATTCTGAAATGACAGGGTCATTCTTCAGTGGTCAAAATAATGTGCAAAAAATGTCTCCTAGTCTTTTAACCATGAGCTAACCTTGAGGAATGGAAATAAGAGAAAAAAGGGTCTGTGAATTCATCCAAAATCTAATCATAGAAAAATAAGATCATTCCCTTCTTCTCTGTCTCTGTACTATTCAAAATGTCTGATGGTGTTAATTTTTATTCTTATGTTTGCAACAGCTATCCCAAGTACCTTGGTTTGTGTTGCCCAAAGTGGTGTCAGCTGCACAGCCTGCAGCATCCTGATGGGTTTGCAGTGACGTCCCTTTTAGTCCTCACCAGAGGAAAGTCTTTAAATGTTTGGGGTTTTTCCCCAAATCCACATTTCCGTTGTGATGTGCTGTTTCTGTTTCCATACAATGCCCAGGGCTGGAAGAATGCTTTCCAAGTGTGGTTTCACCTGAGCCATTAAGCGAGCAGTTCTGTTCCCTTGCTGTAGTGACACCTCTGTAGGTGCAGCTTTTAAAGGTATCGGCCTTCTTTTCGTAGCTTTATTTATTGAAATGCTGCTCAGTTCTTGTCCCTCCACCCCTAAATTCCTGTCCGTCATTTCTTGTGATTCTTTCTTACGGAGTTTTTCCACTCTGGATTGTAAGGGTCATTTTTATATTTAATATTTTTGTATTTTCTTGGAATCAAATCTCTTCACTTGCCATGATGTTGTTTACCTCCTTTTTTTTTTTTTTTTTTACCTACACCTGTTGTCCTGCTGTTTGCTGCTGCAAAAAAAAAAATCCTATGCTTGCTAGGCAGCTTCCAGAGCAGAGCTTTTTACTGTGCAGTAGCAGCAGCCTTGACCCAGGTGGGCTTTGTCATCTCTCAAATCTCCTTGTAATTTGTGTGGGATTGGAAAGCTTTGTGCTACTGATGGCAGCCAGGAATTCTAATAGCTTGTGGCTTATTGGGTTTCTTTGGTTGATTGGTTGGTTGGGTTTTTTACCCCCTTCATTTTCTATCTTGAACAGTTGGTTTGTACAGGTGAACAAAAACAGTAGGTTTTGCTGGAATCTACTCTGGAAGAGAAGGCTGATTGAAAACGTGAACATTTAATATACTTGATTGTATTTAAATATCTGGTAGGTGCTTTAAAGTCCTCAGAAGGTCTTCTGGAAGCAATTTCTAAAGCTTAGAAATGTGAAGACTAGGTCTTCAGGATTTAATGATAGAAATTCTATCAGCCTTCCCTGTGCGTGGTTAGGGACAGGTGAAATAGCAGAAATGGGAGTATTTCCCTGAAGGGAGAGATCATGCTCTGTGAAATCCTTGGGGAACTGGAAATGGGCTTTTCTCTGGCCCCACACACCCACTGGCAGCAGCTTGTGAGCCCTCCCGGTGTGAACTGTCCTGAACCACAGGATCCCCGGGCACCGAGGAGCTGATTCCTGGCAGGAACTTGAGATTAAGTAGCATGTAAAGCATTTTCTATCCTTTTTCTCCTCTTAAGATCTGTACCAAGTCGAATCCTCTGAGCAAATAAAGACAGGGAGTGGGCTGAGCGAGGGGCTTCCCCAGCTGCCTCTGTGAATACTTTCTACCTCTTGACGTTCTTTGCCGGCTGTTCTGCCGGGAGCGGCTCCAGCAGCGCGGGAGCTGCTGTGGGTCGGGCCAACACAGGTGCACAAAGACCTGGTGGGGCTGTTTGTTGGGCGGGCACGGGCAATCCCTGCCTCCCCTGGGGATGTACGGGATCATTTGGGGTACCTGTGTTTGCATCAAAGTGGAGGAACTGGCATTTTTCAGGTGGCACCACATGGACTCACAAGCACTCCTTACTCAGCCCCTCGTGCTGCCTCAGTTCCCATGTGGAGTAGCATTAAATCCGTTCACAACTAATGTTCAAATAATGGAACTGTAGGGAGGAACTTGGGTTTCCAACTGTGTTGGTGAGGGTTTAGAAAGGGAGGGATGTGGGAATGTGAAAAGCCAGGGTTCTGCAGATCAACCCAGGTGTTTATCTAGAATAAAGAAATGTTTCTGATTGCTACTGTGGTTGTGTGTAAGACTGAAATGCTGAAAGAGAACTGTGTAACCCTCCCACTCCGAGTCTGAGAGAGACCTGGCATTGGCTTTCTGAACACTTCTGCAACCTGAACCAAAAACCTGCTGTGGGAATGTAGACTTACCATAGAGCTGTGGAAGAAAACTTCAATCGTGTCACTTCTCTCGGTCTTCAGAGCAGTCAACATGGTTTTGATGTAGGTTTTAGATTATGTATATATAAATCTGATTGAAGTACCAACAGCAAACCATAAATAAAATGTGGACTTAATTGAAGAATGGGCTAGTGGAGGCCTCTTGTGTTGAATTTATTAAAATACAATCTAACAAAGTTATTGATGGAGGAGACTTGCTGTGATGAAGACAGGGAAATAAAAGCTGGGGTATCCTCAAGTTGGGAAAGTAGCCAGGTTTGCTGCTGCCTTTGAACCTGTTGTAGCACCTGAGGACCAGCTCGATTGTGCTGTAGTGGCTGGAGAAGAGCTGGATGCATGGAAATGCTCCTGGGTGTCACCCCACCTTCATGCCTGCTGAGGGCCAAAGGCTTCTGTGAGTGGCACCGGCCTCTCCTCGGTACGAGGGATTATTCCAGGGACAGGTATCCTCTCACATTCCAGGCTGGCAGAAGCTGCTGCAGCTGCTGCAGAGCTGCTCTTACCCTGTTTCCACAAGGTGCCCATTGCCCGGTTGCTTTGCTCTGCCAGGGCCATCACCTAAAGGAATGTGAGGTGGGTGTGAAAGAGCTACTGGAAACCTCTGCTTCTCTGTGTTTGCCCTTGAAGATTTGTAAATGAAAATGCAAATTACTGGGAATTTGTAGTACTAACATTAAATAAACCTGTTTAAACAAGACATCATGGAAGCAGGTAACACAAGAAGTTCCACCTCAACATGAGGAAGAACTTCTTTATGTTGAGGGTGGTGGAGCACTGGAACAGCTGCCCAGGGGGGTCGTGGAGTCTCCCTCTCTGGAGACATTCCAAAGCCATGTGGACACAGTCATGTGTCACCTGCTCCAGGTGACCCTGCCTTGGCAGGGGAGGGCTGGACTGGAGGATCTCCAGAGGTCCCTTCCAACCCTGACAATTCTGTGATTCTGTAACACCTGAGTTTGTGGGTCTGTTCAGTCAGTGTCACCCATCTGAGGGGACATGCCTGTGAATTCTTGGACATCCATGTGTTAGCAAAAATGAGAATTCAGGATACACTCTGGATGAATCCCAACCGGTCACTGCTGGTTGGGGGGGTTGCTGTAAACTGGGAGAAGAAAGCTTTTGATGAAGACAGCAAAAATGCAAAGTGACTCCTACAAATGTTTCTGTTCTCACATTTCTATCTGAGAAACTGTTAATGCCACAGGACAAAAAAAGCCTTTTTTTAATTTAACTTCTATGGAGGCTATAATGATTTATTGATCACCAGACTCCTTGAAACCTTTCAGAATTTGGGCTCCTGTGGTTTTTACATTAGCTGAAAACACAGCCCAAAGCACTTTCTTTAGATTTGACAGATACTTACCTGGTAACTTCAGCATAACAGCATCGTTATCTTATTGCTGAAGCTGGTTTGCCTCTCATCTTTTTTGCAGAAACTCTCTGGATGGGTTTGCTCTGACTTTTTTCTACCTCACGCTGCTTCCTTGTATCTCCTTTTGTATTTCCTCCCTCCCTTCACCAGGTGTGTGGCAGATTGTGGATCCTCCAGAATTGCTCCCCCCTTCTGATTTCTCAAGGGTGGGCAGTCAGGACTGGGAGATGGTGCTGTGGAAAGCCCGGGAGCAGGGATCCTTCCCCATCTCTGGGTGAATTCCTGCTCCTGCCGTGTGAGTCTCAGCCTAAGGTACAAATGTTTGGTCTATGCAGGAGCCGTCGGGCTGCGGAGGTGTTGGAGGGGATAATGATGTTAATGAGGGGGTTCTGTTACTGTGAAAGATCTTGTGATACGTGTTGATGCTTAGGTAGCACTTCCTGTTCCTCAATACACCCTTAAAAAAGTGTAAACAAAATGTTGTTTGGTCTCTCCGTAGGTGGGAATTTGAAGCCCTTTTAAAGGAAGACCTTTTAGTGCTTCACTGGTATGTATCTTTTTTTTTCTTCTTTTTTTATTTTTTTCTTTTAGCAAACAAAGCCTTATACTGGAAATAACCTCTGAAATTTCTGCAGGAACACTTCACATCTGTCTTTAAAACAGAGTTGGCTTCATTTCAAGATTTCTGATGTCCTTGTAACCATGCTAATTCTTACATGAAGTTTTTTATTATTATTTTGATAATAAGCGCGGCTGTATTTAAGTTTGACCACTCATGTAGGAGCTCATGTCCTCTGTGCAGCATTAGGGCTGGGAATGGAGACACTCATCCATGAAGTATCCTGGACAGAAACTATATAAGCAAATCAACTCTGTCACGCTGATGAGAACTGCTCGTTTGAGCCAGAGGTTCCTGGATATGATATATAATTAAAATATAATTGCAACACAATTATTCCTGTGGCGGGGGGCTTGGAACTAGATCATCTTTAAGGTCCCATGTGTTTTGTATGGAACATTGTTTATTTTACTAATTTACATTCAAAAGTGGTTTTGTGTTAAAGCTGCTTCAGTAGAGCTCAGATGCCCGCCCACTTCACCAGCCATGGCTGTAGAGGAAGGCTCCCTGCTCCTTTGCAGTGTCCCTGTCCTGTTGAATTCCTGGTTTCTACAGAAATTCTGGATTCAGAAGGATCCACTGCCCTGCTCAGCTGAACCTCCTGACACTCCACTCAGCCCTCACAGAGGCCAAGGACTGACTTTCACTTCAGTCCCATTTTCACATTCAGTACTTCCACACATCCTCCCAGCTTGTTAGGAACTCAACAGTATATTTTTATGGGTATTTTCTTATTATTCTTGTTGCATTGTTAGTTCTCTTTAACTTCCCCTGTCAGGCAACCTGCTGGAGCTTAAATGAGACCCTCACTTTGGAAAATACATTTCAGTTTACTTCAATTTTTCATTTTAGGTTGGCTTCTTTAAAGCCTCTGATTTTTCAGTCATTCACTTTATCTAATTTGCTCTTCCCTCCTATTTTTCATAAATTTTTAGCACTGAGGTGCTAGGGGAGAGAATTTTGCCCTGAGAGAGTGTTTATTTTGTGGTTGTTTTCCAATGTCACTGGGGCTTTTTCAAGTTCCATGCTCACGTTTGTAACAGGACACTGTACTGTAACAGTAGTTACTCACAACACGGGTTTGGTGATTGTACCAAAATCTCCAAAATCCTCATACCACTGTGAATTTAAAGAGACTGAACACTGCATCCTGTATATTTACATTAAATGTTTGTAGCTGCCCTCAGCACCATAAAGTGCTAGTTTATTTATTTGTGCAGTTATTCCCTACCCATTGATTTAATGCACCGATCCCCCGGCTGTTGGCTGTGAACACCTGTGGGACACTGTCAGAGCCTGGGATCAGCAGCAGAGGTGACAAGTGTCAGTGACCATCTCCCCCTTCCCTAGAAAATATATGGAGTCTACAGGTCCAAGTGTGGTTGGAAACAATTGTTTCTGCGAGTCCTTTAGGTCACTGAATGCAAATTATTCTGGAATAATAAATACTGCACCTGTTCTTCAGATGGTGTTTGGAGGGCATGTTATATTTAGGTCCATGTCAGGAGAACACAGGCACATGAACAGCTTCTGTTCCCATGGCAAAAACATGAGATGTGAACTGTACAAACTCTGATGGTATTGGGAGAGTATAAACAGAAACAAAACCTGTCATTGCTTTTTTTATTTCCCCCAAAGGGGATCTGATGCCTTTTTCCAAGGTGTGTGGTCTGGGGTATTTTTAAATCACCTTTCCCTCTCTATAGACATGTGGTGAGCTCCAGTATTGGTTTTGTGGGTGGATATAGGAAATTACTTTTCTTGCTTTGCATTTCACTGGATTCCCACGAATGTAAGTCATTCTCATGTGTGTGTGAGGTCTGGCTGCAGTGCCCTCAGCACTGACCCCTCTGGCACAGCCAGAGCTGCTGCAGATCAGCAGGAGCCCTGGCTTTAGTTGTGTTCAGATGTGAATGAGCTTCAGCTGCTTTGAGATTCGTACTTTTTTTCCCTCCAAAGGCCAGTTCAGAAAAGCTGTGAATAAAGCCAGTTTGCAATAAACCCCATGACTTGTCTCTCACTCCCCTCCAAAAAGCTGACTTTTCACAGGACAGCTGTTCTTATGAGAACACAGCTTCCCAGTGGGACTTCAGTGCTACTGCCCATGTTACTACAGCACCTCGGAATATCCCATCATGAACAGCTGACGGCTTGCACAGGGGCAAATTTTGAAGCTGTCTGCCCTTTCTAAACACTGATGAGTAAAGGGGCAGGTTGTGTGATACCTTAAACTTCTGAGTTTGTGCTCAGAGGGAGCATCTTTGATTTGACTGGAGCCCGATGATTCCAAAAGGAAGCCCAAACCTTACAGTGATAGTAGCTGAAACACTCCCTCTATAAGGAGTTCTCCAACTCTCAAGCTTTTCCTCCAAAGAAACAGAGCAGATAAAAATGGAAAACCATTATGTTAAGAGACTATGAACCTAGGAAACTGAGCACCCTTTCACCACTTTATCCAAATTCCCAAGTTAAGCCGGGTAACCAAGGGATAACTTGACTGGCTGTGATGCTTTGTCAGGCCTAAGCAACCCCATAACCAGGCCAGTGTTAGCATCACACCAGGGCACAAAAGCATCCACACCAAGTGCTACTCCAGCCTGCAGGACCAGCTTACAGACAAACTGCTGGCTGAGAGAATCCCCTTGCTCTTCAAGGCAAGGGGGAAAAAAACTCCCTTTATCTCCACTCACAACTTGAATATCATCCCTATTTTAGCCCCACTGCAGCAGCAGACACCACAAACTTCACACAAGCTCTGTTGGGACGAATTTATTGTGTAACCTCCACAGAGGTTGTTTAGTTCTCCTTCTCCTGCACAGTCTTTGTTCCCCTCAGCCTGCCTGTGCGACGGGCAGCGATGAGACCGACCTTGCGCCCGGCGGGAGCGTCTCTCCGGATGGTTGAGGGCTTCCCGATGTGCTGGTGGTTACCCCCTCCGAAGGGATGTTCTACAGGCTGTGGAGAGGGAAGGCAAGCCAACAATGTAACCACAGAACCGAGTAAAGGATGTCTAACAGCAATAACTCAAGGGGACAGGAAGTTTCACTGCTTCGCTTTTCATGTGGTGCAGTGATTATCTTGTCCCCCCACCACACAAACCCTTTCCACAGTGCAAGGAAGGACAGTGACTGCAAACAGACTCACGTTCATGGCCACACCACGGACACGTGGCCAGCAGTTCCTCTTGGCCTTGTACTTGTGGTAGGCCCTGCCAGCCTTCAGGATGGGCTTGTCAATACGGCCTCCACCGGCAACAATTCCTGGAGGGAATGGCAGGAATGGTAACACCCAAATACAACACATAAGAGGACAAAATAAAGTGTTTAAGACTAATCCCTAATGACATTCAAGTTCTAAGACTGAGTTTCTGAAGACCAATCTCAAGTCATCCCAGCTGGGTTCAAACCAGTAAGTTCCAGCCATTGCCAGTGAGATCAGAGTCAAGCTACAGCCACACACTGAGGGCTTTGCAAGGGGACACACTCTTTAGATATTGCTTTTCAACCCCTTCACACAGGTTTAACAGTTTTTAAAGCGCTGCCAGTTTTACTGCTCAAATTTCTGGTGCAACATTAACAATTTTGCAACTGATGCATGAATCGAAAGAGCTCAGGGGACTATGAAGAACTCTGAGCTTTATACTTACTTCATTATTTATTGAGTCAATTTTACCAAAGTAACACACCAGATTCCTCATTTAGGTGTCGTCTACGCAGAAGCAGGCCAGTGACACCAGCAGCCACCTCAGCTGTCAGTCAGGTGTACAACAAACCTGGTAAAGCCTCTGCTTTTTGGAAAGTGTCTTGTCATTCCTTGTCAGACCTTCCAGAACACTCCACCCACCTGACACCACCTGACACTCGTTCTGTACCAAAAGCATCAATGCCACTTTCCACAGAAGTCTTTCCCCAAGGACTGCAGATTCTACAGACTGAGCAATTCCACCACAGCCCGAGGACAGTGAGCATCTACTGTTCTGTCCTCTCACTAGGTCAGACCACCTCCAAATTTAGGTCACCACTACCCAAAAGCAGTGTAGGCATAACATACAAACTAAAGCCCTGAGCACAGACTATACTGGTGTGTAACCCTGGGTCCAGCCTGCAAATGACCCTTTTTTTCAAGATGGTTGTTACAAACTGAGACCCAGTTTGAAAGGTTCCTTAGCAGTGACAAGCAGCTCAGTGACCAGACAAGTTCATAGCTCTGTTCCTTACCAACAACAGCTCTGTTTGCAGAAGAAATCACTTTCTTGGAGCCAGAGGGCAGCTTCACTCTGGTTTTCTTTGTTTCAGGGTTGTGAGAGATGACTGTGGCGTAGTTCCCAGAGGCACGTGCCAGCTTCCCACGGTCACCGGGCTTCTCCTCCAGGCAGCACACGATGGTGCCCTCCGGCATGGTGCCCACAGGCAGGACATTACCAATGTTCAGCTGAGCTGCAAAGAGCAACCAGAGCAGCCACAGCTTCATTTGGGTTCTTAGAGTTCCAGTTCTATTTAACACAGGCCTCGTGCACAAGAGGGTGGCACCGCACGGAGCCTCTGGCAGTGGCCGGGGCACATTTTAGGGTTCAACCTGGAACACCTGTTCCATGTCGAGTGTAGAGAAAGGTGTTGGGACACTCAACGTGCTGCCCCTGCCCAGGCAGCCCCCCCAAGACCCACCTTTCTTGCCACAGTACACGAACTGGCCTGTGTGGATGCCCTCGGCAGCGATGAACAGCTCCGTGCGCTTCTTGAACCGGTACGGATCACGGAACGCGATCTTGGCCAGGGGAGCGCCCCGGCCTGGGTCGTGGATGATGTCCTGTGGGAATGCAGAGCTGCCTCAGAGCAGGACAAAGCCTTTGCCATGGGTTCTGCACAAATCAAACAACTAGGAAAACTGGAGATGAGCACTCCAATGTAATTGTCACTTTTCAAGGGGGTCTGGATTCCTCTCGACACAAATGAGCTGAAGATTCGCATCTGTAAGGATGTAACCTCCAGTATCTGCATCACATCAACACATCAGGGAAAAATTCCTCACTGTGAGGGTGGTCCTGCACTGGAATAGGTTGCCCAGAGAGGCTGTGGGTGCCCATCCCTGGAAGTGTTCAAGGCCAGGCTGGATGGGGCTCTGAGCACCCTGGGATAGTGGAAGGTGTCCCTGCCCATGGCAGGGGGGTGGAACAAGATGATCTTTAAAGTCCCTTCAAGCCCAACCCAAACTGTTCTGTGATCACAAAAGAATGACCCTGGTTAAGTGTGCTGCTTGTAACTAATCCTGTCTGAACAGTTTTATTCCTTATTTTCCTACTGAGAAATTCACTTTGCCCAGTCACCTCTGGGCAGAGACAGAGCTGGGCACAGGCAGGGATTTCTCCATGTGTTTTTTGACAGTGAAAGTGTTTCTAAGCTTTATAATATCAGGTACAACAAAGTTATAGAAGTCCCTAAATAAGGAAGCACAAGGCTCAATGACTTAATGTTTCTTTTACTCTTGGAAAAACATGTCAATTCTGCTCCAGGAGTACACTGAGATTAAAACACACAACCATGTATTTACAAACAAGTGACTGTGACACATCTCTTAGATGTGCCTATTTTCCAGGACAGCTCAGATGCTGTTGGTGCCCAGTACTGATGTTTTTTCTGCTGCTCAAGTCAAACTTCCCTGCCCACCTTTCATCACCAACTTAGTTACAGTGAGAGTGAATGAAGTTCTCTCTCCAGCCTGGAGATGACGGTGCCCAACAAAGCTGAAGGGATGCTCAGAGCATCAAACCAGGTACCTGTGGCACTGTTTGCAGTCACTGACACCCAAAAAGTACCTGCAGCACACCTGAACCACTGTATCACACCCCTAAGTACTGCCTTGCCCCCACTGCTCGAGACCAAGATGATGGACACCACTTAGTGATTTCAAAGATTGGTTTTTTTAATGTGCAACCAATTACACGGACACCTCTCCCCACCTATCTTTCCCAGGCACAGGGAATTCTGAAGACAACATAAAACCACAATATTTCCTACAGAAAACCTGATGTTCCTCCATAAGATCTGACATTTCTACACTAGCAAAGCTGCAACAAAAAAATCCTACTGCTGGCTACGTGCTGCCACCTTTACCCAGGTGCTCCCATAAATCCCAAGCAGTTTAACTTTCAGAGGAACCTGATTAATTCAACAAAAAGAGAGATGCCTGAATAAGGCATGGCCAGGACAAGGAACAGCCGCAGGGCGCTGGGGAGAGCGGGAGAGGCTTTGGATCCCCCTCGGGAGGAGCAGAGATGGGCTGGGCGGGGATCCCGCACAAGAGGAGCAGAGGGATGGGCACCCCGGGAGCAGGGACACCTCGGCAGCAGAGACACGCCGGGAGCAGGGACACGCCGGGAGCAGGGACACGCCGGGAGCAGGGACACGCCGGAAGCAGGGGCCCGGCCGTACCTTGACGATGCCTTTGATGTATCCGTGCCGCTCGGCGAAGTCCACGGCGCGGAGCTTGGCCGGGCCCTTCCTGTGCTTCACGTGCGCACGGAACACGGAGCCCGCGCCTTTCCTCTGCCCGCGGATGACGCGTCCCATTGCGCCCTGCGGGGACACACCGGGACAGCCCCGTCAGGGACAGCCGGTCCCTGTTGCCCTCCCCGTGCCCGTCGCGCGGCTCCCGTGCCGGCCGGGCGCGGGGGGCGACCGATGGAAGCGGATCGGGATCGGGATCGCGGCCGGGCCGCTCCTACCTCGGTACGGCCTCCCCCGGAAAGAAGGAAGCGGTAACGTCACGGCCGCGCGGCGCCGCTTCCGGCGCTGGCGGAGTGCGATGAGCCCCGCCCCGCCTGCGACGTCACGGCGCGGTGACGTCACGCCGGGGGGAAGGTGAAGGGACGGAGCCGGGCTGGAGTGAGGGGTATCGGCTCTCGGCTTCGCTCCTCCGGCGTTTTCTTCACACAATCGCAGGATTAATTAGCTTGGAAAAGACCTCTGAGAGCGTCGAGTCCAACCTGCGACCCAACACTACCGTGTCGACCAGACCGTGGCACTGAGTGACACGTCCAGTCTTTACTTGAACACCTCCAGGGCCGGTGACTCCACCGCCTCCCTGGGCAGCCCGTTCCAATGTCTAATCACCCTTTATGTGGATTAATTCTGCCTAATGTCCGACCTAAACACCCCTGCCACAGCTTTAGGCTGTGTCTTCTCCTCCTGTCACTGATTGCCTGGGAGCAGAGCCCGACCCCGACCCGGCTACTCCCTCCTGACAGGGAGTCGTAGAGAGCAATAAGGTCTCCCCGTGAGCCTCCTCTTCTCCAGGCTGAGCCCCCCTCCAGCTGCCTCAGCTGCTCCTCATAGGACTTGTGCTCCAGACCCTTCCCGAACTCCATTGCCCTTCTCTGGACCTGCTCCAGCCCCTCAATGTTCTGAACTGAGGGGTCCAGAACTGGACGCAGCACTCGACGCTTGTCCTCACCAGTGCCAAGTACAGGGGGAGACGTATTGAGTTTAAAAACCCTGGGGGCTGACAGCTTCTTGCCTGGGGATCTTGCATAAACAACCAGGGACCCCCAAGAGCTGCCTTGCCAAAACCTCTCTTAATTAGCTGGACTGAAGATGCTGTTTGCAGGATGAGGCTCCATCCATTACAGGTACAGTTGGATCTGTAATAATCAGATTGCATTGTGCAGTTTAAGAGCTGCAAGTTTTGGGCAAGGAAGCGAGTGAAGATAAAAACCATGCAGTTGCTTTAAGCTGCCTTTGCCAGATTTTAATCAATATTAATTAGGGCATAATTGAGAGATACAGCAAAGCAGAGGTAATCGTCTTAGTGTTCCTAATCAACTTGTGCTACGCCCTGGAAGGGGAAATGAAAAGTGCCTTAACTTCTTTAACAGCCCACTAGGTTTTCTGCATCAGAGGCTGTTCTTCCAGCACAGGTCTCTGCTGATGACCCAATTTCCTGGAGATGGACTGTTTGACTTTAGATTGACTCATTGGAAATGAGGAAAAGCTCATCAGTGTAGGCCCATCTTTGCTCCTTGCCTTCAGCTGAAGAACCTGAGCATCCACCACGTCTTGAGAGATAAGCTTTCCCACAACAATCTTCCCAGGACAAATGGAAGTCACATGCCCCTAAGAGGTAAAAAACCCTGATGCTGAGGGCTCTGAGCCGTGATCCCTGTCAGATTCAGCCTGCACAGGTAAAGAGATTAGCACAGCCAGGTGTCCCCTCTGCCCATCTGCTGGAGGTCACCGTCCCTCCGACAAGCAGACGGTGTGACAGCTGCTCGGGCTGAGCCCCACGTGACAGCTCAGTGTAGGATCACAAACTGCCACAAACTACTTTGGTTTACATTGAGTTTACATTCACACTGAATGTCAGTATCTAGAGACTTTGATTTATGGTTCCTGTTGGCTTCAGCTGTGGCAGCAGGAGTCTTGTTTGTTTTTGCTACTAAATCTGACAAGAGTCAGATCTTTGAGGAACTACCTCAATTTCCAAATAATGCCCATATAACCAGCAAATTACAGTGGTCACTCCTCTCTGTCGTTCTTAGTAAGGACTTAGTAATCAATTATATAAGAAGTAGTTGTGTAATGACTTGTACACTCATTGGTTTTATTATCCTGTATTAACTATCCTTTGCATTCATTTTAGTATTATTTAATTTGTGGTGCAGTCTTGCACACTGCTGTCACCATCTGTGAAGCTGCAACCTCTCGGTTCTGTCGTGGGCTTGGCCAGCTGCCTCCCTGCTCAGGTACTGCTGCAACATGGAAGGCAAGGATGAAACCAGGATCACCTCTCTCTCCTCCCTGACAGCATTTGGGATGTCCTGAATATGGTTAGAAGTGTCTGTTCCCTAACAGTGTGAAGAGTTCTGAGTTCATCATCACAACAGAGGCTGTTTCAGCCTTTCCTCCCAGAAATGCTGAAGGTTGTTACCTATTTGTATCACCTCGGGCTGTGTTTATGCACATCTCAGGATCAGAGCATGCTGCTGCCCAGGGTTCCAGTGCTGGTATTGTCCAAGCTGATTATTAAGTGTTTTTCCATCGGAGAAAACCAGGAGTAGGCTGGGAATTGTATCCATCTAGGTTTCTGTGTGCTCATGGTTTCTTTAGGATTTATACATGGATGCAAAACCCTGAAAGCCTCCAAGTTTTCTAGCCTTGATGGAGTTTAGGAATCAGAGAAGACATGCAAATAGGTGACAGAACTGCATCAATGATGGTATAATTTTATAATTGATTTCTCCTTATTTAAGAGACATTATTTAACATGTTCATCATCAAGGAATAACAGCATTGTATTACCTGACCCAGCCAAGCATCAACTGAACTCACAATAAGGTTAATTATTTTCTTTAGCTGTGCCTTCAAAATTTCATGGATCCAAAGAAATGTAAGCAAGTATTTTACACCTGATGGCAATTAAAAAATCCTGTCCAGGGTTTGTCAGAACAGTGTTGTTGTGGGTCGTGCCCTTCATATCTTGGTGCTGAAGAAATGCAAGTGTTGGGCACTACCAACGATCATTATTCTATTAGAGTTTTAGGAATGGAGGTGGTGCTGTGGTTTGAAAAGAGGCTGTTTCCCTCCTCACTAAGCCCCCATCCCCTGGACCATTCTTGTCTCCCAGAACCCCCCTGTGGGATATTTCACTGTGGAAGGAGGAGGTGGCAGTGGCAGAGCTACAGCAGGACAAGCCCGTGCTGGACAGGACAGTGTGAGACATGAGACTGCTGATGGTAGAACAAAGGCAGCTCCCAGCAATACAGGTATTGCCTGGCACTGCCCACCATCCACACGGCTGTGCAGCAGCTGCTCTCTGGTGCAGCTCTGAGCCCTGAGATTTTGCCTTCAGGACATCATATCTGGCAACTGCTCCTGGGTCCTGGTTTTGCCTGGGATGGAGTTAATTTTCTTCCTAGTAGCTGGTACAGTGCTGTGTCTTGGATTCAGTATGAGAACAATGTTGACAGCAACAACTAAAACATCAGTGTGTTAAGTAGAGCTTACTCTAAATCCAGGACTTCTCAGCTTCCCATGCTCTGCTAGTGAGAAGGTCCACAAGGAGCTGTGAGGGAACACAGCCAGGACAGCTGATCTGAACTAGCCAAAGGGATATTCCATACCACAGTGTGTCGTATCCAGTATATAAACTGGGGGATGGGGTGGCTGGGAGAGGCTGATTGCTGCTCAGGGACAGCCTGGGCATTGGTCAGTGGGTGGTGAGGAATTATATTGTGCAACACCTGTCTTTCTTGGGTTTTTTTCCCCTTTCTTTCACTCTCTTTTTTTATATTCTTAATTATTATTATTGTTTACTTTATCTCAAATACTAAACTGTTCTTATCTCAACCCATGGGTTTTACCTTTTTTTTCAGTTCTCCTCCTCGTAGCACGGAAGAGCGAGTGAGCTGCCGTGTGGTACTTAGTTGCCAGCTGGAATTAAACAACCCTAAGCTGTTCTGATTTAAGACATTACAGCCTTTACCAGCCATCCTGCCTTTCTGCCAGGAGTTACAGCCACGTGAGAAGAGGAGCAGAGGCAAGGCCAGCGTGCTGGATTTCCCTGGCCAAGGCCTATTTTTCCAGCAGTACTCAGGCTGTGCAGGAGCTGGGGGAACTGGCTCACCTGCTTGAGGGTTCTCCAAGGCCTGGCAGGAAGCACAGGGTTGTCTGGATAACCCAGGCACATCCTGCACATCTGCACAGATCAGCTCTGCTGTGCTGTCCAGGGGTCCAAGGCTCTCGGGAAGCCTTGGCCGCAGTGTACATGCATCCTGCCTCCCAGACACGGGAATCCAGATGGAAGTCTGGTGGTGCTAGGCAAAATAGGAGATGCTTCCAAAGCACAGCTGCAGCACATCACAGCCTGATATTTTGGCAGCAGCTTCATCCTTTGGCTGCTTAAAGTACAACACTGAGCTGAGGTGGCTGAGTCTTGGCCCTGATACCAGGGCAGTAACAACTCAGCAGCAGGGAAGCACCCACACTGCTGGGCAAGGACAGGTCCTCTGTCTCCACAGCTACTTCCACGGGACTGTGTCTGCTGGAGCCCTTCCTCACACATCCCCCTGGGCTGCCAAATTTGATGGAATAATACAGAAAGGATAAAAACTATTCCCCCAATTCTGGAAGGGCTTTGGCAGAGTTGTGGGTGTGCTACTGCAAATGCATGGTGGGAGCAAGTCAAGGGTGTGTTGCCTTAATTAATCCTCTCATGACAGTCACAAGCTAATTTGTTAAAGGTTAATTGCACTGTAAATAGCAAAAGGGGTGGTGTTCTGCTTGCAACAGATGGCAGCCACCAAGAAATTTTGATGAGATTGCTGTTTGGAGAGGGGGAAGAAGCAGCAAGGTTTCTCTAGGACCCCACCTTGGGAGGAAACTGAGAAGGGAAGCCCTAAACTCTGTGCATCTTTTGAAGGGGAAGGAAACAAAGTATGGCTATAAGATTCATATAAGTGTTTTCTCTCTGGGAGTGGTGTGCTACAAGGGAAATAATCCTGACCTCCTTCAGGTGGGCACATACCTCCGTTTATGGTCCTACTGACCTCTCGGGGGCTTTCCGTGGGATTAGGAACTGACACGTGCGCTCCAGCCGGGCTGCAGCATCACAGCTCCAGTCTGCAAAAATAACACACCTGCTAATCCCTGGCAAACACACTCCTGGGTGATCCTATTACTGCAGGCTGCTGCTCCCAGGGCAGGGCACAAGGGGTGTGGGTCACCTGCTGCCACTGAGGCGAAGGAAGGGCCACGGAAAGGAGCTACTGCACAGGCTGTTCCAGGGGAATGTCCTGGGCCTGCAGTATCCTGGATCTAAAGGCAAAGGAGCCCTTTGTGAGGTTCCCCTCCCAGCAGGCCCCCCATACCACCCTCAGCATCCTGGCGAGCACAGGCCACTTGTGTGTATTCAACTCTCCTGGCTTTTGAGAGGAGAGAAAAATCCCTCTGCAGAGACACCACAGGCCTCCATTTCACTGGCTACTCCCAAAATAAATACCTTCGCTCTCTTCAGAGGAATTTCTCCTGAACGGATCTGCTTGTGTTTGCTGTTTTGAAACAAATACTCTCCCTCAACTCTATCCACATCCCTGCTCCCAAGCCCGTCTCATTCCTAAACCGTGGAGAGAGTTCCAGGAAAATTACTTGAGCTTTCCCTTCTGCTCTTGCATGAAGCAGATGAGGTCTCTGACTGCATGACAACCACTTAATCATAATTGCAGCTAAAACCGTCCCTGTAGATACAGCACTGGATGACCTGGAAGGAAACCATACTTGTTTACATTGTCCTGTGTTTGCGGGTTATAATTTGCAAAGCAAGAATTTACGTAGAAGAATCCTGGCCAATTACCCAACCTGCACATTCAACCCTCATTCCCTTCTGAGTTACTGCACCAGCACAGGAAAAAGAACTGGCATCCCCCTCCCTCTGGTAATGCCCCTGGCATTCCCTGGGCTTACAGAAGTGTGGCAAACACATTGCCCACGGTGCACAAGAGACTCCAGCTGTGCCAGGGCAGGATTTATCACAGAAACAGGTGGGTTAAGACTGGAACAGTTTGCAGAGGAAAAAAAGCCGATTAGGTGATTGCCTTCTCACCCCAGAGGGAGCTGACTCCTGCACAGCCAAAGCTCTCCAGCAGGGTATGGGTTTGCAAGCGCTTTCTGTTATTCACTGGCTAATGACAGCCAGGATTCCTTGGCAGAGGGGAGACCCAGAGCTGCAGAGGTGGAAAATCCCAACCAAAACAAAGCAATTTGCACTTCACAGATGGGTTTAGCAATGTTCATTAATTAGGTTCTGGTGACCTCTAGAGGCCTTGAGCCCAAAGCACCTGATTTTTGAGGATCTTTCCTGGAATAATGAGCACAAAAATTCTGCTTCGTTTTAGTTTAAAACCAAGATTAATTTTAGCCTTAACACGGAAGGTATTGAGGAACAGTAATTGATGGTTATTCTTTTCCTCCCACTAAACGTGACAGTAAGAATTCCCTGTGTGCAGCAGCCTCAAAGCCTGCACAGTAACTGTTGTAGGTATTCTGGAGATTCACATTTTACAAGAAATTTGCTTTGTGTGTTGTCAAGTAAGAGAGGAACTACTTCTCTTCCTTATCTCTAACAATATATTCAATTAATCACTGATCCCGGAAAAGCTGCCCACCTATCTGGTGAGATAATCTGGTTGCTTACATGCATATAAGTTATGTGGGCTTAAGATTCAGGCATTGCACGTGAGATAAAGTATTTTAGCAGAACACAGCCTTTGTGGACTAGTCCTTGCAAGGCTGAGCTCAAATACTGTGCTAGACCTCTCAGACTGGAGTATGACCATGTTTTCTGAAAAATTATTTTCAGCTGCAAACAGGGAAAAATTGACAACCCACCAGATTCAGGAGCCAAGCAACAGAAAAGTTATCTTCTGCCTGTATTGTAAGACAACAATAAAATTAGCTGTGGAGAAGAGTGAGGCAAGAAAATGTGTAAGAAAAAAAAGTGGATTTTTAGTTACTACATCTGGATCAGCTTTTTTTTTTTTCCTTAATGAGATCAGCAGGGATAGCTGATGGAGAAGGGGAGAAATCCACTGAGCTCATTTTCTGTCCTCTTGAGCAGCTGAGATACGGGGTTGAAATCGTACCAAGGAACTAAGAGACCTGGAAGGAGAGATGGAAGAGAAGTGAGGCCCTGGCCAGAGAGACACTGGGGAGTTCACTGAGAGAGGCTTACAGCCACGGAGCAGCTCAGCAAGAAACAGATAGAAAAGCTGGGGGAGGTGAAACATATCTGCAGCAATGCACAGCTCAAAAAACTCTTCAGCAAACTTGCAGGGATGTGTGGGAGACCTCCCAAAGATTTCTAATTTAAGAGCACCCAGCTGTACTTCCAGATTTAGTTATTAGTTACTTTTCCTACGCAACTCCCCCCTCCCAAAAAAAAAAAAATGTTTTTCTCTTTGCATTTCCTAAAGGACCTCCTACCAGCACTTTATTGGCAGCATTTGTTCGGTGACAACATCCCTGGAGGCTACAGCCAGGGTAGTTTGTGCATCCAGCTTAGAAACCAAATACAATAGCACAGGATTCTCTCTTGCTTGATAGATGTGACCCACAAGAGAGAGAAAAAGTGTATGTTTTGGTATTAATTTTTTTGTTTGTTTTCTTATGGCATAATGATGGATGAGCTTGTTGAAAAAAAGAAAATTTAATTATTTTATTGGGGGTGTTTTTCATATTCTCTTGCTTTGTTCTTCTCTTTTTGCCGTGTAGGCAATAGAGCTAAAGGGATTTCATGCCTCAAAACAGAAAGGAATCCTGAGCTACTGAGGGGAATTAAGAATGGAGGAAGGGGGAAAGATTTAAAAAAAGGATTTTAAAAGAATTCTTATTCAGACTGTGTAAAAACTCTTCTGAGATTGATTGAATCAAAACTCCTGCAAAACACTTGGGAGAAAATCTCAATTTGTTAAAGATCTGCATTCTCCTCTATCTCCTAAGTGCAGACTACAAAACTAATTTGATTTTGTTGGTCCTTTGAGAAGTCCTCTAGCAAAAGAAGGCTGGGGGGTGGGGAACCTCTCTGTTTTGATATTTGTGAGAAAAAAGGAAACTCAAGCTCTAAGGCCACTTGCATAAGCTTTGTAAAGCTCCATGAATTAAAAAAAAAAAAAAAAAGAGAAAGCATTTCTTTTGTAGTTACCAAGAAATGCTGGCTCCGTATAGTGCAAAAGCATTTTTAATTTACACAGGTTTGTTGGCTGGATACTTTTGATCAATAGTACGACAGTGCTAATCAGAAAATGACAGGCAGTTTTCATGTGGACTTTTTCTGGGTAAAACCTTTTGAACTTTTCTAATCTCTTAACTGAAAATGAGAACAAAATATTGCTCTTGCCTTTTCTCCAGATACTGTTTTTCCTTCCTTTTTCAGAGATAAGAGGAAGAATAAAAGGAAAGAGGTGAGAAAGAAAACAAACATAAGATGGGAAAATAGAGAAGTAAAACTCCTCCTCCCTCCAAATAACTGTCGGGTTTTTTCCATCAAAGATGTCATTATATTTAAGATTTCCATTTCCAAATGGAAAAAAACGTGACTGGCTCCAAATATAAGAACAATGCTTGAGGGCAGGCCTAAAGTGAGCAATAAGTCAGAGCAGGAAATATTTTGCTTGGGGAACACATCGTGATTAGAACATAAATAATCCTCTTTTCTCCTATATGCAACATAAACCAAACACAGCTGTGAGTGCAGGCGTGCACATACCCATGTTTGTGCACACACACAGGACTTGGCCCCGTGTCCCCAGGGCAGTTCTCTGACAGCACGAGAGGTGAAGGGTTATGACAGAGGGGTCGATGACTTGGTGTCAGCTGAAAATCTCATTAAAGCAGAGCAGCAGAGCCAAGCATGCAGGGAGCACCGAGGGATGTCACTGCGAGGAAGCCACCCCTGGGCCAGCAGGAAACTCTGTGTACCAATCCCTGCAATAAAATTCTATTTCATTTCTTAGTAACCGTGGCAGTCACAAAATATTTGTTTTTCTGTGGCAGAATCATAGTGGAGGGTGGCCTTAAACTGGGGCTGTGCTGAGAGAGAGGCCTGCCAGGGTATGTGTCTGCTCCAAGCTCTACTCCAGAGCTCAGGATCACACACAGGTTGCCTGTGTAGGTTGGATACTCACACAGGGCTGGTGTCAAGCACAATATCTGGGGCTCCAGAGCCTTCCACCTGAGCCTGGCTCTCAGGAGCCTGTTGTAAGCACACAGCAGATCCAGGCTCAGGCTACTGGATCTTGTCTTTTTGCAGGAGCTGTGCAAGACCCACCTCATGGGCTGTGGGAGACAGGCTGCTCCCTGGGCTGAGCAAATCCAAAGCTCCCCTGTGCCTTCCCACTTCTCAACCCAGTCCAGTCCCAAGTACAAGATTTATTTTCTCTGTTTTGGGCCCTCTTGCTGGCCTGGCAGGTTTTGCCCTCCCAACAGGTATGGTGTTATTCTTCCTTGTCCGTCTGAACATTTCCTTAGTAATTTCTAGCACCAGAAGTGAAAAGACCTGTTTTTTTTTTCCTTTCAGTGTCATCAGGGATGCTTCTAAAATTCAGCACAAGTAGACCTGGGGTGAGACACAGAGGTGGGAGTGAGGCTGGGGCAACTGCTTTCCTTACCAGTCCTGAGGAACCTCCTGGATGAAAACAATTCAATTCAAAGTGAGTCTGAGGCATCCAGAGGGATCCTGGGTGAGCTAAAGCTCTTTTACAAGAAGAAAAGGAAAGCCATACACCTTCCTGCAGAATTTGCCTCCCGCTGAGATCTTCTAGTGAATGTTTCCATGGCAGGGATAATCCAACCTAATCAGTTCCATTTGACCCAGTTTAATCACCACCTTCCTGAAATGGAGTTAATGGGTGCCTAATGTTAACCAGCAGCTGAGGAGGATGGTTCGTAGATGATCTTGGACAATCACTCTACAGTTCCTAACAACACTACATTTCTTTTCTTTTAATTCTTTACCCAGAGTTGGTAAGTTCTGAGGCCTAAACCACAATACATCTTGAGCTCGCTAAGCTAAAAATACTGACTTGCCAATGACAGAATACTAATGAATCCTCCACAGGAAAACTAATCTGTCATTTCCCTTCCCACAGGAACACACACAAGTGGTTAAATATCTAAAGATTTTGTACAGCCTCTCTGCCTGTGGCATTGTACTTTGAAATCTTGATTCAGGTACTGTAGGCATATATTTCCTTTCTTTCCTGGCATATTATTCCACGTCTGTCATCCTGCAACAGCACTAATTTTGATTTTGCTTTGCAAGAATGACAGCAATCATAAATAGATCTCATCTCTCACTGATGACACCCTCACCCTCTCTGCCTTCAACACCAAGCTCACCTGCTGTTCTTCCACTGAGAAAAGGACCTTGGGATCACCTGTGGGTAGAGTGCCTTTGCTCTGTTCAACCACGTCATCAGTATCAGCAGTGAGTGGGATTCAGTGTTTACACAGATATCCTACCAGGGGCACTTCTCCCATGCCCTATCCAGAGGAAGGAATCACAGAAGAGCTGGCAGTTCTTCCTACTGAGTGTAATTCCTGGCTTCCTGCTGCTGAAAACTTATTCATTCATGGTGATGTGGTGGTTTAAGGCAGAGGCTCAAATACCAGATGTTTATCTTACCACCCTAAGACCTCTTGTGTAACACTCCTCCTGTCTTCCCCCAAACCAGTAAGACAGAACATCAAGGTTTCAGAGGCAGCTCCAGGACTTGTGCTGGCTGTGCATTCTTGCCAGGGGCCCATTGCCAAGGAATGGGAAACAATGGAGTTGCAGGGCTGGGCTCTGATAGATGTTGATCTGAAAAAGGTCTATTTAATAAACAAACAAACAAGACGTTACATCCCCACAAGCATTGTTAGCAGGGAAGTGGGTTGCTTGGGGAACCTCAGTGCCATCTAGCATGTGCAGTTGGTCTATATTTAGTCCTTTGAAACTTCCCAGATAAGAGTTCTTTTAACATGATCAGAAACCTTTGACCACCATAAAATACACAGTGAGGTTACATGTCCCTGCTTCCTCCCTGTTGCCGCAATACAGCCTCTCATACTTGGTGTTTGAATCATCAGGTTCCCAGTGCTAACACCCAGTCTCCAGCAGTGTTACTACACAGTAGGGAGACAGAACACGTGTTGGTTAAAGCCTGACAAAGCAACACTTGGATTTAGGTCAGGCACAGCAAACAGGAGTTACTTGTGTGCTGTACCTGGCGCCCATTCAAACACAGAGCTTGATGAATTTGCACTAGCCCAGACATGCAAAATGGTATCTGCCTTTTCCCTTTCCACAGATATTTCTTCTCAGACAGTACCTTCAGCTCCCTGTTTCTGTGCCCCCACAATTCAGGGCTGACACAGGGCACGTTTGCACCATCATTATACACGTGTCCCTCCCTTCTCAGCGCATCCACAGCAATGCTGCTCCTCACCTGCCCATCCACCATCTGACTCTGCTACAGCTGTGGCACAGAGCAGGCAGCAGACAGTGCTCAAATTCCAGCTGCACATCCTACACTGTCCAGATTGGGCCTCCTGCAGAACTCTGACCAGGAAGCCTTCTGATGGACTGTCAGGACTCTCAGGGCATTCATTCGATGACGGTGAATTCACCTTTCATCCTCACGGTCTTTTAGACTTTGTCTCTCACCCCACTGTTCCTTTATCCCTTCCCATTTTCCCCTGGCTGCAGTTGCTTCCTTGTGGTAGAAGCAGACTTTAGTTTCTGTTCCAGAGTTGGCAGAGGCTTTTAACTCTGTATTTAAGTCTGGATTTGCAGAGGCTTCAGTTTGTAATGCCTTAACTCCTTGTTCGCTGATTGTTGGAGTTGAATTTTATCCTTTCTTGTCTTCTGGCCCAGGTCAAGGCCTCTTAGTGCAGCTGACTCTGCATTAATGAAGTTATGGACAAATGTTATCAATTTTTTGATTAATGTAAGTATTATTATTTCATAATGAATGCATAATTACTTTACACATTTATAGGGATTATATTTACTTATATTTCATATTCAAAATAGAAAAGTACAAATATCACAAGTAAAATATAGATGAATTTAGCCATAAAGTATTTCTCAGCTTTGCCAACTCCTGATGGAAAAGAGATTAAATCAGACTAAGAATGCAGTAACCTCACCTACAAATTTAAGGCTGACTTGGTGGTAGGAGATTACATACACACCAGGGATCACTTGGGATTAGGTAGCATCTTGAGTATATTGTCAGGCTGTACCAGAAACCAATTTAGCACAGCTCTATTTGTTCTTCAGCTTGTACTCAAAGTTTAACTTGTATACGCCTCAGTTTTGAAATTATTTTAAATGCTTCTATTAAAAACATATGTGAGCTGGGCACAGTCAACCACAGAATGACTTCTCTGAGACATGTCCTAAGTGCTGGGATTCCTGAGCAGCTTTCAGGCTGTTCTGGAGGGAAACACACAGCTCCTCTCTACAGCACACATCCCCCTTGGCTTCTGCACCTGGGTGTGGGTCTGGAAGGCCGAGGTCATAGGATGCAATAACTCTGGTCTTCCCAATTTTCTCTGCTCGGTGCTTTAGAACAGTGAACAGTGTGGGTTTTCTTCACATTGCTAATTTATGTTGGTTCTTACATGCTTGGGCATCCCCTCAGTAGCAGCCAGAGTAACTTCCCAGCCCTGGTATTTTCAGTGCATGTCTGGAATTTGGGAATGGGGTGGTGAATTTGGACCCTTGTATGCTGCAGTTGTTGATTTGCTTCTTGCCTTTTCTACTTCAGTTGTGTATTTGTATAAAAATTAAGAATCCTGGTGGGTATTTTTAGTGCAGGATCCAGGGGTTTTGGCTTTTTCTTAGGTTTAGATGGGGGACTCTGAGTTCTTTGTTATCCAAAGCATTGTCTGTACAGTTGCCATACATTAAAGGAGCTGGAATAAAATTGATGCAATATCCAGTTTCACCCAAATGAGGTTGTTGAGCAGGATCCAGAAGATCTGTATCCACAGAAGGCAAACACAGTATTTGAACAGAAACAAAGCCTGCGATTTATTTCATTATTTACCAAGTGCTGCCATGGTGCTCAGTACTATATAAACATTCCCTGCCCCGGGTTATTAATACTACCAGGCACAGGCAGGTTCAAGAATCAAAACACCTTATATTAAATATTCCCAGAACAAAAGCTGTAAGGACAAGTTAAGAGGACAAAGTTATCCGTAGAGGAATCCTGTTAATGAATTTTCAGACTTCAAAAATAGCTACGTGTTCCAATAAGAAGAAGTTCACATTTGAGGATCTAACTCTCCACCCATCCCATATGACAACCCCTCACTGAGTATTGCTGTAACACATTTCTGCCCTGTTCTGTGTGTGAGGGATGCCAGCATGGTCTTTTTGTTGTACCATAAGGAACATCCACCCCCCCTAACAAATATGGAGAACTAGTAGGAGATCAGATTTTGGGGGTTACACTACATAGTGATCCCATGTTTAGGGAGAACAAGAAGGTTTTGGTCTTTAATCTGCATAGCTCTGGAAATGCTGGGGAGTCACTGCAGGGTCCCCAGCATATGTTGTCAGTGGGTGAACAGTAAAAGGGAAAATGTTCAGGAAGAAAGAAAGGTCACATCTTTACCTCTTACAGAGGGACTAAAAGATGCAAGCTATTTGGAGGCACCTGGCAGAAGAAAAAAAAGGAGTGTTTTACTTAGATATAACTTAAAAACATTATAAATTCTTGAGAAAGGCTGGGAAAATTGTACTTAAATGCATCAGGTTGAAATGACCCCAAAGATATACAATTGCTTGATGAAAACATCCATGATTTTTTAAAAAATTGTGTATGCATGATTTCAGTCAGTGAAGATTACATCTTATGTAAGGCCACTTAAAAGACAGAGCTCTCACAAGAATTACAAATTATTCTGGGCCCATGAAAATCATCCTGGTTTTAATTACAACATTAAAGACAAATCCACAAAGTTGTAAGTTCTGCTGGCAAGCAATCATTATAAATCTGGACAAGGCATCACACAGAAATTGTAAATAAGGGCTGTGAGAGATTTCAGTACTAGCTATTTTCGTCTTTAGAAATGTTTTTAATTTCAAAAAGTCATCAGCACTTGTGCTCAGCCAAAACTTGCTCATAAGACTAACTGGGATTTCTGAACATAAACTGTCCTTAAAAGGATACTGTCAACTCCCAACTAGTCAGTTTTGAGAAGAATTTTAAAGATGTTTCAGTACATGAATCCCTGGGGTGATGCCTGTCCTTTTGTCACAGTACTTCACCTTTTTTCCTCAGTGCTTTATCTTGCCCTTTTGCAGCATCAAAGGCACCACACAAGCTCAGGGAACCAGAAAATAGGGAGGTGAAACTGAGAGCCTGGAAAGCATTGTCAAATGCTGAAAACAAGCCAGGGGAGCTAAACAATGAACTGAAAAGGTATATCTCCTTTTATTAACTTTCAGTTCCAGGAATTGTTTGGAAAAGAGAAAAATGTCAGGTAATGATGCTCTTGCAATTTAGAGTTTAATTACAGCCAATACTGCAATAAAGAGAGGAAAGATGGACAAAATGAAAATTCTCTTCTGATATTAAGATGACTTTAAAAAATACTTTTAAAAAGACAAAAATTCAGACAAAGCAAGAGTTCAGCATGTTGTGGAACAGACATACAATATAGCTCCTATATCCTGGCACTTTAAACCAGAAGTTTGTTACAAATATCATGATACAATGCCATGAGTTGTTGGAGGTGATAGTTACACTGACTTTGGTGGGTACTGAGGGCCAAACTGGGAGAGGGGTCCCTCAGATCATCAGACAAGAGTTGTACAAGTCTGTAATGCATTTTATTATATCACATTTGTGTCAGCAGCCCCATCCTCCCAGTGGGATTTGTGCAGCTGGGTCCTTCATCTTGCAGGGACCCTCAATGATAGCAAAAACTATCTTTCAGTAAAGCTGTCAGGATTCAAACACTGCCCCTCTGAAACGAACCTGAATCCTACTGGGACCTTTGTTTGGCCTTTTCTTACCTCCTGCATTTGCTTGAGAAGAGCTGCAAGGACAGCCCCAAGAAACAGCCACAGCAAGCCTTGCCCAGTCCAACACAAGCTTTACTCTAGATGAAGAGTTTGGAGCTGGTGATTCAGATCAGCCAAGCAAGATGAATCCCACGCGTAAACGGCAGCTTGCATGTGAGCCTGTCATTACAGGCTCTTCCCATGTAACTTCAGCTGTCTAACATGGAATGACGAGTAGGCAAAAGCACCTTTGGAGGTGCTGTGTCTCCTGTTGACTCAGCAGGATGACTAAACTCCTCACTGGTGCCTACAGTCAGGCTGGCCATGTTCCCCCTCCCACTGTGCCAATCCCTCCCTAGGCAGTTTTCCACATGCAGCAGGCAACTCACATGCTACATATACATCACTCGTGGTGTCTGCAGATATCTCAGAGACAATTATAAAACAGTCATTTGAAAATGGCAGAGTTTCTTAAAGAGGCAGCCAAAGTTAACCCTTCTCCTTTGCTTTCTTCTTTCCATTTGTCTTCTCAGCTGCTCTCACTGTTGTCTGGCATTTGGCACCGCTGTAAAAGTTGTTATGCCAGAGTGTTTCAAAAAATAAGATAACCTTCTGCTGTGTTTTGTAGTGGGTCCATTCATGAAGACCAGAACTTTCTATTCTGCAACATCAAAGAGTTAAGATCCCTGAGATTTTCTACTATTCCACAGCTGTAAAAAAGAAGCCAAAGCAAACCTAAAAGAATTTAGCATGGAAAACATATTGCAGCTTTAGTGACACACTGGGCTTTTGTTTAGGTTTCTTTATTATGATGAGTCATAGTATGTAAACTTCTCATGCAGTGACCGCAGTCATGTGTCTGCTTTATTTTAGCTTTGGAAACAGCAGCAATGCCTTTGAGAAAGGACTCGAGAAGTCCTGAAAGCCAAGGTACCCTCATAAGCACTGTGCTGCTTTTTCACCCTTTGGCTAGAAAACAGAGGGGTAGATTCTCCAGACGAGCCCTCTCCACATTAGGCCTTCCTTTTAAGACCCTGGCATTGGGAATGCTGTCAGCAACAAAAGGATGTCTTGTTCTGTGTCTGTCTGGCCTGCCTTGAGCAGAAGTGAGCCATGAACAGGTGAAACCAGCAGAGCTCTGATAGTGCTGGTAGTTCCACTGCTACTTTTATTACTGGAGCTGTTCCAATCAGAAACCCCTTCAGCAGGGTTAGGGTGAATGGAGTTCGAAACCAGCTCCCCACCCCTCTCCTCACCTTTCAGCCTGGTCCTACAGAAGACTTAAACTAAGCAGAGAGATTTCCACTGCTCTCATGCCCCAGGTGAGTGTTCTGCAGTGCACCTCTGCAGTCCTGCTCATGGAGAGGAGGGGTGGAAACGGAGACAGGACACTCCCCTGGTTCAGTAAGTGCAATGCCCATCCTTGCAGGTATAAAAGGGCAGCAGTGCAGTCATCTATATAAAGAATGTTCTTCAGAGGGGTTATGTATAAACTGCCTGATGGCAAGGGTATCAAATGAAGGTCGAGCATCAGAGACCTTTAGGCTCTTACGAAATATGACTCATGGATTAGTTAACTGCCTGTCAGATTTTCCATTATGAAACTTTAACCACAGCCCATATCTGCACAGCACCAACACCTGTAGAAGTACAAACAAACAAGTGGTTATGTATGCATTTGCACTGAAGTGGGTCAGGAGATGTGCCATGGTATCAAGAAAAGCTTTTTCCTTAGTTACAAACTGTTAACTAAGGAATAAAAATGAGAGGAGGGGGAGAAGATGCTATGAGAGTAAAAAACCCTGTTTTGAAGTACTTATTTGCCAAAGATTCTGCAAGATAAATCTTTACAGTTTAACTATATCAGATGAATCAACCTAAAAGTTCCTCTCTACAAAATACCATTATTTTAGCCATGATGAATATCAGTGCTTCATAATCCAAGCATTTGCTTTTCCAACTCCCCTTGATGGCATAAGCAGATGTGAAAAAGCAACTATTCCTGCTCTGGAAAATGATTATTTAGATACTAAACTAAGAAAGAAGGATTTAAAAAAAATTATTTCTGAAAAGCAGTAAGATGTAGCCATTTAGTGAAAGACCCTCATATGTCTCTCATCAGCCATGACACCTGGCTGCTTTGAGGTGGCTGTAAATTCAAAAAGGCAGAAGATGTGCTCTGAAGGTTTCTCACAGGAAATGGGGCTTTTGACCCGTGTGTCACCACTTTGATGGACTCCACAGGTGAGATTCAGCTCACCTAATTTTAGATGTCTACAGTGCCTATCTCTACATCTGAGCCTGTTGCCCCATAGGCAATTTAAAGGTATGTCTTATCTGATCTATTTTAAATACCTACTTTGGGATGAGATGATTCATGACCTCCGAGTGCCTTTTTCTCCGCTGCAGCTGAAAGAGGGGCCTGAGATGACTTGGCTGGAGATCCTTCCATGTGTCCATCTACATCTGATTAGATGAGCCTGCCTGAACGCTCTGCCCCCACAAGGCTGGTAATTCATGTGAAATGAGCTGGTTTACACTGTTCCTTGCTATTGCAATGTTTTGTCCATATCGCAAAAGCACCACCACAGCTGGCACAAATGAATCCTCAGAGGCTGCCTAGAGGCTACTGATTAAGGAGGAAACCTGAACCACTTAGATATATTTCATCACCACATTGTCTTCTTGCCTCTAGAGATGTTCCAGATCACAAGTTAGGTATGGAGTTCTCACTCCTCCTACCACTGTGGTGTCTAATCTGTGAAGACAGAAGTCTCCATTTCCATGCCTTGTGAGTCCAGCTCATTTCATGAACACTATATTCATTTAAATGTTAAACTGATGCTCTACGAGAAGTTCAGAAGATATAAACTGTAAGGCACAATGAAAAACAATTCAGTCTCAAGAAGTGAAGTCTGAGGAGGGGTAGAATAGCAGCAGACAAATATATAAAAAGCAGTAGCAAAGAGGAAGGAAATAAACTACTTTTCCTGTTTACTATGAATAGGCTAGAAGTGATGAGTACAGGGAGACTTAAGTTACTTCACAGTGAGGTGACACACAACAAGCCGTGCAGCCACTTCTTGGAGCTGAAAACCACCATCGTGCCATCTTTTAGACAAGGGGGAAGTCACCAGGAGCTGCTGTCTCAGAGAGAGGCAGCAGCAGCTCCTGCTTCCCTGCAGGCACTGAGCTGCCTGCCTCGGAAAGGGGTGGGAGGGTTTCAGCTCCACCATGTCCGTGGGCGTCTGAAGGGAGCCCGGAGCCCTTGGCTCACTAAGCAGCTTTTCAGTCCCAGCATGAAGCAGGGGTTCCTCCCTCACAGATGAGGAACAGTGGCTGTGCTGACATGACAGCATCCTGGGGCCCTGCCCCTTAGGAGAAGACAATTGCTCCCAGGGTTGGGAGCCCCACCCCAGTTTGGGCATGGAGTTGGTGTTCTGGACATCCAGTCCGATGAGCATCCATCCAGAGTGGATGGATATATTTAGTCTTAAGGCAGTGTCGTGGACTAGATGTCTCAAAACCCCTTCACCTTTAGTGATTTAAGTGGAAAGGTTGCAATGTGCATGCTGAAGCCTGAGCTAAGCCTCTTACAATGGAGTGGGCCAGAGCTCCAGCTGTGTAACCTCCACTGCTGACCAAAGCCAGCAAGAGAGACAGCGTGGCCTTTGATGAACCCATCCAGAAAAAAAGACTATTTTCTCCTGACATTAAACTTTTTATGGTTCTTTCTCTGCTGCCACCACAAGAGAAATGACTGAAAGATTATGCAGCTGGGTGCTCCTATTTACTACTCCAACATGGTATAAACAATGTAGAAAACATATAGGAGGGGAAGGGGTGAGGGGGGAAGGGGAAGAAAGTGATTTCATTTAAAATAAAAACTGAAACAAAACAGGTTTCACTCAGCCACATTCAGTCTCATACTCACAAGTGCAGCCACCAGGCATCAGGTCAGCATGTTCAAGCCATCTATCCAAAATCCAGGCAACATTAAGACTGTGCCCAGGTAATGGGTCCAGGATCTGTGTGATGCCATAGAGAACACAAGGGATGCCAACTATTAAGCCCTTCTCATGTCTCCTGAGTTATTCTTGGATTCGTGACTATGCACAGGGTTTGGACATCTTTTTGTATCTTTTTTTGAATTTTTGGAACAGCATCTGCATCCTGTCCCAACTCTGACAATCATAAGGACTAATCACTTTGTCCCCAGTTCTGAGTGTCTTGAGGGACAGCAGGGAGATGCCCTGTGTTCTTGGTGACCTGCTAACCTGGTGTCACTAACTCAGGCCATTCAGAGAGCACTTTCCCCTCTGAGTGCTCCAGCTGGTGCCTCCACATCCAGACCTTCCCTTTCCTCTGCTCACAACTGTATGAGCCTTTGTATTTCAAGTTTCTACACCTCTTCCATTCCCTTGCTCAAGATCCCTCACTTGCCAAGGGACAGACCTAATCAACACTCAGCAGCAACAGTGAGGGAATGGAAAGATGGGCCTTCCTCCCCCTTTTTTTGAAGACAGAATTGGGCTTGGTTCATGATTTAGGTCTTTAATTCCTCGCAGGGCACAGCAAGGATTGCTGGCAGCAAGGGCAGCAGATCCCTTAGGGCTGGGGACTGGGACTGCAGGGGAATTCCCGGGGCATCAGAGCAGGGTCTGGCAGCCCAGGCCATTCCCATTCCCCATCCAGGTGCAGCTGGGGGCAGCCTCAGGCACTGGGCACCTCCCCAGTTCAGGGACAGCCATGGCTGGGACAGTTCAGAGACTGAAGCCATGCCTGGGACAGGTCGTGGGCCTATGGCCGGGCAGGGCAGGGCTGTGGGGAGCTGGAGACCAGCACTGCTGTGGAGCTAGGGGTTTCCTGGGACTCTGACAATCCCAAAGGCCTTTCTGGGCTGCCATCACACTCTCTGGTCAGTGACCCTCGAGGATTTTCAAAGAAGACTCTAATGCTACATTTATGTTACATAACATAAAAGTTACATTTAGTATTTGGAAATAGTAATTAGAAAAGGTTTACAGAAACCAAAATGAGAAACATTAGCGCCTTCTTCAAAGTATAATACTAATGCTGGTTAATATAGGAGCCATCTTGACTAGGTGCCTGTTTTGATTTAGGCAATTACTAGCTTACCAGTTCAAACCAGTTCACAATGAGAATTCACAGAATCCAAGATTTACTGATGTGCCTCTTCCCTTTCTTCTTGCTGCTATAAGTCTCTCTTCTTTTGTCTTCACCTTCTGTTCCTTTGAGCTTGCCTACAAGAGAAAGGCAAACTCATAAAATTACAATCTGCTTGTAAACCAACAGTTAACTCCAGGCATTCATTCAAAGAGGGGCAGTAGATGGGTACTCATGACTTTTTCCTACTGAACATCGTCATACTACAATTTTCTTGGCAAAGGACTCAATTTTTAATACCTGTAGGAACAGAGTGGGAGCCAGGCCCCTCTCCTGCCCTGTGAGTGCTGTGGACTGGGATGCCCTGGTAGGAAAAAGGCTGCAGTGGGCACCATCTGCTTCACAGCCCGTGTCAGAACACAGTGACAGCAGAGGCTGCTGCTTTGGTGGGACCAGCTACCTCTGCCCAGTGGACCGAGGCTCCTGCTGAGGCCAAGACCATGCCCTCAGCTTTTCACTCTAATTTGGAGGACACAATGGGCAGAAGAAGCTGCTGGACTCTCTTTGTTCTGGTGTAGGGAAATTTATTGCTTTGCAAGTTCTTCCTGTTCCTAATTGACCTGATCTAACCTGAAATAAGCCATTTGTATTCCTGCAAAGGAATACCAGGGAGTCCACATGGCCTTCTGCCCAGGTTCAACATAATTTCTTTAGAGCAAACTGCAAATTAATAGTAGTGCAACTTTCCTGTGCAGGCAAGCCCTCAATCTAATTGGAACATGGAAAACAGCATTTGTGAAGACAAAGCAGTGCATAAACTTGGGGAGTGAGAGAAGGAGACAAGGTAATTTGGAGTCCAGTGGGGACAATGGAGAGATCCAAATGCAGAGAGATAAAAGTGATTACGGTTTTTAAAATCCAAGCTAGCAAGGAATCTAGGGATGTGAAAAATAAAGCCCAACTCAGAAATTTTCAATGTTCATAGAACTGCCATATTCTTTCCATTCATTCTTCCAGTCGGGACAACCATCCTTGTCATTTTAGTCAAAAAATACCCTCCCTTCCACCCTCTACAACTCTGAGCCACAGAAAAAGTCCAGCATGGTTCTGACAGTGCACAAGCTGGAGCATTCAGTTAGTGCTGCCTCTCAGTAACAATATTTAATACTTGGAAATCTCTCTCTCACTTAAGGAGCAACGCTCGGCATTCCCCAGATAGCTGAGGCCATCCATTTAACCTGAGCACTCCTGGCAGCTGCACCATGTTGCACAACCACCATCTGCAAAGGTCAAAGCTTGCCAGGTGCTCACACCTGGCAGCAGAAGTCAAACCCCTGCACACAGGAGGGGAGAGAGCTGGCAAGGCCTTTCCTTGAAAACCCGGGATGCATCTGCTCCATCTCTCACATATGGCCAGGTAAAATCCTCCACAGCCAAGAGAGGTGCACAGCAGACAGAGGGACTTGTTGGCAAAGCAGGGATATTTAGCTGGGACATGGGGTGGAGGCTGGGAGTGAGGGTCTGGATATCCCATCAGGCTCTGGAGGAGTGACTTCTTGGGGGCTCAGGGAGGAGGGAGGGGGAGGAAGCCTCTCCTCCCCTGCTGCAGTTCTACACTCCTCTGGACCCAGGCAAGCAAGGCAGCCCCAGCAGGCAGGCAGGCCAGTCCTTTTTTTGTGCCAAGCACGTAACACAGCAGGCTCACAGCAAGCAGCATGGATGTATCTTTGCTGTTCTGCTCACTCTTGCCTCAAAAGGGGACCATCTTTTATCTTGTCTCCCATTCCTTTGCCTCTATTCTGCTGCCATTTCAGTGATAGCCTTGGGTGGCAGTCCTGTGCCCTGACTCCAGCTCAAGAAGTATGTCCTGTGTGAAAGTCATGGACTCATTCTTCCTCTGTCATGTAACAAGAAGAAATAAGGACAAGACTATGCTTGTGCTTCCTCAGTTCCCACAGAAACCTGTGACTACTTGATCTTGTCACTAAACCATTACAGAAAATAAAAATAGGACTTCATTTAAAAAAAAGAGAGAAAGAGAAGCTGCTTCAGATAAGGACTATTCTATGTTTGAAATGGCAAATTCTCTCTGTGTGTCCCTGTTCTAGAGTCATAGCTTATAAAACTTTCTGCCTCTCCTTTCTCACAGTCTCTGCTGTCTGTAAACAGTCTTTAGTGGTTTTTCAGGACAAGATGTGAATGTCTTTGAAGCTTTAGAACACGCTCCAGGCATCTTTTCAGAGATTCATCACGAATCTGCTCTTCATCAAGCCCTCTCCAATCAATTGTGTACATTCTATCTACCAGTCTGTGAGTGTGGAGAGAAAAGGGAAGGAGAGCCAGCAATGCTTGGGTGGCAATACACTAGCCAAAGAACAGAGTAGCTCTTAATCAGATTGCCTTTTAATTCTTCAGGTGAGTTAAAGGCATTATGTCCTCTCTGAGACTTAGGATAGATGTATACTCTGCAAAGGCAATGACAGAAAAAAGTGTTGCAGCACAGTGGAAAATTTTGTAAATATTCTATCAATGCTGTCCAGGCACAGTTTCATAATAATGTTTTTATTAGTAGTAACTTCCTTTATTACTTAGATTTTGTATCAAAACAGAGTCAGAAGGACAAAAACAAATAAAAAAACCCTGTGCACATTTTGGCTAAAATACCCAATGTAATTCTACAGGCAACAGAAAATTCTGCCCAGATTTTCCTGAGATTCCCCCCTGAGTTCCATGGCTTGTGTAATTAGCACCCAGTGCACTCCTTTCCCAAGAAAATGTGGGTGCACAGGATGTGCATCCTGTTCTGCCCCTGCCTACCCAGAGAAGGAGGCTGTGGCTCCACAGGCTCCTTCATCAACAGCTCCAGGCTCCTGTTCTCCCTGCCTGGGGCTGGTTACCCCTCTCATGTTGGACTGGCAGAGGCACTTGTGATGCCTCCCTGCCAGACTGATCCAGTCGAAAAATAACACCCTCTCCACACCAGTTTATTTGAGTCTAAAATGAGCTGGGCATGCAGAGTGACATGGGACTACATCAGCTGGCAATGCCAGTGCGAGAAATCCTTGGCTAACACTGAGTTAGGGCACATGTATGGTAGGAAACATTCACTAAATTGACAAAATTGATTGACCACAACCCAATATCCCACACACATTTACCAGGGCAGAGAGTTGATGTAGGCAGGGTTGTTTTCTACACCTACAAACAGAGTTATTTTAAATGCAGATCAGTTCCTTCATTGACTGCACGGACTGGCATCACTAACAGCTGTACTGGGACAAAAGAGGGGACACCTGGGGGACAGGAACAAATGGCAAGTGCTGGGAACTGCCTACACCAGTCCTGCTGCCGACAGAAATGTCTGAACAGAGACAGCTTCCCAAATGTGAGGAACCTGGCAAAGCTGTCCAATGCAACAAACCTAGTTTTGTTTTGAAGTTAGAGGAAAGGTACCAGCTTTAACAATGCTTTTCCATTTTATTCTGCTGCATAATTTTTTACGTAGATTACTTTAAAACTTACTCAAAGAGTCCAAAGAGTTTTGTAGCCACTGCTGTAGGGAAATGCAGACTTTTTAGTGAAGGCTTCACCAGCAGTACCATCAATGGTTGCATGTGCTTCTTCTTTTCATGTTATTCCTCCAAATCAGTAAAATTGTGCCTTTTGACTCCTAAAACTGTCCACAGAAGTTTGGGAACTGATCATATGGAGCATGTAAAAATTATGCTGTTAAAGACAGATTTCTGATATTACTGAGAGATATATACTGTTGACTAAAGACTCTTTCCAAGTCCCTCTGCTAACCTGTGGCTGGACAACATTGAAGTTATATTTTTATTGCCCTGCTTACAATATGAAAGACTCACACAAATATTGTATCATACTCATAAGCAGCTCTGTAGACCAAGAAACAAATTCTCAGTACTGCAACCTGAGAATTACATTCACGGCAGGATTTATTTTGTATCACTCTCTGGATTTCAGGGCCTGAGTTGCTTTATGATTAGTAAAATATCTCTTTTCCTTAGAAGTGAGGCCTTAGTTCTGTAAGATGAGAAATCTGCTTGTTAAGATGGTTAGTACCATGTGACCTGTTGATAGCTTCAAAACAGATAAGGAAGCTCATGTACACAAGGTCAGTGTCTATCAGTGTTGGATAAAAATATTCTAAAAGGCAGATACAACTTCATAAACAGCATTGACTTCACAGCCCACAAGGGTTTAGTGGCAGCTGGTGACACTGTTTTCCTAATGCAACCTCCTCTACACCCAGAAAGTTGTATTCCTGGCTATTTGGGGGTTAACAGTGTAGCCTTTCAGAACGACTACCAGAGGAGGCTCTGCAGGTGAAGGAACAGCAAATTTGGGAATCCTGCTAGGATTTGAGTGTCCAAGCACCTGGCAGTGTCAGGTTTAAAGCAGTTTTGGTCGAGCCCATCAGTAAAAACTTGCTGAGTTTAACAGTAAGGAGGGTTTGTGAGGACTCTGGTGTTGGTTTAATGCTTGACTCAGGTACTCAGGAGCTGCTCAGCTTCCTCCAGGGAATTGTGTCTGACTCAGCTGTGGAAGAATAAAAGTGAAACTGAGAAGGTCCTGCCTAGTGCAGATGGCAACTTAATAACAGAGGGAAAACTGATTTCCCTAAGAACTGACTTTCCTGACTGCAGGATCAGGGTTTAAATTGCTATGATACTTATAAAACTTGCACAGCAAAGAATTAATTAATGTCATTTTCTAGTGCATATGAATTATCTCAAACAATGCCCTTGTTTATAAAAGCACTGAAGACACTGCAGGGGTGTAAACATTGCAGAATTGTTCAGAAATTAGAATTGTCTCCAAAGCAGTAAGAAGAAAAGGAATTAAAAGATTTATTTGAAACTTGCTTTCAAAAAAACCCCACAAAACTTGGGCCTCCATCCAGTAACAGCTTTTTAAAAGAAAACAGAAACTTTTTCTTTTTTCCTTTTAACTGTCAGGCACCCTCAGTGAAGACACCTGCAAGGTTTTAAATTATATAAATAGGCGCACATGGGAAAGAAATAAAAATATAAATCTTTAACTCTGGAGCTGTAGCTGGCTGAAGGAGCATTGTGGAAGAGTGAAGCAGAGAACTGGGAAATGTTTTGTTTAAGGCCAGACCCTGTCCTGTACAGAACTGACAGGTTTGTCTGTGAGAAGGTGTTTTGCTCATTTAAGGATTTGTTTGTGGATGTTTAAACCTTGCAGGGCTTAATTTCTGGAATGGGAGGACTTTGGTTTTAGCGCTCCAACTTTAAGGGTAGGAAAACCTAAGCAGAGATTAGCTTTATGTGTGAGTACTGTGGAAAAGTTTTGTCTTTCTTTTGAATCTGACGGTGAATCCAGCCATCCTGGAGTATAAATCTTTCCTATGCTCTCTTGTTGGAGGGGGGAAATGGAGGAATAACTGCTGTGTGTGGATCAAGGCCAACCAAACCCACGTCCTTTTCCTTGGATACGTCAGTGTGTCCTGACCCCCAGAGCATGTTTGTCAGGACTTTTACTGACCCAAATTCCAGGAAGTGGCTCCAGTGTTTTCTGTGTCAGCAGGCTCTGATGGAAGGGAAGGGGGTTACTTATATACTTTTCTTTTTAAAGACAGGTATTTTAATGCTTATTATTTGACTGATGTTTACAGGCTAAGAATCTTAATGAGTCCAAGGTGGGGCATTTTGGGGATGTAATGGGAAGGTGAAACTGTCACCACAGGGAAAATGCGACTGCGGGGGGGAACCTTTGGCATCTCCTTTGATTTGACGACTAAAAGGTTGTAGGGGGAAAAAGATGCCGGATGTGTGCAATTACCCGTGTCGACCACCACCAGCAACGTGTCGGGGAGAGCGGCTCGCAATAATGTGCCCCGGGGCTCCGGGCACAGGGGACTGTTTGAGCTGTGCAGACGCACAGGTTATAGTGTCCGCACCCGCGCTGAGGGCAGGTAGCGGAGCCCGGTGTGTTTCGGGGGGCAGCGACCCCTCCTCCCCTCACCCCAACCCTCCCCCCAGCACCGCCATTACGCGCTGCGCCACTGCCCGGGGGAGGGGAGCGACAAGATGGCGGCGGCGCCTACCCACGTGACTCGGGGCCCGCTTCCTTCTAGAGCCGTCCGGGCCGCGCGCGCGCGCGCGGGGGGGGCTCTCGCGAGAGCGGCGAACAAAAGGACAGCGCGGAGGAGCGAAAGGGGAGGGGGTCGTGATCTCGCGAGAACTCGCGGCCGCTCTCTCCACCACCCTGGAGGGAGCCGAGTGAAGAGGAATCCTCGCGGTATCTCCGGGAGGCGCCGCGCGGGCCCCGGCGCCCCGAAGTCTCGCGACAGCTCCAGGAGCACCCCTTTCACTGTGCGCTGGACTGCGCGGAGGTCTCGCGAGAGCGCCGAGCTGGCGGGCGGAGTGAGGGGGGACCGGGTGGGGGCGGTCGCGTGCGCGCTGAGGTCAGCGCGCGCGCAGCGCGGCGCGCGGGGGGCGGGGCCTATATAAAGGGCAGGCCGGCGGTGGGGGGGGCTCAGTCAGGGCAGCGATTCGTGGCGGAACCAGCGATATCGGCGGCAGCGACATCCCGGCCCGGCGTATCCCAATTCTCGAGGCGGAGCGGGACGAGCCCGAGACCGATCTCTCGTTATGAGTCATGTGGCGGTGGAAAATGCCCTCAGTCTAGACCAGCAGGTGAGCAGGGAACCAGGGAGCGGAAAGGCCGCTCCGTTACCCGGACAGTGCGCGTGGCGGAAGCTCCGCGGGCGGCGGTGGCGGGAGGAGGCGGTCGGGATGCCTCGCGCGGAGGCTCCGCTACTCGATCCCCGGCGGCCGTGTCGCGAGTCCCCCCCGGTAACCCCACCTCGCCCCCCCCCATCGCGGCCTGTTGTGGCGCACTCGGTCGTTGCGCAGTTCCCGCCGTGCCGAGGCCCCGCGCCGGGCCGGGCTCCCCCCCGCGGCGGTGCGTTGTCCCCGCGGCCCGGGGGGCGTTGCGGGGCGTGCGGGGCCGGTCGGTGCCGCCCGGCCTGGCCCCGGCCCCGCTCGGGCCCCGCGGCCCCCGCGCTGCGCTCGGACCCGCTTTGTGTGGGAGCGCCGGGAGCAGCAGCGGCCCCCGGAGGCTGCGCCGGGAACTGCAGCGGGGGGGAGGAGGAGGAGGAAGGGGCGGTCAATGGCCGCCATTGTGCGAGGCGGGGGAAGGGGGCACACACACACACACCCACCCCACACACACGGCGCTTTGTGTGACGCCCCTTCCCCAGGGTGGGGGGGCGGCGCTGGCGGCCGCCTTTGTTCGCGCTCCGGTGCCGTCGGGCCGCGGTGACGCATTTGGGCCTGGAGTCGTGTTTTTCCGCAGCCTTTTTTTTTTTTTTTTAATTTATATTTTTCTCCCTTCTCATTCCTACGCTCCCCCGCCCCCCCGCTCCCCGCGCTGGGCGGGACCGATGGTTATCTAACCCCGCGGGGGCAGGAAGAGCCCCATCTGCCGCGGCCGGGCAGCCCTCGCCCTGCGCCGCTCCGGCGAAGTAGGTCATGGAGACGGTCCTTCCCTCCCTCTCTCCCAGCTCCCCCCCGCTTCCCCCCCCGCCTCACACGTGACGGGCGCCGGCAGCAGGATTAGCTGCTCCCGCTGCGCCGGGAATCCAGCCCGCAGTGCCGCACTGAGATGGCGCCGGGGCTGCGCCAGCGCCGCCGGGACGGTGTTACCCCACACGGCGGGGATCCAGCGCCGGGAGATTCGCCCATCGCTTCTCGTGACGCTGGAGAGCCGCTTTTACCTTCTAAAGAGCCTTTGTTTTCGTTTGCTTTTAAAATAAGAATCATCCTTAACCCCTGCGTTGATGCTTCTATCAGCTGAAGTGATGAGATTTTTTTTTTTAAGCGTTGGCTTTAAAGAGGGTGCTAATAGGCCACCCATGCGAAAATTTTTAACGGTCTGAATGTCTCTAATAGCAGCACACGCAGCTTTGGATTCATTCATGTTGGAAGACGCTTCTGTGCAATTGCTCTTAAATAAAGTTCAATTGTATATAAACACGCCTTATTTTTCCCTAGATAAGTTCATAATCTTGCCATACAGCTGTAATAAGCTGGTTCTTCAGCTTTACCTGTTCACTGCCTTCTAAAATGAGTCCATACTGCGTTGGACTTAAAACTTCGGACACACCAGCACTCAATAGCTTTTGGAAGACTTTACTGTGAGGCTGAAGGGCTTTTTTTAAAAAAAAAAAAACAAACGAAGCAAAAGTATTTTTTGAAGTAATTCTATGAAGACATCACCTCATGTTTTGTGAGCAGTAGCTGCCTCAAACATGGAGACTACAGTCTCTTTGTAGTGTTATTGCACGTAAAAGAATATAAGTCTCTGCAAGTACAGTGCCTGAATGAATTGGTATTATTTGGGCTGGAGTCCCTATAGAAAAAAATAGCCATTGATGTTAATCAGAATATGTTTGAGTGACCTGAAAGATTATTTAAAATGCCTGTTTAGCTGCATGGAGTGTGAAGCAGAAGTCTGTGGTAGTGATTTGGTGGGTGGAAGAACTCTTCTGGCCTTGTTGCCCTTTGGTGTGTGTTCCTTGGTGGATATGAAGACACTTGAAGACAATACAACAGAGTACTAACTATCAGGAGATGTAACTGGCACTGAAAAACAAATTTCTTTGCAGCCACAGTTTGTCGGAACACTGATTGCTTTTGATAAGCAAAAGGGTTTTTTTGTATCTTAGCATAGGTTTGTCATATAACGTCTTGATATTTGTTTTATTTCTTACAGTTTTCTGGTCTAGACTTGAATTCCTCAGACTCTCAGAGTGAAGGAAGCTCTACAAGCAGTAAGTACATGCAAATTCTCAAGCTTACAAACACACAGTTTTAGAAATGAGGGGTTTGTAGCTGTGAAAAATAAATTTTAAAGCAAAATTTACAGAGGCTGATGGGGAAATTAAAAAGGTTGCCAGTTAAGTGTACATTGGAAACGCTGTGTGTTTCAGATAGGACCACTTCATTTAGCATGATACAACATGTGTACATTTCTGAAATACTTGAGAGAACTTAGTGTTCCAGTTTAATTTCAGATTTTCAGTTGCCTCTAAACTGGGGCTGCAGATTGGAGAAGTAATGTGGTGATCTGTCTACTCAAAACATCTAGTGGAGTAGGAATGGTAACTCCACCGATCTTGATTCATTAAGTAGAAACTGATGTTAAAGGCTTAAGTGCTTAAAGAAGAGGGAGGGAGTCTTCCAGGAATTCACATTCAGCTTGTGCCTGGTACATTCTGATTCACTTTACTTAGCAGACAGATGCTTCTGGATTTAAATGAGGAATGCTATTCAGAGGCAATTAGGTGTGGCTTCTGGTTTGATCTGAGCTGAACTGATAGGGATGGTGGAATTTAGGGGGAAGGACTGTGAGTGCCAGTACTTAAATGTCACAGTGAAAATCTTCAGCTGTTCAAGTATCTGGAACCAGATTAAGCCTTAATGAGTTCTGGGAAGTTGGGCTTTGTAGACACTGTAACACCCATAAATGTGTGTGACTTGGTCAGAGAAATAGCAGGACATCTGTGCCTTAAAAACAGCTGCTTAAATGAATGTGCAGTAACTTAATCTTCAACTCTGACAGAATGATACCAAAGTGCTGTATTAAAGGACTCTTATTCAAAGATGCTGCAAGAGGCCTCAAGGCAGATATTTTTACTAAGCAAAAGCTGTTGTTGACTAGCATTTCAAAATGTGCTAACACCACAGTCCTGTAACACTGCCTTTCTTTTGTCCTTTAGAAGGCCGATACATTCCTCCTCACTTGCGGAACAGGGAAGCTTCAAAACAGGGTATGTATCAGAAATACAGTGGCAACGCTTTTAACTAGTTCTTGGCCTTCTGAATCTGTAGGAACAGCCTGCACAGGCTCAGACAGTGCTGCTGAAGGTGATTATACAGACTGCTTGACTGTCCTGTGCAGAACCTGGCAACTTGATCTTCTGCTTTCAGTGTGCTGTTCTTGGTCCCTTCGCCAGGTTATAGTCTAAGCTCATGATAACTGACAAAATACTATTTATATCTCTTTAACAATTAACTGTGGCTGAACCAAGATGGAGTGTCCCATCTTAACTTGATGAGCCGTGTAATCTTGAGTGTCAGTCTGAATAGATTTTGTGAGTACAGTTCTGCAAGTGACTGTGACTTGGAACTTGTAATCAGTTGTTTAATATGAACAAACAGCACAGTTTCACTGGGTAAATGGATCTTTTACACAAAGACATGTTGTCCTTGTTTAACTTCCTGCAGTTTTTTTGGAAGCCCCCAAGAGTACTTGCAGAAGGAAATGCAGGATGTTGGTGAAAGCAACGCCAAGTACATGACCTATTTTGGTCACGTGTTTACACAGGGGTTTATACTGAGGAGCAGCCTTTTTATCTTCCACTTGGGTCTCTAAACAGAACATGATACAGAAGAAAAATTTCATGGAAGGCTTCAGTGAAGTAAATCCTGACCTCCCTAAGATACCAAGAGGGCAGGTGTTCAGCTCGTGTTGTCATCGTGTCTGGCGACTTGTGTGGATAGGAGAGAAACATTTCCTCTCAATACGTAATCACATAGTGGGATGCAGCAGCTAAAACACTTTCTGCAGTCCTACAACTAAAGGATTGTTGTTTCATAGCATGGGAGGACTTGGAGCTCACCTATTTCTAAAGGAGTGAACTTTCACAGATTCTTTTCAATACTGCAAGAGGACAACTTCCCTTAGGAGTGGGTGGGAGGGTAATGCTGAAAAAACTGCTGATAAATCCCACAGTGCTTCTGAAGCTATGTTCCTTTAAATCAGACTAGATGAAAAATGCTCCATTCTAGTCTTACACCATTCAAAGAAACAGATCAGTCTGTTTTTGTCTTGCTTTTGTATGTGCCCAAGCTAGTGGGCTTTTTAGGTGTTTAGGTTTTTTTTTATTATGTATAAGAAGCATGACCTGAAGCATCAAATGATGGTACAGCCTTTTAGGAGAGCTGAATGTTTTGGGAAAAGTAAAGGGAGTGATGGGCAACAAATCCAATGCTCTTGAAGTTCCCAATCACATTGACCTCAAATCCAACCAGTCTTTGAAGAAACTGACTCGTTAAAGCCCAGAGGAATGTGCAGTTTCTCAAAAGGAGGAAACAGCTTTAAGCTGGTTTGTGAATATCTGCTGTCATATAGATTTCTTTTCCTTATGTGGTGATTTGTACCAAACTCCAGTTCGTTTTGTGGATATTAATTATGGCAGGGATACGTTAGTTAACCTTGAGTTCCTGTCATGACCTGTTCTGTATAGGACTGTCAATGTCACTTCTTTTGTGCAAGACCAGAGTTCAGACACTGGATTGTATTGTATGGTCATGTGAGGCTTCTCTGGGGACTTCAGACTTCACCCTTGCAAAAATGTAAACAAGTCACGAGGCTTAAATTTGACATATGGCTTGTTCAATTAATAAAACTTTGACTGCCAACCTTGCTTGGTAAACGATCAAAAATTGTCTTTAAGTCTGGTTTAGTGCTGTATTGCTGGCCTCCTGACAAGGTTCATAATTGCTGAATGGAAAAACTACAATTCCAGTTCAGGCCCCTATTGGAAGCAAAGAGAGCATCATAAGTTGAGGGTTGTAAAGCTGAGCTATTTTGTAGAGTGGGTTGAAGTCTGTTACACAGTTGTACTTTGATAAAAGTAATGTTTGCTTCTGTTGTTTACACTAAATCAAGGATCGTTTCCTTTGGCTGCATTGAAGCTGTTCTATATTTTGGCTGCTCCTTGGAATTTTTAACAGATTTTTCAAAGTCTAGACATTAACAAGCAACAGGCAAAAAACTCCTTGTATGATAGTGTTTGACTGTACCACAAACTCTTGATGCAGCCTTACAAGGGTAGTAACCTGATAAAATTTTTATTGATACAAAAGTTAAACTACTTTAATATTACTGCTTATATACTGCTACTACAGCAGAACTGTATTTCAGTAATGAAGTACAGTTGTCTTGCTCACATACCACAACCATACATACTTCTGTGAAAGTTTTAAATAACTACTACTGCATTCAAAACTTAAAAAAAAAAGTTTCTTTCCTGTGTGGTGGTGTTTAGACCGTTCTGGAAACATAGAGTGTGTGCACATGGGGTTCTCACTTTGCTCTGTAGCTGATGATGGGATCCTAATTCACAGGCACAATTGAAGTTGCACAATGGCCTTACTCACATTTAAATAGGAAGTTGCTTAAGGCAGTGGACTTAAAAAATAGCTGTAGTTCGTGTTCACAAAGAGCAGAACATCTTCATGATTCCAGTAGGTATTGACAAGAAGTGCTTTCTTCAGCTGACTCCTTCCATTCACCTGCAGATCTGACCTGCTCTAACACTAATCTGTTGGCTTTGTAAATGGGGAGCAAGGCAGTACAGAACTGCAGGAAATAACAGTCTGCATAAAAATAATGTCCTTAGGTTATGTAATGGCGTTTTTCAGCTGTTGAAACTCAATATGCAGGGCTGCCTGGTCTACAGTGTCTTGCTTCCATGAGCTCAACTTGATACTAGTAAAGCTTGTTGTCGTGTTATTTTTCTGTTAAACTTGCTGGAAGCTGCTCTTGGATATTTAAAGTCTAATCTGATCTATAGCAGATCAAAGAGTAGATGTTGAAACTCAAAGGTCTCATGCAACCTGAAGTATTCTATGACTCTGTTTCTCCCAGTTTCAAAAAACTGATGATTGGCTGCTGCACGTGGAAGCTTTTCAAGTCAGCTGGCAGTAACTTGTGTTAAAATGTTAGGAAATAAGAATTAAAATGCTGGTTGAGGGAGAAGCATTGACAACTGTAACATTGTTCATAGGCGTAAGAACTACAAAATTGCTCTGGAAGTTGATGAACTTAGTGAATTCCAAACTTAACCCCTTTGGTGAAAACTATGTGCTTGATGGAATTATATGGGTTTTTACTTACAAAACAAAAAAGCCTTGACATTTTAAGGAATTTTCTGATGATTCTTGCATGGTCTTGTAATCATTCTCTTCACTTTACAGCAGTCAGTCTGTGGTCTGTTACAGGCATTTACGTCTGATTTTTACGTCTTAGGGCATTTACATCTGATTTTAGTTTGCCATGTGGTGTTCTAAATCCTGACTCTGTGTTCTGCCAGCCATTTACTTAGAATTGACTTGTATGGCCTGGACCTCTTCTATGCTGATGGGAATGCCAATATAAAAGGTGAACTGGTAAAGCAGGGAATATATATTTATTTGGTCTAAAAGTTGCTGCACTACCTTAAAGAAAACTATGACAGGGTACCAGCTTCAGAAATGGGTGCAGTAACAAGCTGGGTAAGTAAGCTTACTTTGAAGGCTCTTTGGAGTATAAAATTTTCACTCCTTTTTGGAACTTTTTAGGCTTGGAAGATGATCTTTAGTACAGGGTCAGCCCAGTTTTTTCACTTTTGAGAAATTAGATATGTATATTCCTGAAGATGGCTCTGTCAGTTCCACTGCTGTTAGATCTCTTGGCAGGATGACATACCCTGACATACCCAACATTTGTAGTGTGGTTTGAAAGTTACTACTAATAAAAAGATTCAGATGCCTTCTAAACTAAAATAACTTTCTTGAGTGTTTAAAAAGCGATTATGGTATTCCTGATCTTCTGTCAGTAGTCTCTCTGTGTGAAGTTAATAATGGATTATTTTTGCTGTCTGTTTCAGTTATCCAGACAAATTAATTACAGTTATCACATTTGTTTTTAAAAGTTCTGTTGTGACCAGTGCATTTCTGGATTCTGGGGAGTAGAACTTCTTGTTTTTAAAAAAACTGGGGGAAAGGGAAATAAAACTCTAAATTTTCGAGAACATCTGAAAAAGTAGAGTAATTGTGGTAGCAGAGCTTTTTTTCCAAGAGACTGGGGCCTAGAACAGCCCCTTTCTTTGGAATAATTTTGTTTTGTGGTTGCTTTTATTGTCTCATGAATAGGTCTTGACTGGTTTTGTGTTGTGGAGCTGGCAAAGCATGTGCACTTACAGGGGTGACATTATTTGTTTATCTCTTCCATTATTTCACTTGCTCTCTGGTGGACTCCCATTGCTGAGATTGGTTAGGTCATGTTTTCAAACTTGGGAAGGTTGGACCTCTGAAACACAATTCGTAATTTCTTAGTCCAGTGCCAGAGTGGTGTTTAATGATTCCTGTTTCTGCTGCCTCACAGCCCCTGGTAGCTGAATAAAAGTGAGGCTTTTTACTTAATGGTATTGGCAAACTGAGGTACTTTGTATTCTTTTCTGTGAGTTAACATACCTAAGTAGGCACCTTCTGTGGGCAGGTGTAAAAATGCTGTGGAAAGGTCGAGTGTGGTTAATTTGTTGTGAAGAGCTCCATATGCCTTATGTACACATGGTGCTGTTACTTTGTTTTAATCTGTGTAGATCATATTGCTTTGTGTACTTACAGTGTGATAAAACATTGTAACTTCTGAGGTATTTCTGATGCAAGGATAATACCATTTGTTGACCTCTACTGGAGGCCTTTGTTAACCTCCAAAAATTAGAGACATAGTCAAGAATTTCTGTTGGCTAAAGAATGTAGATGAGGCTTGGCAAGACTTAGTGCCTTAATTTTTCTTCTGATACCCATCTTGCCAGAGTAGGCAAATTAATTACTGGTACTAAGGCATGTGCAAGTTTTTAAAAAAACAAACATACATGAGTGAAGGACTTTCAGCAAGTTCTAATGTGTGATGAGAAACGCTTAGTCCCTCATTGAGTAAGTCTTAAGATCCATACCCCATAACTTCCCTTCTTGAAGGACTTCAGTCCTGTAGAGCTTCCATTGAAGATGTCCTGGACAGAACTTGTATTTTCTTGTAAAAGCCTGGTCTGTGTAATGTGTGGCTAAAATAATCTTTCCCTTGTAGGGTTTGACAGTGGTGGCTGGAGTTCCAGACGGGACAAGGATGCGTACAGCAGCTTCGGAGCACGGTCCGACCGTGACGCAAAGTCAAGCTTCTTTGACCGTGGAACTGGATCAAGAGGAGGAAGGCAAGTACTTCTGTGTCTAGGTGGTGCATAGGAAGTCTGTCTCAATTCTAGTGCTGTACATGTAATCTTGGTGTCAAAATTAGAGTCTAGGTTTGAATAACACGATAAGGTAGGAGGAGCCTGGGAGGGGAGGCGAGAGGGAGAGAACCCTGCCCTGCCTTTAAAGCTACATGATTTCAAGGATGGGCAACTTGCATGTGTTGAAAAATGTGCCCTGTAGTCTGCCACCAGCCACTCAGTGCAGCTGTAGAGACTGGCTGACTTCAGCGTTTCACCAGAAAAGTTCCAGGTGGGTGGCTTCTTCCAAAAGAAGAGCTGTTGGGAGCACCACAAGACAACATCAAAATGGATTTTAATTTTTTTTATTTTAATTTCAGTATTTTTTTTCTTGTTTAAGAAGTGTAGTTAATAAAACTGGGTGAGACTCTTGCAGGTTCTCTACCTTACTTGATCAGTCTTACACACATCATGCGTTGTATGCACAAGTGTGGTGAGAGTGACCTTTATCGACTAGTAAAGGCTGACGTTAGTCCTGTATCCAGACTTTTCTCAAACATGGTTTACCAGGCCTAAAACTAAACAGTTGAGGTAAGGACTTCTTCCACCTTTTTTCCGAGTCACTAATACAGGTGAGCTCCCTCTTTATGAAATAATTATGTGACGTGTAATTCAGGTATTTGGTCACATGTGCGGTGGGGGAATAAAGGAACAAATTGCAGCACTTAAAGGTTTTGTCTGGACATGGGAGACCTGTGTAAAATGAGGCAGAGGAAAGGGTGGGGGGAGTTCAAAATAATGCTTCTCAGGAGGTTTAAGCAGAGCTCCCTGAAAAAGAAAATGTCAAAGACTGAGCAACTTGGCATTGCAGCTCTACTGGCAGATGACTGATTGTTTGCGTTTGTTACGCTTAACCAAATAAAACTGGTGATAACAAGGTTCACTGTGTTAAGCCAAACTGAGCCCTGAAGTCACAACAAACTCTCCTGTCTGGCACAGAATAACATGACCTAGTCTGATGGCTGTTCTTAGGTCAAGAAGCAAGCACAGATAGTGTGATGACTGAGTTGTTCCCCGGTGGTGTGTGTAATACACAGAGCATATGCTGCTGCGTTGTTACAGCTTTGATTTTTGCATGTTGAAAAACCCCTGATGCTTGGGAGTGGTGGCCTGATACTGTTGCTGTGTTTAGATATGAAGAGCGAGGCAGAGGGGGTGACTATGATCGGAGTGGCTTTGGAAGATTTGACCGCGGTGGGAACAGCCGCTGGTGTGACAAATCAGACGAAGATGACTGGTCAAAGCCTCTGCCCCCAAGTGAACGCCTGGAGCAGTAAGTAATGGAATAGCATAAATTCATATGGCAGGGCCATTGCATAATTCTGGCAAGTAAAATACTGTCTCCTCTTTTTAGGGAGCTCTTTTCAGGAAGCAATACTGGCATTAACTTTGAGAAATATGATGATATTCCTGTTGAAGCAACAGGCAGCAACTGTCCTCCACATATTGAGAGCGTAAGTTTTCTTAAAATCTCTTTTGTTACTGTATAATAGTGACTCTTTTGCACGTGAAACTTAAAGGATTGCTGTCCGGAGTTTATGGAGGAAAGGAAGCACTGTCCTGCCTTCCTGCAGCTAAGCTGTTTTGCAAAGGAGGGTTATATGTGATGAACTAAGTTGTGGGAGAAGCTGTGGAAGCTATTTCAGTTAACACTTGCAGCTTACTTTGTGACTTGTCCTTAAACAGGGAACCTGTGAAGAAGTGAAAGTGCTTGGAGGTGCTGTTTTGGGAGCAACTGCTAAAGCACAAGCACTGTTTTGGGCTGAGCATAGTGTGGTAGTGTAGTTTACCTTTTGAGCTTGGCTGGCTTTTTAAGAATTGCTTAGAAGACTGGACTAAGTATCTATGTAACTCTCAGTAACCAGCTTTTGAGTATCTGTGAACTTCATAGGCAAGTTCTATAGGAAGAGCTGAAACAAAAGCTACCTTATAATTGATTTCTTAAATTGAATAATATGTTACATGGTGACTGCAGGGAAGGATCCTGATCTTACCCATTTTAAATCTTACAGTTCAGTGATGTTGACATGGGAGAAATTATAATGGGAAACATTGAGCTCACACGCTACACCCGTCCTACTCCAGTCCAAAAACATGCAATACCTATTATTAAAGAGAAGAGAGACTTAATGGCCTGTGCTCAGACAGGTAAGTTGGTGGCTCCTTGCGGCTTAGTCTCAGTAGGAGTGGGGTCTTGCATTGCTGCAGGTAAGAGGTCTGTACAGTAGTACAGCCTCCTGTTCAGTGCACAGTGAAATAGCTGCAGTGTTGGAAGCTTTAGAGTCTTGCATCTGCTTTAGATGTGACTTGACTGGGTTTACTGTGTTCATCTTGAGAGAAATGTTCATGTCTTGAACCACATTCCCTTCAGGGTTTTGCTGAGTGATAAGTCTTCTGTAGTTAACCTCTGCTGGCTAAGGAGTGCGCTCCAGTGGTGTGGGTAGTATCCATATACTAGTGCAGATCTTACTGGCAATATGCCACTGATACAGGATTTGTGCTGTATTTGACAGTAACTCCTAATAATACTGATTTGTATTCTGTTAGGGTCTGGGAAAACAGCTGCATTTCTTCTGCCAATACTGAGCCAGATATATGCAGATGGTCCAGGTGATGCCTTGAGAGCGATGAAGGCAAGTATTCAAAATACCCAGTCCTGGAAAAGCTGTGACCAGTGTGTATTTTTGTTCTGTGTGCTGATGTTTGCTACTGAACACAAAAGGTGGTCTTAAATGTCATAATCACTGGGGATGATATGCAAGCTTCTCAGCTGCTGGAAGAGTTTAGGAGTTTCCCTTAAAAAGTAAAGACTGTGGATTGCCTTTTTTTCCTACCTAAAGAGTTGATATGCATAACTCTCAAGAAAATGCTTTTTTTTTGTCTTTGTTGTTGCATAAGCTTAAAAGACACTTCCTTTGCGTCAGGGTAGGAAGTAACAGGTTTTATGGCTATTATTTCTCTGCTGCTCACATTTGGGATCGCAGTGCAGGTTGTAGATACTGACCCACAGCTGTACCTTGGGTACTGTAGTAGGGCAATCTTCAGATGCAGTGCTTAAACAGGCTCTCCACCATGCCTTTTCTTTCTTGTTAAGGCAGACTTGGTGACCTGTCTTTAATATTGCCTGTAGTAGCTCTTTTCTTTCCCCCTGTGTTTAGGGTACTTATTCCAAGTATTTTTTTCCTTCAGGAGAATGGAAGGTATGGCCGCCGTAAGCAATATCCAATCTCACTGGTCTTGGCTCCCACTAGAGAACTGGCTGTGCAGATCTATGAGGAAGCCAGAAAGGTATATCTTGGAGCTCATCATTAGAACATAGCTTAAGTAGGGTTTTCCTTGGAGCTAATTTACTTTGTTTTGTAGTTCGCATACCGCTCCAGAGTTCGCCCCTGTGTTGTGTACGGTGGTGCAGACATTGGGCAGCAGATCCGTGACTTGGAACGTGGATGTCACTTGCTTGTAGCAACTCCAGGACGACTGGTTGATATGATGGAGAGGGGAAAGATTGGGCTGGATTTCTGCAAGTAAGTGTTGCTTGTCTGTAATATGAATGACTTTAAGAAAGGCCTAGTTAAGGACCTTAAGTTGTAGCTTTTGGATTGTCTAGTTGAGGACTAGTAACCAGTACAGACACTAGACCACAGCTTACAGAAAAAAAGTTCTGAAGAAGCTTTTTTTTATTGCTCTGTAGGTACCTAGTGCTTGATGAAGCTGACAGAATGCTTGACATGGGGTTTGAACCTCAAATTCGTCGAATTGTTGAACAAGATACTATGCCACCAAAGGGGGTTCGCCATACCATGATGTTCAGTGCTACTTTCCCCAAGGAAATCCAGGTACTTTACATGAGTTTACATACTTAAAAGCTCGTAACGGCAAACCGATTTCAACTCTGGAAGGGAGGGAATGTACTGATTTGATTTTTGTTTCCTTCCCTTTTTTAGATGCTTGCTCGTGACTTCCTTGATGAATACATCTTCCTGGCTGTTGGCAGAGTAGGTTCTACATCTGAGAACATCACACAGAAAGTAGTGTGGGTGGAAGAGTCAGACAAACGATCATTTCTGCTTGACCTGCTAAATGCCACAGGTAAAGGCCAACTTTAGAAAAGCGAATAAGGCAAAATTCAGATGAGGCAAATCTAATCACTCAAGTAATAACTTCTATTGATTAGGTGAATGAAAAGGTATTTCCTTAACAGCCAGTGAAGGTATTACACTGGCTAAATGCCAGTATTGAGTTGATGTAAGCGTGTCTTAGTAAAAAATGAGGAGGGACATCCTCAGTGACTTCACTTCAAAATAAATGAGCAGAGAATTGAAACTGCCTGTTACCAGTTGGTGGAGCCAAGTATTTGTGCACATTTTCTTTTGCTAACCTGTGCTTTAATTGTTGTTAGGCAAAGATTCCTTGACTCTGGTGTTCGTGGAAACTAAAAAGGGGGCAGATGCTCTTGAGGACTTCCTGTACCATGAAGGATATGCCTGTACAAGTATTCACGGAGACCGTTCCCAGAGAGACAGAGAGGAAGCGCTGCACCAGTTCCGCTCCGGCAAGAGCCCCATTCTTGTTGCCACAGCAGTAAGTGAAATGTATAAAACCTGAGCATGGAAACCTATTAACTTGGCCTGTGGAATTTTACTAAGACTTTAATCCTTTAACCACTAGGTAGCAGCAAGAGGACTGGATATCTCAAATGTAAAGCATGTCATAAACTTTGACTTGCCAAGCGACATTGAGGAGTATGTACATCGTATTGGTCGTACAGGCCGTGTAGGAAACCTTGGTAAGTATGACCTAGAATTTTCATAGCAGAGTTGACAGGTGTAATAACACTGGCTATGTAGCAAATTTCAACTAACTTCATGAGAGAAGCCCGGGTGCTGCTTTCTGTGAGCAAAAGCTGGTTACTGCTGTCTAGCCAGTGTGGGAAGTAACCAGTACCTTTGGTGGTGTTCTTATTGTCATTAAAAGGCTTTCATGCCATGTGTAAGACTGGTGTCTTCTGTGTCTGTCAGTAAGCAGTCAGGGGTTTGTGAGTAGCTGTGGTGTTCTCAGACTTGGCTGTGAGGAAGTGGAGTGTGGAATGGGTTTAAGTGCTGCAGTGTACTTGCATTCTGTGTAGCTAAAACTGAATGTTCACTTCAGGTCTTGCCACCTCATTCTTCAATGAGAGGAACATAAACATTACAAAGGACTTGCTTGATCTTCTTGTGGAGGCTAAGCAAGAAGTGCCATCTTGGCTGGAGAACATGGCTTATGAACAGCATCACAAAGGAGGCGGCAGCCGTGGACGATCTAAGAGGTAACAGGCACAACACTGGCTAACGGTGTCTACTTGATCTATTGTGAAAGACAGCTCTGTGACTTGTTTTCAGTCTAAAAATATAGCTAGAGGAAGACAAACTAGTGCAGTATAAACTGAGTTAAGTGCCTGCAAAGGTGACAGCTTGATGTCCGTCTTGTTTTGTTCTGTCATAAGTTAACCCATAAGATTTCTCTCTTAAGCAGGCAACCAGATACAGCTGAGGTAGAATGACGTTAGCAAAAGTTCCTTTAGAACTTTGTGAAAGCACTTACAAAACACATACAGAGATGTACCTTAAGCAGCTGTTTTGATGTTTAGGAGAAGATAAAACAAAACAGGAAAGTCATGCTTTTCTACTGTATGAGAGATGGTCATAAATGCATCACATAAACACTAAGATAGGGTTGGACATTCTGTGGCACAGAGGTTGCATTAAATGAAACATTACCAGAACCCCACGAAGTAATTCTTAGCGTAACATGGCAAGTTCAACATGATCTTGCTTGAACAGTAAATTTTCATTTGCTGTCCTGAATGCCCTTTCCAGGTTAGCACTGGGATGTGTATAAGGTGTGCTGAGCTCAACATTGATACTGGCTGTTGGTAACCAGAGTTAAGAAACTGAGTACATGAACCCCAATGTGTGCAGTGCTTAAAATGCCACTTGCTTCGCTCAAGTGTGTGTGTGTGTTCCCCTCTGCAGCAGCCGATTCAGCGGAGGGTTTGGTGCCCGGGACTACCGAACGAGCAGCGGTTTTGGCAGCAGCAGCTCCAGCAGCAGCCGATCGACCAGCAGCCGCAGCGGGGGGAGTGGCAGCAGAGGGTTTGGAGGTAAGAGAAACTGGGCATGCAGTGTGGAGATCTAAAATGCTTGCTGGAGTAAAGCTGCTGGAAGTAATGTTTAAGTACAAGGTCATCTGGTGACTGTTACACAAAGTCTCAGCGTCACCCTTAGGTCTAGGCCAGTGCAAGTTACCTGACTGATCAGTTCAGTGCTACCTACCTTACCAGCATTTTAGTTTAATATGCATTTGACAGTACTTCTGGGTGGGTTTCTTGGATAGACAGTAGATATCTGGGCTGTTTTCTTGTGAAGGTACAAGTCTTCAGCGAGTTAATTAAGCATCACTTTCTCTTGCCTTTCATAGGTGGTGGTTATGGAGGCTTCTACAACAGTGATGGATATGGAGGAAACTATAACTCCCAGGGGGTGGACTGGTGGGGCAACTGATCTGCTTGCAGCAGATACTCCACCAAACAAGCTAATATGGAAACCACATGTAACTTAGCCAGACTATACCTTGTGTAGCTTCAAGAACTCGCAGTACATTACCAGCTGTGATTCTCCACTGAAATTTTTTTTAAGGGAGCTCAAGGTCACAAGATGGAAATAAAGGAACAAGTAGCCCTATCTTGAAGGTGGTTTTGAAGACTCTTATTGCTGTAGTCAGGATTAACTCCCCTCCCCCCCCTCCCCACCCCGAAACTGCATTTATGATTTTGTGACTGAGGATCATTTGTTTGTTAATGTACTGTGCCTTTAACTTTAGACAACTTTTATTTTGATGTCCTGTTGGCTCAGTAATGCTCAAGATATCAATTGTTTTGACAAAATAATAAAAATTACTGAACTTGGGCTAAAATCAAACCTTGGCACACAGGTGTGATACAACTTAAACAGGAATCACTGATTCATCCATAATATTACAAAGAAAAACTTATGCGGTAGCCTGCATTAGGGCTTTTGGTATCTGCAGATTTGAAAAATAAAACATCTTGAAGCATATCAATGCAATTAGTTTCTAATGTGGCAAAACTGTACTAAGTTAAAGTTCTGATTTGCTCACTCTATCCTGGATAGGTACTTAGAACCTGATAGCCTTTAATAAGCCATTCCAGTCATGATGAGATGATGTATGGATACATGCATACATTAAAAGCACTGTTTTTGAAGTTAATGCAAGTAAATACAGCAATTCCTTTTTCAATATTTAGGCAGATCATTAATGTGAGCTAGCCAAATGTGGGCAGAACATTACAGGGAACGTTTAAAGGTCTGATAACTTGAAATAGTTTTTAGGAGAATTCATCTATTTAGACTTTTTAAAAATGCCTGCCATAGGAAATTGAAATGGTAGAATGGCTGACCATGGCAGTGATTGGTCCTCCTTAAGGGCCTGACTGAATTTTTGGTCTAATAACGCATGCTAGTGTTGATGTTTTTTGGTCAAGAGGGTATGAACAGGAAGAATTATGCAGCAGGCTTTATTTTAATGCAGATTCACATTACTCTGTTCAAGCTGCGTGGAGATGTTAAACTGGCTTACTGTAGACTTTGTAAAATGGCTCCAGAAGAGTAACAAACAAACCTGAGATCACAGAGGTTGGAAATGTACATAAACTGCACAAGGTTTCAATTCTGCTATTAAAGTGCAGTTTTAGTCAGTTTTAGTTGCATAGGTTTCCATTGTATTTATAGTCTGTTTATGCTAAATCTGGCCAAAGATAAGTATTGTCCACCAGAAAAATGCCTCTGCCACTTGGAATTTCTGTGCTAACTTTGCGGCCAGAGCATTTAACAACTAATCTACAGTGGCATAGGAAAATGGCAAAAATCTCCTAAAGTGCAATAGATTTTTTCAAGTGTATTGTGCCTTGTTCTAAAACTTTTATTAAGTAGGTGCACTTGACAGTATTGAGGTCATTTGTTATGGTGCTATTTCAAGTCTAGGTTTAGGCCCTTGTACATTTTGCCCATAACTTTTTACAAAATACTTCTTTTATTGCACATTCAGAGAATTTTATATATGTCTTGTGTGCGTGTCCTTAACTTCCAATCTTATTTTGTCTCTTGGAGATTGAACGCAGCTTGTTTAAGGAGAAGGAAATAGATTCTAAAACTTATTTGGGACCATGGGAATGATAGCTGGGAAGAAAACTATTTGCACACGACAGATTTCTAGATACTTTTTGCTGCTAGTTTTGTGTAATATTTATTGAACATTTTTGACAAATATTTATTTTTGTAAGCCTAAAAGTGATTCTTTGAAAGTTTAAAGAAACTTGACCAAAAGACAGTACAAAAACACTGGCACTTGAATGTTGAATGTCACCGTATGCGTGAAATTATATATTTCGGGGTAGTGTGAGCTTTTAATGTTTAAGTCATATTAAACTCTTAAGTCAAATTAAGCAGACCCGGCATTGGCAGTATAGCCATAACTTTCTGATAGTAAAACAAAAATTGGCAACTTAAAATTAAACATGCCAAGGTTTTGATACACTTGTCTTAAGATATTTATGAAACACTTCTAAACACTGATGTGAAGTGTCCAGATTCTCAGATGTTTGTTGCGTGAGTTTTGTTTAGTTGTGTGTTTTTTTTTTTCAGTGAATGTCTGGCACATTGCAATCCTCAAACATGTGGTTATCTTTGTTGTATTGGCATAATCAGTGACTTGTGCATTTTAGCAAGTTTTATCAGCCAGCAATATTTTCAGTTCAGATACAAGGATTCAAAACAATATGCAAGAATGGATTTAAACTTGCTGAATGTGAAAATTGAACTTCAAGTCACTGTAGGTTTAGAATTGCTTATTGTATTAGTTTAGATGCTAGCACTGCATGTGCTGTGCATATTCTTGATTTTATTAAAATAAAAAAGTTGAACTGCACAGTCTACTCATTTGTGAAGCGTCACTCCTGGTTTATGAGATCTGTAGCCCCAGCAGTCCCATTCCCGTGCAGCTCTGGAAGCAGGTGACTCTAGTGTGGTGCACGTCAGCGTGGTGGCAGATGGCAGCTCAGGGTTGGAGCTGAAATACCAGCCCAAAATAACCTGGGTCCCGCAGTGCTGGGTGGTTGTGTGAGTTGAGGTGCCAGCAGAGCAGAGATGGGACAGACAAGGAGACAACCTCCCAGTTTTTTCCTACTGAGTTTGGCTGTAACAACTTTAAATCTTTGTGACCTCACACTCAGGCTTGATCCCTCAGCTGTTCAAAGTTAAGGACTTCATCTCACAGTCGTCCCTCTGAATTGCACACAGGTGCCCTGTGGTAGTAGTAGGGAGCTGTAATTTTTGATGTCATACCTGTTCATTGTTGCTAGGTGTTGAAAAGCTGGAATGAAATTAAGTATTGGAATATCCAAGGGAATACAGTGGAAGGAATAAACTCGGATGTTCCCAGTAGCTTTGAAGTGAGACAAATCTTCATTTGGGCAAAAGTGATTTAGAAAGAACATGGGTTTCAAGTTAGGTGCTGAAATGGCTGTAGAAACTGGTGATTTCCTGGTAAGTAAGGGAGAGGTGGTGGAAAAAGTGATGCCTGGGAACTCTGATCCACAAAAGTGTGATACAGATGCATGGTGTGGGCTGAGGACTGGTAAAGGTGCAATCCTCCATCCATATAGTGCACATATCCCTATTTGGCTCACCACCAACCAGTACTGTGTAGGGGCTTTGAAGAACAGTGGGGAGGAGGGGATGACCGTGATTCCCAGGAACAGCTTGCTGGAGCATCTGCTTTGAGCACACTGACTGTGGACCACACTAAATTTACCTGCTTTAGACTTGCATTAAGTATCAACCTCATCATGCAGGGCTTTGTGTCGTCATGCTCTGTCCCTGGATGTGTGACATGCACTTAAGTTTTCCCTCCCCTATATATCACCTTTAAATTGGCAGAAATGCTTGAACCACAGTTAGGAGATACACTGAGGGAAGTGTTGTACACTGTGGCCCAGGGCATCTGGAACTCCAGCTTTGAGTGGAAAGCTTTGCATGTGGTGCTTTAGCTTGAGGTTTGTTCCTGGCAAAGTGCAGGTGTGGCAGGGGAGTCATTGAGCAGCCATAATCCTCTGGAGCACAGAGCTGGGATTGTAAAGGTAGTGGAATGGTAAATGTAAAGCGGTGCTGGGTGCAAAGTGAGTGAAAACCAAAGGAGGAAGTCTGGTCCTCACGTGTGGAAGAAATGCTCAGGAAGGTTATCCTTCATGGAGACTGGAGGAAACAATTTACCTCTGGAGGTATGAGATGGAAGCTACTGGTGGAAATGGCAGGGATGAGGAGCCTTAGTTCACCAAAGGTGCTGAGGTAAGAGAAGCCAGAGTGTGTTCCCATAGAGGTGGGAGTTTGTATGTCAGTAGTTCTTGGCATACTGGGCAACATTATTTTCCCCACAGTAAATGAGAAGAGATTTGGGAAAGGGTGGAGAAAACATCCTAAACTGTAAAGTAAAGAAAAGGGCTGTGAGGTTAAATGATGACAATGATTAATGATTTGTCTTTGACTGAAGCTGCATTGTATGAGGCCTTCAAAATGTGCTTAGTCAGTCCTTAGGCAATAGGTGTTTGCATATGCCAACAGTGGCAGAGGTTATGGTAAAAAGGCTGTAGTAAAATCCACTCCTGGTTCTGCCAGTGAGGTGACTGTGACCTGCACAGATAAGCAGTAGTCTTGAAACAGCATCTGTTTGATTGTGGTGAGGGGGTGGGAGGGACTTGGATTGATGTCCTGGTGTGGATTTCATAGCGGTTCAGAGAGCAGTGGGGTTACCAGGGAGGTTGGGTTACTGCTCTGTTGGGTGCAAACATGAAATGGGCAAGGATTGAGTACAGGAAAGGTGAGTTGCACAATCAGGGGGCTCCTGAGGCTGTGGCAGTCAAAAGTTGCACTGTAAACCTCATTAAAGCTGTGTGTCTGTAGCCTTCTGAGTTTGTGAACCCTCATCAACAGTGTTTGCTGTTGCTCATATTGATCCATGTGTTCATGAAAACAGCCTGCAGTTAGTTATTACAATCTGCATTGATTACAAATCCTGTTAGCTGCCAGTCCTAGCCGGAGGGGAACAAGGACTCTGTAGTTTCACTCCTGCTGTGTTGTGAGCTCTTCCCCTTCAGTGAGCCTGGCTGGGGCCATTGGAGCAGCACACAAGCCAACCTCCCAGTTCATGAGTGGATCACTTTTGACGGGAAGAAGATTGCCAAGGCTGTCGAGGTGACACAAAGTGCAGCATCGAAACTATCTCGTTTGCTACTTTGTGTCAGAAAACAGCAGTACAGATCCTGTCTGTGTTTCTGCCAGCCTCCCAGTTGGTTGGTTCATTGAATCATTGGACTGTGCATAGCACTGCTCGTATGTAGCACTCCTGTAAGTAAAGTGGTCTGTGTGATTATCCCTTGTTCACAGAAAGATGACTCTTACCAAGCTGAAGTAACCTGCTGGTGACTAATGAGGGAGGGCTGGATCAGAGCCAAGACTAGGGAAAAGCTTAAGTTGTGGGAGGGCCTTTGTTCACTTGTTAATCTACCATGATGTGGTTCTCTACTGCTGCCCTTAGTTCTTTTTTGGTGTTACTTAGGGAAGGTGTGGAAAGGCTCTTGGTGCTATGGTTCTCTCAGGTCTGCCTGTCCATTTAGGATAAGGGTGGAAGGAAATTCTGGTGCATGTTTAGTTATTAAGGGCATTGCATCTCTACAGAGTTTTTGGAAGCAGTTGAAATTCCGCTCTAAATTGTGCATCTTACCAAGAGTAGGTTTGCTCTTTGTCCTGACACTTTAGGGGAAATTCACCATGCACATCTGATTTTTTTAGCAAAAAAATATTGCTGCTAAAGGAATTGCATTGTTCAAATAGATGTTCAGTATGTTCAAAGCACAGATTACAGAGTGCTGAATCTGATTAATGATCTGTACAGGTTTCAGTACAGTGACAGCATCAATTTACGTATTTGGTGTGATGAAAGCTTTATTCCCTCTGGTGTTTTATGCAAAGCAGATTTCTCAGATGAAGTGTTCGTCATCAAGGGTCATACTCTGATAGGCCAAGACTACAGGCTTTGCAGGGAAGGCTGGAGTACAATCTGGAGCAAATGGATAGAAATCTGTTGTCATTATGTACTTAGACATTCAGTGCAGAAAATGAAACTATTGCTTCAAGGAGGGACCTGATTACCAGAGTTTTTTCGGTGGCTAAAGTGTTTATCTAATCTCCTTCAGTTGATGACTCATTGGAAAAGAAGCAGTAGTGATAAATTTGAAAAGGAAACAGAATAAAAGGTTAGGCAAAGACAGGAGGCATGTGTTCCCAGCAGTGCCGCTGATCTGGGTTACCTGGGGTCAGGCACATGTCATGCTGCAACTGTTCTCTTTGTCTCTTGTTCATCCTGTCGGTGTAAAGACATCAACTTTTTCAGTCAGTGATTGCAGCACCACATCCAGTCTTATCTGTCATCTCACCTGGGATTTCTGGGTTCTACTTGAAACTGTAATTTGCAGGTAGATTCAGCTTAAAAAAATCACATCCCAATAAGAGCATGGGACACTTCAGCATATTCCTTGATCATTCTACTATAACAAGAGAGATAAATGAGATTTCTGATAGCATTTCTCAAATATTTACCCTTGTTCTTTCTAACCCAACTTCCATTGTTTACTTTTCTATATTTTTGGTAAACATTTGTTTCTTCTTGCAGTCAAAACAAACATTGCTTCTGATGGTACTGGAGATCTCAGAGGCTAGGGTGATTGAAAACATTTCTGGTGAAGCAAGGGAAACAAACACTTCGGGCTATTTACAAAGAAGGAACAACCAGAAATTGAGTGGACCAGGAATCTTAATTGAAGCTGTTTGTTAAATACCACTTGTGTGCTGAGCTGAGTCAGAGATTAGATTCAGGTTAAGGGAAGTGTTCTCTGAAGAAATGTAAAACCACTTAAGAGCTGAGAACTGGCTTATGGAAACAAGAGTACCACATTGTTGATGTTTTCCAGCTCTCTCCATCTATGTATGAAGGAGGTGTGCTCGGGACTCTCTGGGTGAAAAGACTGTGTCCTGAATTATGTTATTTAAGTTTTGTGGGTCTACAAATATTATGGTATCATGTACTTGAAATCTTGCCTGAATTTTTTAACTATATCAGTGGGTTCAAAAAAGGATACATCCTCTCACTGCTCCTTAAAAGCCTGAAGAATCTGATAATTAGACCACTGTTGAATCACAATGGGCTTTATGAAAAAAAACACAACTCCCACAGGGATTCAAGTATTTGGCTGTTTTATGTGGATAAATTAAAATTATGGGCTCATTGCAACCACTAGTGCTTCTGCAGGACTTCTCACGAGCAAGTCCCAGCATATTTTAGGAGTCAGCCTTGCCAGGAAATGGAGACACAGCAGTCGAGCAAGAGGCCAGTGGCCGAGTTAGAACCGAAGCCCAGCTCTCCTCTGGGTGAGTGACCCCATGTTGCTCTTGCAGTGCAAACATCAGCTTCCTCCCACGATAACTGGGGAGCTGGGAATGGTGTGAGGAGCTCCGGCTTAGCATGGGAACCAACACTCAGACTGCAGCCTCTGCACTTGCCCTGGAACTCTGTACTCTTCAGTAGTAACTCCCTGGGAATCAGAGTTCCCCGTGCAAGATGAGTCTTGTGGTGGTCAGCAGGATTTTGGGAGGTTTTCTGCTACTGCTGGTTGGTCTTCAGTTTAGCACCAGAGTGATGCACCCTTGCTTGCCTTGCAGGAAAACTCTGAGGTATTCTTGAAGGAGTTAATCATGACTTTGAAATACACTCAACAGGAACCCACTCATGGACTGGGGGCAGGTTTCAGTGCTGTGGGACACAACAGCATTCCCAAAAGTAATAGCAAGTAGAGCTGAACCCTGATGAATTTTCTGGCATGGGATTATGGATGTCTTAACAAGATGGAAGCATCAGGACATCTCTGAGTCCCTGTTGATGTCTGCTTGAGCAAGTGTGCTCAGAGAGTAACACACCACCAGTCACTTTTCTAGGGCTTTTGTTAACTCAGTGGAGAGTCACTCTAGGATGCACCAGAGGTCAAATCATGCTTTTTAGTTTGGATACTGGAATCTCGCTCCCATGTAAGGAAAGGATCATACACCTTTGACCAATGCTTTTAATACTTCAGGTACAGCTTTTGATTTAGAAGTCTGCTCTTTCTTAATTCAAGCCCACATGGACAGGCTGTAGACACCCCATACAGGCTCACCCCTACCTCAGTTTCAGTTCAGCTGAAGGCATTGGATTGGAGGATTGCATTTCCATTGCAGCAATGGAAACCTTTCAGAGCAGGTTAGGTTAAGACTTATCAAGAATTACGTTAATTAATTATAGATTAAGCTTAGGGACAAGGAATGTGTTTCCACATGGATGGTTCAGTTGGAACACAGATTTTTTTTTGTGCTGCAGTTTCCTAGTTACTGTGGCTGTTGAGTAGTTTTCCTTTTGTAGTCACCAGGTGGTCTGTGATTAGAGATTAATTCTGTGCTAGGTTTTATGTCTGTCAGTGTGTAGGCAGGGTGCTAAATTGCCAGCCATGGAGCTGGGGACTGCCAGCCATTTATTGCCATGTGTTTGTGCAGTTTGTCCCACTGGCTTAAAATCACTTTGTACTCCTTCTGTCTTCCCTGACTCTACTAAGCCCAGAAACCCTATACCTTCCTCTGAGTCCTAAAGATCTGCCCTCATCCTTCTGAAACAGGTAACCCTTCCTTTTTTCCCCAAACTTTTTGGCCACCATCTGCTACCTCAACTTGGTTTGGGTAATTTCAGAGATCACCTGCATTCTCAGAAGTCAGAAGCTTCCTACTGTTGTTTCCCTTGTTGTTCCTGCTCCTGGAGGCCTATTTCTGCTGTACAATATTTTGCCTTGAGTGTGAAGGTCTTCTTTTAGGGGCAGGTGTGATTACAGCTGCAGTGCCCTTCAGGATGGGAAATCCATGCCTCCAGAGGAAGAGTTTGCAAGGCTACTCAAGCAGGACCTCATAAGTAATAGGTCCTGCCTGAGCTGCAGGAAGATGGCTGTGCAAGGCTTTTCTCAGCAGAATTATTACTGTAGGTTATTTAAACATAGCTCTGCTGGGTCATTGAATTCTGTCAACCCAGAGCAGTAGCTGGCAGAACTGGTAAATTGTTATGGCTGTCAAATTTGCATGTAGTCCTCAAAAAAATGCTTTATAAAATGCTCAGTATCTGAATTCTCATCAGTTCAGGAGAAGATACAGCTTTATGTTGAGAAGGTTTTTGGGTTTTACTATTATTTTGTCAATAGCATAAAAATAACCAGAATGCAGTGATTGATAAAGCACCAAAATGAGGAAGACGCTAATATATATTTACATACTAGAGCATGTTGTATTAATAAAATTAGACCTGGATGAGATGTTTTTCCTTTTCCATGGAATCTTTCAACTTTAAAATCTTTCCTCCCTACTGATACAGATCAAAATAGCAGTGTCTTTGATGTAACATAAAGTCTTGGTTGTTTGATATTTCAGGCTATTTGTTATATTGCTTCCTTTATTAAAAATTGCAGTAAAATGGCTTTAGTTTCTAAATCCAATTCTCAAAATACACTTTTTAAAAGAATTGACGTTTTGACAATTCTGAACCACTTTTCACAATGGCCCCACCTTACAAATGTTTTTTTAAGTATCAGCATTTTCTAACAGCCACAGAACAGTTTTGTTGAAGAGCTCCTGTCTGACTCTGTAGTCATTTCTTCTCAATGTGTGGCACTATTTTCTTTGTCACAGTAGAACTCAGCATGTGTTCTGCCTGTCACCAGTTCAGCCTTGGGTGCTGTAGGTTCAGGGCTCGTGTGTGGGTGCACCCTGACAATAAAAACCTTGGGGTGAGCTGCTTCCCTCCAGCGAGCAGCAGGGGCACCTGTTCTGCCTTGTTATTCACTGTATTATTTTGTATGTTCATTTTACAAAGTTACCAACAATTAACAAAAGTACAGCCTCGGCAGCCTGTGTGTTCAGTGTGTGGGTTGTAGAATACATCTGATTTACAGCCCCATCCTGCTCTCAGAAATGTTGTAGAGAAAATGTCTATTGGATTTTTGAGAGTGAAAGTGGACCCTTCAAGCACCTGGTTAATTTGTCTCTTTTTGTGCACTGTGCAGGGCTGGTTTTGCTGAGGCCAACACTTGTGGTGCATCGTTTTGCTTAATGCTCTTGTAAAGCACTTTTCCAAGCTCAGAAGAGACAGCTGAGGCAGTAGTTCCAAAGCATCCTGACTCTTGGCTTACCTTCACTGCTGTTAGCTTGAAAGGAAAGTTTCCTGCTAAGTGGGAAGAAAGTGAGGCACTGGCAGAGGTTGCCCAGGGAAGCTGTGGATGACCCATCCCTGGAAGTGTCAAGGCCATTGGATGGGGCTCTGAGCAACCTGGTCTAGTGGAAAGTGTCCCTGCCTGTGGCAAGTGGGAACTGGATGATCTTTAAGACCCCTTCCAACCCAAACCATTCTGTGATTCTTTGACGTTCAGCAGCTCTCACCACTTCTGATTTGGTGTTCCTGGTGGGCAGATGGGGATGGTCCTTTCCTTGCTGCTTCATGAGGCTTAGCTGAAGGTCTTTCTCAAGCCTTGGAGGCAGCAGGTGGTCACAGTGGTACTGTTGGTTCTTGCTGCTGTAAATGAGGCTTGTAGGGAGTCCCCCCCAGCTGGGGCAAGGGCAGCTCAGCCTTGCTGCAGTAAATCTCTGGCACAGGCTTTGCCCTTCAACGTCAAAATCCAAGTGGGAATGAGATCAAAGCTTTGGATCTTCCTGCTTTAAAGTCACGAGACAGATCACAGTCTGTGTCCTGATCCGTGTGCTGAGGGGCTGGCTGGGAACAGGGGAGACACTGGATGTGGGGGAGGAAGGAGGGATGGCAGCTGTGTGTGTTGGTGCTGGTGCAAGCTGGCTGCTGACGCTTGCAGGCTGGCAGGAGGATGTGCCTGATCAGCTCTGTGGGTAGAGAAAATGTCCTGGATCAGTTCGTGCTGGCAAGAGCCAAAGTGAGAAAAATACTGAGACTGAAGTGGATGAGAGTCTTTCCCAGGCTTTCCATGCAGAGCTTCCCAGAGTCCCTCCCTGCTCACAAGGTACATACCACATTTTCTTTTTGAACATATCACTGAATCGACCCTCTCTTGCTACAGAAATGTCTCAGTTTCCTTCTCAATATGGGGGGGGTAGGGTTTAGCCATTTAACTTGTGGGTGGCTGGTGTTACCCTTCATTCCTGTTGTCCCTCCTGAATATCAAATTTGTGTTCCCTTGCATCGGGAGGCAAGGGAAGGCTTGTGGCTCTGGGGTGACACCTCCCACCCAGCTTAATTTAACCTGTGGTACTGCCCTCAGAAATAGGTCTGGAGCAGGTTATACTTGCTTTTCTCCCAGCAGAGAGTTCCCATTATGATTCCACTGGAATCACTGAGAGGTCCTTGGAGTGCTGGCCTGGAATAGCGCTGGGCACAGGGAGAGCAAGCAAAGCAGCAGCTAAAATGAAGGTGGTAGATGGGTTTGATTTCTGTGGTTCTTGCGTGTTGTGTCACCAGTGACTTTCAGAGCACATTTTGAAGTACTCTGGGAACCTTACCTGTAGGATAATATTACAGTGTTAATAAAGGAACAGGCAGGAAAGAAACATGTCCAGGTTTTTCCAGATCAAATGGGAAAAGAAGCAGCTAGGGAGTAAGGAAATAGTGATTTCAGTGCAGTAGAGAAAGCTGTCAGGCTTTTAGCAGGGTGATTGTTGATGGGCAAGAATGGATGGGCATTACTGTCAGAACAATTCCATCCCACGTTGCTTTAAGCTCCTCAGCCCAACTGGCACAGGATGCTTGTTTGCATGGTGAAGTGCCAGTAAACCAGGCTAGGGAGGAGCCAGCCTTCTCCTAGCTGATTTAAATAATGTAAAACAACTGTCCTTTAGTGGGAAATGCTAAAAATCCCAGAGACAGTGCTGAAGCTCCTTTCATGTGATGAGAAATTAATTCAATTCCCAGCATAGCCAATGGTGAGATTAATTTATGCCTCAAGTTCTAACATTAATCTTTAATTTATCCTAATGCCTCTTCATCTAGCTGAGAGCTCAGTGTCTCCTGACTCTGCTGTTGATCAGTTTTCTCCTATCTTTTTCATTGTCTCTCACCTTGTCTAAACTCCTTCTGGACCATCTTTTTATACCTCATCCCACCTTATCAGTCATGGGATATGTCTCCTTTCCATTATTTACTTCCTTTTCCCAAGTGAGACCATAGAATGGTTAGTGTTGGAAGGGACCTTAAGGATTATCTAGCTCCAAACCCCCTGCCATGTGCAAGGACACCTTCCACTAGACCAGGTTGCTCAGAGCCCTGTCCAGGCTGGTCTTGAACATTTCCAGGGACAGGAAGTCCACAACCTCTCTGGGCAAACCTCTCTGGGATCGTCCCTCTGGAGGGTGTCACAATGTGGCTGTGTACATGCCAGCCACCTCTCACAAAGGACTCACGGGATAACAAACCTGTGCAGAAGCACAGATCCCATCTGTATGTTCTGCAGCCTTTTGCTCCATATTTATGGAGCAAATAGCAGAGAGCAGAGTAGCATCTTATCTGAATGGCCATGCAAATCCATGGGATTACTCATGGGAGCAGAGAGGTTTAACTCTGTAATTCATACAGAGTGATGCTAACGAGATCTTCTTAGGGAGGAGCTTCATGGTGGTCTCTTAAGTCTGTTTTATTTCTGCTCTCCCCAAAGCATCACCTGGGAGCTGTGAGAGTGTGGTTGGCAAACTGTAGTCGGATATTACAGACTTTATCTGATGAAATTACTGTCTGGGGGAATAAACAAGCAGTGTTTTATGTCTGGCTCTAGGAAATTCAGAGATTAGTTAAGGCTGTGTTTTAAACCTCCTCCATAAACAGACTCCAGCTGTGGCAGTCCCTTGCTCCAAGCTGCGGTGCCAAAATACAGGCTTTTTCCTGGACAGGCTTTGTCCTGAGATGATCTCTCAGTTTGTGAATGTGTTCTGACTTGGCAAAACCCAGTTGTTTAAAATATTCAGCGTGACAGCTGTGAAACTGTACAGACCATGGTCCAGTGACTGACTGGGGGAGTCACCAGTGCCCTCTGCAGAATGACAATCAGCACTGGTGTGACACCAGTGGTGCTGACAGCTCCAGCCTCGGTGGTTTGTGGGCACATCACCCCTTGTCTGTCGTAGCTGAGAGATGGAGATGCAGCTTTCTCCAGGAGATGAAAGACAAAAAGCAAAGGATATGAAATCCATCGGCAGCCTGGAAATGTATTGGTGTTTACTCTGCACTTTCCTGTGTGCAAGGCTAAAATAGGACACATCTATGTCTAGCTTTATAGGGGCAGAATGCTCCAGTAACCTTCCTGGGCTGTAAACCTCACATTTGATCATGGTGTCTATTCACAGGTAAAGAATCAAATATTTGGGCTGAAAGGCTCGTTGCCAATTTGCTGTGCAGCTTGTTTGATTAAATTTCAATATATGAAATTCCCTTTGATGGAAAAGAAAGGCCATCACTTACAACAAACCCCATGGTAGTGTATTTATGACAGTACAAGTTAGGCAGATGAATAACAGTATTTGGAGGAATTTCTGTGAGCTGCCTGGTGGTTACAATAGGCAGCACTGCACCACCAATTACATGCATCATTTGTCCAAGTGGAGTCACTGCTGTGACTCCCCTTAAGCTCATACACAGCACTACAGATGCTGTGCCAGGATGGCTGGGTAATAATGATGCCCCTTCTCTTCTTAAGAGATGCTTATCTGCAACTTTCACTCATCCTTTCATGTAAGTCCCAGGTGAAAGCACTGAGTTTTCCAGGGTTATCAATGGATTAAAGCTGGCAAGGAAGTTAAAAACCCCAATCATTTCTTTTTAGCAGGCTTATGACAGATAAAGGAACTCTGAAGTATTTCTATTCCTACCCGAACGGGGAATGTCAGATAGACTGTTTCCTGCCTTCCCTCTCTTAAGAATATGGCGTGGGAGGTCTCAGAAGTATTGAATTGCTTTTCCTTAATCAAAAAGACAAGACTCTTGGAGCTTTAATAGAGACATATTTTCTTCTCAACAGATCTCAAACATTTGAGCTACACTGGATTTAATGATACAGGAGTTTTAAAGGGGCTGAATAAATCACCACTTTTGCTTTTCCTTGAGTGATGTGCTGATGATTAAGCTTCTGTTAGAGATCTGCTTTCGGGAAAAAAACAGCATTAAAACCAGATTGAATTTACTGTGTCTGAAAAAAAAGCAGTGGAAAAACATGCCTCAAATACATAAATGTTGCTGTTCAACACAAAAATGTCAAATGTGCATGAGGTCTCTTCTGTTCTTGGAGACCTCGGTTCTATTCAGTAAATATATTCAGTTACTAGTGGTAACTTGGAAGACTTAAGAGCAGGGAGGAGAAGGAGGGGTAACCAAACAGAAAGCTGACAAGGGGTGCAGCTGTGCAAGCATGGCTTGTCTGGCTGGAGCTGCGGCGCCACGGCTGAGGGATGAGTGAAAGCCCTGGTAGGTCACGGCACAGTTTGTTCTTTCTGATTTACGAGTCCCACACTTTGAGTATGTCTTGGCTTTGCTGTGTTAATGGTTTCAAGTGCCCAGGAGTGTGTGTGTATCTTAGGCAGGCACCGGTTATGTCGGGTGTGTCAATCATCAGGCAGCAGCGCTGTGCAAACACGCTGCTGCATTCTCACACTCTTGAGAAGGCTTATGCTTTCCAAAATGTAGAGCCAGGGGTATGTCACTGTGCTTTCCAAACTGGACCCTAAAGAGGGCTGGAAAGCAGACAAAAGGGTCTCACTTGCTGATCAAGGTTATGGTGCATTGCCATGTGAACATTGCAACCTGTATTTCCAGCACAGTCAGTCAGCTCGTGCAGGTGCTGTCAAGCCAGGGAGAAGGAAAATAAATAAAGCAATATGCTTGCAGGTACTGCAGATACATCACATCCTGTTTATTACAGAGAACTCCTCCCACCCTACTAATAAAATGTCCTTAAGGTTTCAAAGTGGAAAGCTCAGTAGCTGCTGATGCAATATGACAAGAGCAGAGTGATGATGTTTTATACCACCCACAGATCAAGTCTGAAAGCTTTATTTACATACTGCAAGGCTGTTTGCATAAGGCCTTGCCTGCTTTGGTGCATGGGAAATCTGGTGGTGAAAAAATTCAGTTGTGTTACAAAATTAAAAAGCATTCTAAAGACTTAAGACATTAAGTGCTCTTTGCGTGCTGCTGTATTACATTCATAAAACACCCAAGCCTGGCTCTAATGGGCTGTAAATGAACTCTTGGTGAAAAATTTATCAAAATAAAACTACAGACAGCCTGGGAGAGTGCCTTCCAGGTTCCTCATAAAGACTTCATATCAATTAGCAAAGCTAGTCCCAGAGAGCACATAACAGGCTTTACACTAGGCCTTGCAGATGCTGGGACGTGACTTTATTTTTTACAATACCAGTATTTACACCAACTGTGGGCTTGGGGGGATCAAGATTTTCAGTGAGAGCAAGGAAATGGTATCGTTTAGAAGGGAAGATAAACAAAATTGTAACTACCAGGAAAATGGGAAGTCAGAGCTGTGTGGGCTGAGTTCTGTCCTTATTTGGCTTTGGGGAATTATGTGATTTTATTCTATGACTCAGAGTTGTTTTTACAGCATTTGCGTCACCCAGAAAAGTTGAATCTGCATAAGACCCAGCATGTTCCAGGAGAGAATATTTTGTTCTGTAATGTGAACTTGCTAACAGACACTGACAGCTTTCATGTTTTGCTTCATTATTAGTATTATTGTCATTCAGGCATAAACTGCAAGATGTCTCAGAGCTATCAGTTTGTGTTACTGCAGCAAGTATATGCAGTATCAGGGAAAATCAAAGCACTTGGAGAATCATTTTACAGATCAGCAATAGTGAATTCCATTTCTGGAGAGAGACCTAAGCTTTCAGTTTGCCTCCTTTGACCCCTGTTCACATGTGGAAAAACACAGCCTGTGTATGACGTGGATAATGTAACTGCCCCCCTCAGTTTCACCCGGATCTGACTGTATTATTTTGCTTGCAGAGCCTAACCCATTATAGGTGCCACAAATTAGTCCCTGCCCTGAAGTGTAAATACTTGTGTTTTTCCATCCAGGAGGGTGGTTAGGGAATTTGGCACATAATGCCCTAAGGAGTTGGCAGAACTGAAAGTAGGTGAGCTCAGGCATTGGTTTGAAGATGCAGCAAATACAAGCAAATCCAAATTTAGGGCTTTGGAGGCTGGATCACAAGCGCTGCAGCCTTGTGATGCAAAGTGCTGATCCAGTATTGGCTCGTTCTGCTTGTTCAGATGTGTTCGAGTGTTTCTGAGAAGTTATTTTCATGCTGGCAGGCTTTGTGAGAGATCAGGTGGTGTCTGCCCATGTGGCTCTGCATTTCTGCAAGGCTGGAGATCATTTCTCTTCCTGCAGCTGGCACGGAGCTGTCATAGAAGTGTGATGCTGACATAAGCACTGCTCTGGCTAATTGGACAGAAATGAGGTTGTGTGTGCCCTCACCCAGCCTGGAGCACATCAGTGGCACCGTGTGGGTTGGCTTCTATTAACGGCCATGGAGGAGCCTCAACCTCCCACCCATTGCTTGGGACTGAGTGATAGCTTGGACATAGTTGAAATCCAAAGCAAAATGAGGGTTTTTTTGTTCCTGAAAGAGGGGCAATCACCTTTTACCCCCCTCTTTCCTGCACATCGCAGGCGCTGGACTTTGCCTCTAGTTCACTATGTCACCTGTTTGGCACCGAGCTCAGGCACCAGGGTGTGCCATGACCCTGTGAGCCGTTTCTGTAAAGCAAACTTCCTTCCCTCTCACCTACTAATTTCTCTTTCTAACTTTTTTTTTTAACAGCTGCGTTTTACCAGTGGTCTACTTTTGGCTTTTGCTTTTCATCGCTCAGGTTTTGGCAAGGCAGAAGGCTGAGGCTCAGCAAGGTGCTGCAGCCTGGAGGGGAGCAATGCAGTAATCTGCTCTCTGTCTCTCCTCTGGTGTCCAGAGGAGAAGAAAATGAAGCCGACATCATTATCAGATAGCTCATTAACTGAATCCCATCAGAAATGGTCACTCTGCAAATTCTTGGTGATTTAATTCCCCCATTTAATTATTTCCTCCCCTAGAAATGATTAGCTCACATTAGAGACAAATTACCTGTTAATTTTCCGTTTGATAATTAGTGCTTTTCTAGGTCCTAGTTAAGCTTTCTTGCCTTATGCCAGATTTGATCAAAAGCAGGCACCCAAGTCTTTTGATTTGGGTTTCTATTAATGTTTCCATTTCCCCTTTCAGGTGTGAAAAGACAGGCAGGGGTCTGACAATGCCCATAGGACCTCCCAGAGAGATGGTTCCTTCCCCACTTCTACCGTGGACTTTGCATGAAAGACAAAAAAAACCACTCCAAAATTAATTACAGTGGCAAACTGTGACCTTTGCAGCTTCTGCTGCGCTGGTGCCCAAAGTCTCTGAGCCTTGATTTTTTTTATCTGCCTGAGTGTTTGTCGGGCATGGGGCCAGGGGCAGTGGCCTGGAGAGGGGCTGTGGTGGCGAGAGCTGCGTGTAAGGGCTTTCACAGCGGATGAGGGAATTATCTTGGGGTCTGGTCTCTGCTCCTGAGGCTGCTGCTGTATTTTATCTACAGATTTGCTCAATGCAAAATGCAGAAGCTGTCCAGGAAACAGAAGGCGATGCTTTCGCCCCCCTCCCCGTCCCCCCTCCCGGAAATGTTTGCAAATCCCATCTCCTCTTTCACTCTGTGTTCCTGCCAGACAGAAGCCGCTGGCATTATGTATTCATTTCGCTGCACAGTGTCATGGTTTCAACAGGAGGGGGGGATAGTCCCCTTTTGATCCGTGCCGGCCCGTCGCTTCTGTTGGTGGGGCGCTTCTTTGGGGAGGGCGTGGTGTGGGTTTGGCTCTCTCGGTGCGGTGGAAAGCAGGGAACTGGGGCTGCTGTTTGTCAGGGGAGCACTGAAAAACCTGCTGGTGTAGGAACCGTGGGTGACGTTGCTGCGGAGCACAGTTTGTCCCTGCACACTCCCAGGGGAGTGGTGGCAAATGCTCAGCTCAGGCTGGCGTGGGATGGAGCTCAGAGAGCGCGCTGGGGCTGGGGCTTCCCGCACGGAATAAGGTGTGTGAGCAGAGCCCCAGCGACACCTGACGGAGCGTGTTTGGACTGGGCTGGTAGGTCCTGCACAGGCATGATGGAGGAAAGGCAAACAGATTTCTGTATGGAAAGGAAAGCACGTTCCGTGCTTGAATAAATATAGTGTTCCAATCTCCCTCAGCTGCTGCCTAAGCCCCACGTATCCCAAACCACTTCTGTCTTTGGTGGGTCAAACATTCAGGCCCAGAGCCTTGAGGGTGTTTAAGCTGCTGACAACCCCTGGCAAACACCTAATCCTGTTTGGGTCACTCAAGTGTGAACAGAGCCACCTAAACACAGGTGCTCCTGCCCAGCACAGCCCCAGAGCTGCACGGGTGGGTCTCAGACAAGGTGTGTCCAGATCTGGGCTTTGCTGGCACAAGCCAACCTCACTGTACTGTGTTACTGCCCTGGCTGCTCATCCCATTCCCCTACAGATGCAACTGCCTGTCCAATTGTGAGGGACCTGTGTGTTCTCCTCTTTTCTCCATCCTGAGATGAGGCTGTAGCCTTTCAGCCCTCAGGCAACATGCAGCCAACTTGCAGCACCCGAAGGGTCCCTGGGATCTGATAGGATGTTCTGTCAAGGTACCCACTGACCATCTACCCCAAATAATAATCTGCGTGTGTCCCAGCTTGGTGCTTTTATTTGTTGCTTCCATAGTCTGCTCTTTCTTTGCAAATTTTAAATGGCACCACCTGCAGCCCCAAGCAGGGAGGTTTCCCCATCTAAGGGAAGCATTTCTGTTACAGTGGTGAGCCCATTGCTCTGATAAGAAAGAGAGAGACTTGTGGATGGGCTGTCACCAAGTGCACCTGAGTGGCTGCTGTGAAAGAGAGTGCCAAGGAGGGAGAGGATATGTTTTGGATGCCCCAGGACTGCTGCCCTGCATGACCTGTCCTGCTGCTCCTTCCGCCTCCCACACCCTCATGTACCAAATGTATCTCCCTTGCACGACCTGGTAAGTCTCAGAGGAGAAGTGTGAAACAGCTGCTGAAATCAAAGGGAAATAATAACCATAGTGAGAAATTCTGGGTAGAAGGCAGGTTTTTTTGAGGGCTGTGGTATCTTGCAGAGCCCTGGTGTGATTTTTTTTTTAGTGCTGAACATTTAGCCCTCCGTCTCATTTCCCACAGCTCAGCTTCATCAGTGTGCTTCTGCAGCATCTCCCTGCCCCTGCCTCATACACATTGTTTGCCTCCTCGTTTATTTTCTGTTTCCCACCATACAAGGAGGGCAGGTACTCTCTTCTCTCTGTTATAACTCAAATCAGGCACAGTACCTCCAGCAGCGTGTTGCAACACACTTGTTGCTAAAGCCCAGCTGTTGTGGCACAGCTATTCTGACAAGAGCAAAGAGGGTTTTCCCCACTTGTCTGCGGGCTCCTGTGAATCTGACTCAACCTGCACAGCATCCCTGGATGCAACCTAGAAACGGTTAAGGGGTGGGCAGGCTGCAGTGCTGCTGCTGTCAAGCCAGCAGGAGTGGAGCTTTCCCTTCCCATTGCCGGTTACTAGGCTTAGGACTCAGTGCCAATCCTATCCAAGAGCTACCTCCTCTGCCACCGTCAATTTGATGTCTCAGAAAAAGGTGTTGAATCCCTTCTCCCCCAGGTATTGAGGTCTTCTGCAGCTGGCAGGAAACAAAGCCTTTTGGATGTGCAGAAGTGCTGTACTTCTGTGATCCATAAATATCCCCAGTGTGGGGGATTTGCTGTCTTTGCCGTGTCATGCCACAGGGACTTTTTTTGGTGACGCCCAGGGTTGGCATGGAGGAGGAGGTGTCAGCAGCCCATAAGATCACAGGCAGGGAATGAGTAGGAAGCAGAATATGTGGGTGTAAATCTGAGCTTAACTCCTGCAGTGGCTGCTCCCCTCCCACCCCCAGGCTCTGCTAGCTTTAATCATCTTAGACCCATGTAAAAACTCTGCATATGTCAGGTGGGGGATGTGTGAGTAGCTGCATTACTGGAGCTGGAGAACCTAAACCCCTTGCAGATGGGCTTGGTGGAAGCCTGGGGAGAGCAGTGTGACAGATGTCTGCTGATGGCTGCACTGGTTGCTCCCAGGGCAGCTCCTGATCTCCTCTCTGGGGTGCCCTGGAGCAATGCTGTGTTTTCTCACCAGAGTTTCAAGTGCATCATGTTTGGACTCCCTGAGTTTCTTTGTCCTTTATCTGTGACATCCTTTCTTAGTGGCCCAACACATTCCCCCACCCTCTGGGGAGCTTTTCCTCATGCAACTGTGGGGAGGAGCCTTGGAGATTTTCTTATGCCCCTTCCCTTTGCTAGGAGGGGGCATGGCTGAAAGGTGTGTGCGTGGCTCTTTGAATTGCAGTACACAGAGGACTCAACCACAATGAACAGTTTTTCATGAATTGTCTTGCTGTATTTTCATTCCAGTCCTTTACCTGAACTGGGCTTGATTACTCACAGAATGCGTGGCCATTGCACACTCAGTAAGGCGTGATAAGTTCATTTAAGAAATCTTCCAGATCATCTGTAATTGTATATTGGTCCAACCTATGGTATAATGTACTTGTTATTATGGTATTGAAGTTTATTCCTGATTTGATGCTTTGCTCCTCTCCTGCCTGCCAGCAACTTTGACAGACAACAGATTCTATTTTAGATCTATTACCAGGTGATTATGGCTGGTTGGCATGTTGGAGTTCTCCTTGTTACTTGGCATTCAGAAGTGTTAGTCAGGCAGGGGAAAGCACCATGACAGGCGGGGTGAAAATCACATTGCAGCACAGCTGTAGCCCCCCAGATCCCTTCATCCAAGAGTTCCTGGGCTTCTGGTTCATTCTCCCCAAGTATCTGACCTGGCTACAGAGCAGGCTCCTGATAGAAATGTCTGAGCTAAACAGAGACAGGTAAGTGATGAACCTGCCCCAAATGTTGACACTATATAGGAGAGAGAAGGTGGCACTGCTCCTGTCATGGAGGTGGGAGAGATGAATCACCAGGAGGTGAATAAACTGTCTCATGAACCCTGGGAGGGCTGTTGGCCTGGACAATGTATGGCCTGTTGTGTGTTTAGTGCAGATAGGCTGTTTCAAGAGGTGTTTGCAGTGCTGTGTGTAAGTTCATTGGGCATTGCCCAGACGTGGCTGTGGAGGCAGATTTATTAGGATGAATGGACTCACCAGCCACCAAGGGGAAATTAAGTGGACCTCACTGCCACGTGTCCTTGCCTTCCTGGGTGTACTGTGCAGCATTCCCATTAGATAACAAGGAACTGCAGGAAGCCACTGCCTTGTGGAAAGCACGGCATGAGGACTTCAGCAGGAGACAAGCAGCTCTGTATCACACAGGATAGAAATGACCCCACAGATGCTGAAAGGCTGTGGCAGAGCAGCTCCCCAGCTGCTGGTGAAAGCGTAAGGAGCCCAAACCCTCCCAGGGCTGCCTGGCTGTGCATGCCCATACCACTGACACCCTTGGCTTCAGCAGGGAGGGCAGGCTGACTGGTACAGGTGCTGCCAGCCTTGACTTTCCCTGTCTGCTGGTGTGACATGTGAGCAGCAGCCGCCTGCTCGGACACACGCCGGGCACGAGGTGATGCTGTGCAGCTCACTGAGCTGAGGGCTGCTCAGGGGCTGGAGTGAGGGCGGGGCTTCCCTCACCCTGCACAGAAACACAGATGCTGCATCCCCTGCTCAGGCTTCACCAGCAGTGGTTTTTCCCTGAACAGAGAAGCTTGAGCGTGGCTGGCCAGTTTTAGTCAAGGCCAAGAGTCACAGAGCGGATGTGGGAGACGTAGATTCAAGTTCCTCTTCAGCTTTAGTTAATACAGCTTCCCTCTCCTTCCCCGGGGCTGCTCTGGGTATTGTGGGGAGCTACCTGGTAACCCAAATGATGTTGTTTTTCAGCACTGCATCCATACACATGTACTGCAGTGGGAAGCACGAACTTGCTTCCATGGCAAATGCTCAGCCCCTCACTGCAGAGCAGCCCACACTGCTCCTTTCTTGCTGGAAATGTTACTGTTTGATTGGCATGAGGGAGACATGAAACCACATCCACAGGATGGGCTGGGAGAGACCTGGTGAGCTGATGTAAAAACCAGTGGCCTGGGCAGTCTTGGAGAGGGTCTGTGACCCCCTCCAACTGCCAGGCAGCTGGAGAATTTGTCCTTGATGGAGCTCCATTCCATTTCCCGGCTCCCTGTTGCCTGTGCGTGGGGTCTGCATGGGGTGGGTCTAACTGGGTTATTGGCAGAAGTTTGGGCTGACAGATGAACACACTAGCCCAAGGTTTGCTGTGCATTGCATCTGCTTCAGGCTGCCTACCCTAGAGTGTGCTGTTCCCTTGCAGAAGATGCTCGTGCTGCAGCTGCAGGCTCCTGGGCCCCAGCTCCTGCCACAGGGCTTGGCCACGGGGCAGCACCTGGGCTGGGCCTTCAGATTTGGTGCCCAGTTTGACTCTTTCTGCTGGTTTTTTTGGCTTCACTTCCTTACCCTTCACGTGGGTAAGCACCTTTTTGGCAGCTTTTTCTTGCCAAGTGCTGCTGCTGGCTGCCTTGTCTCATCCCTGCTTCCTCCTTCCATGGACCAGGTGGTGTAGAGTCCCCCAGGGTTACTTCTGTGGGCAGCCTGCAGCCAGCTGAGCCCTGCCATGGGACACTGCCGGGCTGCTGTGCCCCTGGGCTGGGTTTGGACATCCTGATGTGCCCAGCACTGCCCGTGCTCTCAGTCCATGGGCAGGAAACTGTTCCCACTCAGACCAGCTCTGTGATGGCAGCCCGTGAGTGTGTGTGTGCCTGCACTGCTGGGGGACATGGCTCAGGTGGGAGGGAAAGCAGGGCAGCTGCTGCTGTGAAATGGAGTCCCTCCTTGCTGAGGACATGGGGGAGGATACTGCGGGGAGCACAACACCCTTCTGTCCAAGGAGTGTCTTGAGGTGGCGTGGATCTTCTGCAGCTGGCATGGGACTGGCAGAAGGCAGCCCGACGAGGACACAGCACAGCAGCCTGAGGGGGCTGGGTGGGCTGTGAGGGGGCTGTGACACAGGGAGAGGGCCAGCAACAACCTGTGACCTGCAGCACCCATACTGGGCAAGGACCGATGGTCCTGGGATGAAATGGGACCCCAGTTGGGTAGGGGTGGGGGAAGGCCTTGCAGGAAAGCCCCTATATAACACCTACAGGTGCCCTCAGGGCTCTGGACCTTTGTGCCTGAGCCAAGTTTGGTGGCCTCAGTCCAAACAAAAATGAAACCCCTGCCTGCAGAAGAGAGCTGTCCTCTCTTCTGAGCAAGGGAAAGGCTCTTTAATCCTTGCTCCTGAAGTCCTGGTTGGCTCCTCAGCTTCTGCATCTCCTGTAATCACCAACATCACGCGTGTACCAAGCACTGTTTCTGGTGGCGGCGAGGTCTGTGCTGCAGCTGCAAACCCCAGCACGGCCACACTGGTCCATCCTGTCTGCTCAGAGCACAGTGATCCCACCACAGAGGCTACCTCCTGGCCCCAAACCTACACCATCCAGAGCCGTGAGCGCAGCAGTTGTGTGACCACCCCGAGTGCAGTCTGGTCCCACGGGGCAGAGCCGACAACAGGAGCCCCGTCGAGAAACGCTGAGGCAGCTTCTTCAAAGGTCACCCCAGTGATTACACACACAGGAAAGGCTCAGCTGTGCAACACAGCTGTGGCTGTGAGAAGAGGGGAAGTGTGCACCGAGCTGCGAGTGCTGTTACAGAAGCTCAGGAAACCAAAGCCTGGGGCAGGCGGAGGGGCTTGGGTGCTCTGTGGCGCAGGGACCTCAACCCCCAGCACTAGTCCCACACATGCAAGCAGCCATCAGAGATTAAAAACAGGGGACTGAAGATCAGCCACTGGAGTCAGGCAAGCAGCTCTGACTCTTCACTGCTGTAAAGAGGGCAGTGCTTGGCTGGAAGGATCTGGACATGCAATGCCTGGGTTCCATCTAACCCAGCACTGGTGTGTAATGGTGTGGAGGTGTCCCCAAAGCTGCACTCCCCAAAGCTGCACACCCTCAGCTGTTTTGTCATCCTGTCAGTGAAAATGGGCCCTGCTGAGGGCCATGATGGTGCCCGCGGGTGGGTGCCTAAAGTAGGTGAGATGAGACCTCTCACCTTCAGTTAGGGGAGATGAGTCCCACCAGCTGTTCTTAGCCAGCCTTTGAAAATGAAGCGAATGTTTTAATGTGAAGTGGAACCACTACAAGAAACAGCCCCCAGTGATCATTTTAAATCATATCAATGTGTATCAGAGATAGGAGCTACATACATATCCTTAAGTCACTGTCACATGGAATGCCCCTGGCCATGAAGAAACGGGTTGTTAGAAGCAATCTCGAGTCAAATCTGCACAGGCTTGTCCTGCAAGACAGGCTTTTCTTCACTGCCAGCTGGTGAAGCTGTGCCAAGGTTTATGTCCCCACAGCATACACTACTGGAGCAGCACAGGCTCCTCCAATCAGGACTGAATTCTTCAAGGTTTTTTGGTGGAAGATCAGATATAAATGTGGGTTTTTTTCAGTGGCAGCATAGCTCTGCTGCTTTCTGGTCTCAGATGCACGGCTCTGTTAACCTCTGGCATCTCTGAGTTCCTAGAGATTAAAAAGGGCATGAGGAAGAGCCCTTAGTGGCAAAAAAATTAACAGCACAGAGCTGCAGTAGCAAGGGTTGCAGCTTCCGAGTCTGCTTCCAGCCTGGCAGCCACAGCAGCCTCTCAGCACTGAGCATCTCTAGTGTGCTCAACCCTCAGCATTAACCAGCCATGAGTCATGCTCTGAAAAATGCTGAGGTGTGGTTTAAAGCCCAAGTTTGGTTCTTTTAAGGATAAATGCTGGTCTCCTTTATGTACCCTCTGGTGTTTAAGGTTTTCTACCTAAGATGACATGAAACTTCTCCTTTTCAGGCCTCTTTCTCACATTGTCATGCCCTCTCAGGACCAAAGGTTATGAGGAAATGAATCAGAAGTTGCCAGAAGTTCATGGGAGCTACTGGGTGTCTGGCTTGGTGCACCTGCAGTGCACCTGCCGAAGCTGCTCTCAGGGTGATGCTCCCTGACCGTGGGAGACTTTCCTAGAAACTGTGGCCTCCGTGTGCCTCCCATTCCCAGCTCCCCAGCCTCCCCCCAGGGCATGTGCTGAGATGTTCATACCATCTCTGTGCTGAGGTCTGGAGGTGAGTGAGGCTCCTGCCCATGGATGACGCACAGAGATACACGGCTGTGAGCCTTGGGGCTGCTGCTGCTGGCCAGGCAGGAGCTCCAGGTGTGCAACACAGGTTTGCTGGTGAGGCTGGAGGGGGGGAGGACATGGGCTGTTTCTGCTGTTTTACCTCCAGCCACAGTAGAAAAGTCTGGAGTGGGACTGGGCTGGATCGCCAGGCCAGCTGCAGTCACTGAGCTGTGTGTGTGGGATGGATGCTGATGGCAGAGCTGCTGTCAGAAGCTCCTGCAGGAGTTAAATGTGCTGGTCTATGGTGAGGCTGCTGCTGTGGGATGTTCCCTGCCAGCCTTCCTGCAGCAGCTGGTTTCAGCAGCACTGCTAACAGCTCCAGAGCTGCTGATTCTGCAGCAGGCACCTAATGTACAGTAGGCACCCACAACCCCAAAAGTGACTGCTGAGGTGCTCACAGCGAGGCACAGGGGAGCCCCAAAATCTCAGCAGAAATGCGGTGCCTTGGTGCAGATCAGCCCCTCTGGTTTCTGATTTAGTGTTGCTGTGCAAACCGAGCCACAGGTCTAATCCCTGGGGAGCTGCCAACTGATCACACAACAAATTGTGCCCAAGTCCCACATACCTTCCCTGCCACTGCCTCCCACCTTGCAGGCAGCATGTGTGCACCTGGGAGGAGACATGATTTCCGGTACCACTGTTAGGGCTCTTGTAAATGCTGGGGAAGGAAAAGCAGAGAACAGCATTTTTCTCCTCCTCCCCCCTTTTTTTTTCGATGGCTGAAAGGCCGATGATCAGGTGGGTTGAGGCTTCCTGGTATTCCCATGGGAACTGGGACTTTCAGTGGAACCATCAGCTTCCCCATCACTAGTGAGCACCCAGACTACCATTTCTGTCCCCACAAAGTCTCCAGCAGCTTCAGCTCTGTGGCGGAGGCTGCAACGTGCCCGTCTGTGGCTTTTGCAAATCTCTTTCCTCCTCTGCAAAACAGCGCAGTGCAAAGCACTGAGGTGCAAAGCTGTGGGGGTTGTTACAGCAGGGTGGTGGGAAAAGGTATCCTTCAGCTAAAAGCTGTGCTATTTGGGTCATCCCCTCCCCTCCAGGCTGCCCCCACCACCAGCCTGCTCATGCTGTTGAGACAGACACAAATTTCCGGAGGTGCCAGCCAGATTCCTTGAGACTGAGGGAAAGCCAAACCAAAATAAACCTGATGTATCTGGGTGCTTTAATTTGCAGGAGGAGCCGAGCAGCAGCAGGCTGGTTCCCAGCTGAATCTTTCCTGTTGTATCAAGCATAAATTCATCAGGTATTCCATTTCCTGGGAAAAAAAAAAGGCAGAATAATTCACTTAGAAATAAAGAGTAGAGCTATTTTTCCCTCTGACATGGTGAATGCAATTACCTAAGGCATGGGAGGCTGAGATAACTCACTTATTCAGCCCCCACTCTCCGAAGAAACCATCATCATTCTGTCAGAAAGGGCTTTATAAACCAATTCACATCCTGAATGCTAAAACATCAGCACATACAGAAGCTGTCCTTATGATTTCCATGCACCAGCTGCAGCATCACAAGCAAAACACACTCATAGACAGGGCAGAGTTTGTTATTATAAGGGCTATATACACCATGCAAGCTCCAGCAAGGGTTTGCTGTGGTTGTCCTTGTCCTTCAGGAACAATTCCCAGCACAGCAAAGCCCACTGGCATCCTTTTAGCAGTGTGAGAGCCTTGCTGGGGCTGGGAAAATGTGCATGGGGAGAGTCCCAAGCTCTGTCTGTTTGGAGAGCTCAACAAAGGGAAGCCATAAGCCTGTGCTTGCCCCCAAATTTAATTCCATTTAGGCTGCACCCTCCCACCTCTTCTGCCCTTACATAATGGAGAGTGGAGTAATGACTTTCAGCAATGCTCTTTGAGTGGCAGCGGTCCAATTCTGCACTGTATATTTTTTTTTTATGGTGGGGGGAGAGCAGGTTGGCAGAGGGGAGAAAGCATCAGTTTGGTTTGTGTGCAATCCCTGTTTTGCTCTGGGAGCTTTAGAGGACAGACACATTCTTCCATCTCCGCTAATCCTCCTCTGATACAGAGGATTTTCCTGCCATTAAATGATAGCTTGTGAGAAAAAAATGCCAACTTTTCAGGGGCTGACTCGCATGGCTAATGGCAGCCTCATGAGCAGGAGGGAGGGAGGACACAGCCACTGCCTGGCCAGGTAAGCAACGCATTTGGATGATTTCTGTTGGGAATTTTAGTTTCAACTATTTGATCCTAAGCTGGTTATGCTCCTCTGTACCACCACCTATTTCCTGGGGAGGCAGCCAGCCTATTATTGTTGGTGACCTTTCCCCACATCAGATAATAGGAACCTGACCTTGGCACGGCTGGTGGGAAGGATGCGGATGAGCTCCTGAAAAGCAGCGGCAAAAAGCTGCAGGATTCCCTGAGAAGGTCAGTGGTGGAAGAAAGATACTCACCAGGAAGGTGCTGGGGACTTCTTCAGTTTGAAAGTGTGTGAGAGAAGAGCTTTTTTTCTTCATCTTCCTTTCTAAACATAGATCTTTTTGTGGACAAATGATACAGGGAAATGACAGAGGATGAAACCTATGTCTGTTCTTCCCGTGTGCTTTTAGATCCCTCAAGTTTGCTTGCCAGACCTGAAATGCCACTAGGGAATAATCAAGGTAATGTTTGCCATCATTTTAAATGGTGAGTATACTCTTATTCTGCATTACCCAGTAGTGGATTAGACAGATCATTTGGAAATGATGGTTAAATGGTGGTTAAATACTCAATCATTGCAATCATTGTCTCTTTACCCTTCTTAAAACTCTGCAACATTTTTTTTTTCAGTCTCTCACTGTTTCTTCCAAATACTGAATTACTGTAGTTTTTAAAAAAGCAAAAGAGATCATCCCTGGGGAATTTTGTTTATTCCTTAATGCCACAAATATTTTTGACCTTACTGCTATATTTCACTGTTTTTCGAAAACACGCATTTCATTTGAGCTCCCTCTGTGTCAGTGAGTTGGAGGCATCTTCCAGCCACTGCCCTGTCTGTGAACACAGCATTAAAAGCAAAGAACATCCCGTTTGGGAAGGAGTAAGGTGGGAAAGGTGGGAATGTTTAAGGCTATGTTGGTCAGAGATCAGGGGAGAGCTAACCTCCTGTGCTCTGAGCAACAGCTCTCCTGAGGTTTTAGTGGGGTTCAGGTGGAGAGTGTTTTCAACTTCTCTTGCAAGAGAAAGAGGGAGAAATTGCCACAAAGACTGAGGTGCTGAGGGGCATCTCTGAGCTCCTATTGCTGGGGGGATATTTTCTCACGGGATGGTCCTCAAGCGCTTGCTTTCATGTCCTGCACAGTGCAAAGAGTTACACTTACAAACAGAGATCTTGGAAGTCTGCTCTGAAATGCCACTTGCAGAAGACCCAAATTTGGCACTTGTGTATAAGGAAAACAGGCTGGATGTGGCTTGGGTACGAATATTTCCTTAACTGGGTAACTAGAGAAGAAGCAGGAAGGGGAAGGAAGGGATTTGGTTATCAGCAGACTTGTTCCTACCCTGCACACAGTGCACAAAGCAGTGGGTACAGGTCTGCTCTGAAGGCCAGAGATGTGACTGAGCTTGGGGCAGCTGGTTTTAAGCATTGAACTTGCTCAGGACAGTCTCACCTATAGGACAGCCTATGCACATATGCCCCTCTGGATGTCACCCTGAGCCCATACAAGGCTCTCATACCAACAGCAACACTTACATCCATCGTTTTCCAGACAGCCACCTGCAGTCAGACATTTGGGAACAGGCAAATCCTTAATCTGTCTGGCCCTCAGTTTATGTAACTGCCTGACAAAAACAACATATGCCCCTATTGGCAGGCACTGGGGTGGGCTGGTGCAAAGGGTAGGGAACAAGGCAGCCCCTGGGCAGGCTGAACAAAGAAAGAGCAATCTGAGCCCAGTGTTTTCTCCTCGCTCTTGTCCTTGGGCTCCTCAGCTGCTGTCCTCCCAGGGCCCTGTCTGAAGGAGACTTTCCTTTAGCTGTGGCTGTTAGATAAGGGCTGGGGGAAAAGGAGGAGAGCAGACAAACAAACAAAATGACAACCTGTCTGAAATCCTTTCCACCTCTCAGAGTCCTTCACTATCATTTATCCTTGAAGTGATGCTGTTTTGCTAATTCTCCAGTCACGATAGCGTGGCCAGGCATGATGGGACCTGAATTTTGATGAAGAGGCCACAGCTTAAGTCCTTCTGGGATGCTCTCTCCGTGTATCTAAATCCCTCTTCCACATGCAATGACCAGGATGGTTGAACAGAACCATCTGGGCAGTTCCTGGATTGATGCCCTTCAGTGGGGACCTGCCCAGCAAATGTTTTTGCAAGTCTCCTGCTGGCAGAAGCCACAGGCAGTGTAAACTCTTAAATACAGTCCCGTGCATGTTGCCTTTAAAAAGAGTGGAGGAAAGGTAGAGAAATTGCAGCTTGAATTGTCATTTGTTCTGTACATTAAAGCCTCAGGGACTGCGAAAATAAAAGCTTGACGCTTGCTGAAGCTGATGCTTCCTGGCATATCACCTCACAAGTCTGTCTTAATAAAAATACCCATTGGGAATATAGCTGCAGTGGGCAATCGCTGTGCTGCAAACTGCAGGGAGAGGCAGCTCAGCTGCTGGGAGCTTCCCTGTCCAGACACTCAGCAGGAGTGGGGGGGAAAGCCTGTCCCTTGGCCTTGGGGGCCAGACGTGACCACAGCAGCAGCAGCAACAACATGATCCTGGCAGCACTGTAATAAAGGTGGCTGTTGGTGTCTCATGTTTTTTTGGGGGGAAAAAAAAGAGAAAAAAGAATTATGATTATGTGGGAGCCAATAAACTGCAGCAGAAAAAACAGTCAGCAGAAATAGCACCATTTCCTGCCAGTGACTGCATGGAGTTCTCTGGTGTGGCTGCTCATCTTGTTGAGTAGCAGGTAGGATATGCCTGGGAGAGCAATTACAAAACGGGCTCTGCCTTCGGTTCTTCTTCTCTAATGAGTTTATTTTCATAGTATCAGAGAACGGCTTGTGTTGGAAGGGACCTTAAAAATCATGCAGTTCCAACCCCTCTGCCATGGCCAGAGACACCTTCCACTAGACCAGGTTGCTCAATGCCTCATCCAACCTGGCCTTGAACATTTCTAGGGATGGGGCATCCACAACTTCTCTGGGCACCCTGTGCCAGTGCCTCACCACCCTCAGAGTAAAGAATTTCTTCCATATATCTAACCTAAATTTCCCCTCTTTCAGGGGTAAAAATAATTTTGCATAAAAAAAGAATAATTCATTTTGCAGATGTTTTGTTGACTGGATGTTTTTTCCCCACAAAAAGAGCCTGCCTGTGGCGGTTCATGTTTCCCATTCCTTTTGTTCTTCTCTGATTTCTCCCCAAGAGCTTTCTTCTCTTCCTTGTTGTACACCCACCTGCATGGGATGAACCTGAAAAGAAACAACAGCCACACACCTCTCATGTCAGACTTATAAAGGACAAAGTGGCTGCTCCCATCAAACATAAGGCACTATGGTGACTCTTTTGAGAATTGGCAAAACAGTAAAAACTGTGCTGGAGGTGCAGAGTATCTCATCTATGATGAGATCATGAAGCAAGCAGTTGAACAATATCTCCTAATTTGTTTTTAGTCATGCTGTTCTACCAGTACACACTGGGAATGTGTTTTTAAACACTGTACTACATCCTTCAGAGCTTCCAGTGCTGCACTGGCTCTGGTGGAGAAATGTTACTTTGAATGAACAAAGCAAAAATCATGAATTTGACATACCCCAGGAAATCAGCTGATCTCCCCTGCTCGCTGCCTGACTCAGCATACACTGCCTTCCCCTCTTCCCCACACAGAAATACTGCTATAATCCATAGATGCTGGCCTTCAAAACATCTCTGTTTGCTCCCTGGCCAAAAAATCTCTATCTTCTGCATGGCCAAACCATGTCCCCACCAGCCTGCAGAGACACTAAGAAATACTAAAGTCTAGGTGGGACTCCTCTTGGGGAGAGAGCAGTTAATCAGAGATGATGTTCTAGATGACATATATTCTCAGTGGGTTTAAAACCCCCCGCAGAAGACTGTTAGGAATCCTTCACAAGAGCTCGTTGCTCAGCACTGGAGTACAGGTGGCAATTAGCCTGGCTAGGAGGGAGGCAAAGATAGCATAATTTGTTTTTCCCGTGGTGACTAATACATCTGCTAATAGTGCATCCCTACTCTCTCCTGCCACGCCTCCGTGGGCATGGCGTGTTCCTCCCCGGCAGTGATCCTTTGGATCCCTCATGTCCACGGGGTTTGGGCCTGTGTCCGGTCCTGCCCTCCCAACTGCGTGTGCACCCAGGAGCGGAGCTGCTCCGTCCTCTGTGACCGCGCCGGCCTGGGGCAGATCCCCAGTGAGTTCCCTTGTGAAGCCTCTTCTATCAACCTGGACAAAAACAGCATCAAGTTCCTCTCCGAGAGGGCCTTCGGGACCTTGCCTTCCCTCAAATCCCTGTCGCTCAACCACAACAACATCTCCTTCATCACCCCGGGGGCTTTCAAGGGGCTGCCCAGCCTGACCGAGCTGAAGATGGCCCACAATGAGTACATCCGCTATCTCCACACGCGGACTTTCACCGCCCTCAGACGGCTGGTGAGGCTGGACCTGGCGGACTGCAACCTTTTCAACATCCCAGACAGGATCTTCATCGAGCTGCCTGCTCTGCAGGAGCTCTTCTGCTTCCAGAACAACTTCCGAAGGATCCCAGGTGCCATCAGGGGCATGGAAAACCTGACCCACGTTTACCTGGAGAGAAACAGGATCGAAGCGGTGGCCTACAACTCCCTGCAGGGCCTGAGCAAGCTGAAGTACCTGAATCTGCAGGACAACAAGATAAATGTCATTCACGAGCGAGCCTTTCAGGCCTGTCAGAAGATGGAGTACCTGTACCTGAACGACAATTTGATCAGCGAGCTTCCAGAAAACTCCTTCGATGGCCTGAGGCGCCTGAAGATGCTCAACCTGGGGGGGAATTTTCTCAGGAACATTTCCAACACCTGGTTCAGGGACCTGGGGGAGCTGGAGATCCTCTACCTGGACCGCAACAGGATCAGCTACATTGAGGAAGGGGCTTTTGAGAACCTCACCAGCCTGGTCTCGTTGCACTTGAACAGCAACAACCTGACGACCCTGCCCTTCTCTGTCTTCGAGCCGGTGTATTTCCTGGGGCGGCTGTACCTCTTCCGCAACCCCTGGGAGTGCGACTGCCGCATCGAGTGGCTCAAGGAGTGGATGGAGAATTACAGGCTTGTCAGGGATATTCCTTGTGCCTCCCCCTCCTCAGTAGCCGGGATTGACCTGACGGACGTGCTCTATGAGAGGTCGCCAGAAGGTTACTGTCTCGACCCGGTGGAGCTAAACATCACGTCTGAGGGGCCGACCCCAAGTGAAGAGCCTTGGTCTACCACAGAGAGCAAGTTCAACAGCCTTATCTCCAAACTCTTGCTCCAGATGGGCCTTCCCGAAGAGGTGTCAAACGCCACCGAAGTCTACAGTAACACCACGCAGCTGGATGGACAGACTGAAGGGGTTTCTTCTGGCGTGGGGGAAAAGAGTATCGAGGCCAACTCCTCTTCTTTTTACCTCCCAGTACTTTTTATAGTGATGTTTTTGCAGTGCAAATAGTCCAAGGGCTGTCTGGACCAACCATGGGTCCTGCTTAAGCATTTAGTCCTTACACCTACTTAGTCATTAGGGAGAAGTTTGTACTGCGGGCCTATGATACGTAACTGGCTCCAAACTCTTCCAGGCTGGGTTGGTTGGATCTGGCTCCAGATTCCCCTGGGAGCTGGTGGGATCTGGTTGAAGGCTGGGTCCCACTCTGGGTAAGAAACCTGCCCTTTGGGTGTCTCAGAGCCTCCTGGATACTCACAGAGCTCTGTGGAAGACGAGTAGCAGCAAGGTTGAGTTTTGCCTAGAGAGACTTGTGACATTCCCTGTACCTCAACAAGATTTTGATCCATTCTCCCTCTGCTATCCTGGCACAGGTGCAGGAGAACCAGATGGATCCATGTTTGTCAAAATATTCTTCTCTGAGGCAAAGCTACTTAACAACATACTTATTAGTGTGATTTCAATGTATTTAATTTTATTCAATTAATATATTGTTACAAGGAATACACTGGTTTTATTTGTAGATTATTTCATGGCATGGCAGCAGGGGCAAAGCATGGTAATGACAAATGCAACCAGGCTCTACTAAATACTTTGTATATCCACCACTAACATGTACCACATACTGTATCGTATTACGCCATACTAACCAACCATGCTGTCATTTTCTTTTATATGGCATCTTACGTTTTATCTTTGAAATCTTCAATGAAAGCTGCTAATATGACCAGAAAGAATTGTAATGTTTTATGTATCAAAGCACATTAATAAAATAATTTGATATTTTGCTCACAAAAATAAATTAACTGCTTGACCCCTTTTTTTTTTAGATCCTTGAATAACTCTGGTGGGTTTTTTTGTAGGCTATTCAAATGGGTGCATATGAATGTCCTTTCATGGTCTAGAGCAAATAGTAAGCTATTTATTGCAGCATAAATACTTTCACTTAGAGCCTGACCACACTTGCTTTTGTGTTAAGCAGAAACACTTTGAAATATGTGACTATACAGAAATACATGTCTGTGATTTTTAACGACATTAAATCATTATACGTGGCTTATCATACTGTGATGTATATGTTCATATGATATAATGCAATATATACAACCCTTTATTAGTGCTAAAATGTCATGAAGGAGGAATAAAAATGGAAATTAATTTTAAGAAACTATCAAAATATTTTCCATATCCCCCTTTTTACCCCACACCTTCCCTTTCCCAACCCATTGAACATGAATGTGGCTTCCTCCACTGCCCTGAGGGTGCTGGAGTGGCAGCAGTGGAGTGGGAGCTGCCCTGGCTAATGCTTTGCTAAGGTGGTGGTTCAGTATGGACACCACGTTGGCTAAACCCAACTGGGATGAGCCGCCCTTGCCTCTGCCCCTTCCCCCAGGCACACACAGGATGGACTTTGGGCATAGAACAGCTGAAAAATGGTGGGTAATCTACAAATTCATGCTTGAAGACCTTTTGCTAGTTGTTCCTGTGCCCTCTTACATCTGTGATTGCCTGGGATAACTGGGGAAATAAATGAACTTTTTCAAAGAGGGCTCAACCCTTCAGCGAAGGTGCCTTGGGTCAGGTCTGTTCATGCCGGCCAGGCCAGGCCAGCTGTGAGGGAGAGTTAATGCTCTCAGGATCAAGCATCACTGGCACCCAACAACCCCACAGAAGGTCCCACAGTCCATAGGGAAAACAGCTCTGGGGAAAGACAACATCAGCTCCTGTGCAAAATGGCTGTGACCTCCTCAATCTCTGAAGCAGCTGCTGCATGAACTAGGGAAGCTGCCTTTTTGCCTGCACATTTTTCCAGCAAAAAGGTGGCATCTCCAGCAGCTTCAAGACATGTGCCTTGGGGCATCCTTGTTTGGTCTGCAGTGCTCTGTCCAGAAAGAGCTACTTCTTTCTAACTAGCACTAGAGATTTCCAGAGGAAACCTGAGTACAGGGAAAACCAAACCTTCCCTGTTGCAATGGCTCCTCAGCTTTCTGTAGCTCAACCACAGTTTCCCAAGGGGAAAAAAAAAGCCAGATGGTTTGATAAATGCCTATTTGACCTGTTCCGTGAACTAAATTCAATGAGTTTGGATTTCCAGGCTATTTATGAATCCATTAATCTTCTTAAGTGCTAAATTCATCTGTGTATGATAAGAGGCTGTTTTTCAAACCCAGTCCATCCCAATGCTGTGGAGGCATATTAGGTTAAGGATGCCTTTACAGGAGTGGTATTTCATCCTGTCAGGGGAGGTTTATCAATAGGCTTGGCACAGATGGCAGGACACAAATTGTTGTATTTCACTTCCTATAAGTACGAATGCCTCATGATTGAATTGTTTTCATAACCCACATTTTTATTTTCTGTGCTGAAGTACATTAAAGCTGAAGATCGCCTTACTGTGCAATTGTTGAGTGGTTTTCAAGTCAATTACTGCTTCAAAGATGCTTCTGTTTTATCTGCACAATGCACATCTGAATGCGAATCACAGAATCACAGAATCAATCAGGTTGGAAGAGACCTCTGAGATCGTTGAGTCCAACCTTTGACCAAACACCACTGTGTCAACCAGACCATGGCACTGAGTGACATGTCCAGTTTTTCCTTAGACACCTCCAGGGATGATGACTCCACCACCTCCCTGGGCAGCCCATTCCAATGCCCAATCACTCTTTCTGTGAAGAAATTCTTCCTAATGTCAAACCTAAACCTCCCCTGGCACGGTTTAAGACTGTGTCATCCTCTTGTCCTATTGCTGGTTGCCTGGGAGAAGAGCCCGACCCGCACCTGGCTACAGCCTCCTTTCAGGTAGTTGTAGAGAGTCATAAAGTCTCTCCTGAGTCTCCTCTTCTCCAGGCTAAACATCCCCAGCTCCCTCAGTCGCTCCTCACAGCACATGTGCTCCAGACCCTTCCCCAGCCTCATTGCCCTTCTTTGGACAATCTCCAGCATCTCAATAACCTTCCTAAACTGAGTGACCTAGAACTGGACACAACTCATAATTGGATTTTTTTCCTTTGTTTTGAATCTTGTGATTAGAAAACAAGTTAATTAGGGATCTGCCTTTTTCATGAACAGCGTGGGGTTTTTCTATTTTCTTAGACTAGACTCTTGCTGCAAAATTGTGTTTCAGCTGGTAAACCTGAACCAGCTGTTGATTACAAATTCACAGCTGAGAGTCTCTTCACAAATCAATGCTGTTTTCAAAATCTGCCTCTGGACTGAGATACCTGCAAAGATGCCACAGAACTGCAGGGCACACCCAGCTGAGATGCCAGTCTCAGTTTACACTGGCTTTGGGACACTGATGTCACTGTGCCGTGGGCTGAGGTGCTCATAAAGCAGGTTCTGACCTAGGAGGGGGCAGTGCTGAATTTCAAAGCACCACATTGTGGTTGCACTCACATCCCTCTGTGCCTTGCTCTCCATGCACTGGGGAGGGCAAACCTCTAATGGCCTGACAGCGACAGGGTGAGCATTTCATGGGTGTTCACATTGATGTCTATTAGTTGAAGCGACTGATTCCTGTGTGGGGAATGATGTTGTTCTAGCTCTCAGCCACCATATCCCTTCAGCAGGGCTCCAGATTACAAAACCATCACCCTGCACAGACATCCCTGTCCCAGGTTAGATAGACACTGGGGTAGGAAAGTTTAAAAGAATTTTTTGTTTGATGACTGATGGGTTGGTTTTGGTTGCAGTGACTGCCTGTAAACTGAAAGGCAGAGAAAATGGCTGAAAACTTCTGCCAAACCAGTGTCTGCTTGGACTAACTACAAATGTTTTCAAGTGATGCTCCCAGTCTTGCCCTCAGTGTCAGATGCTGGGAATTTACTTGAAGCAGTGGGGAGGGATGGGCATGAGTTGCCCAGTGTTTGGGCAAACCTCTGACTGAAGTTTATTCAGAGAGCTGGTGCTCCCAGAGTGAAGCATCTGAAATCCTGGGAGAAAGCAATTTGTTTTAATGTGTGGTACCTGGCAACACAGTGTTCTTCACTGGTGCAACTGCTCTTTATGCTTTATGATGGTTACTGTTAAATTAGAAGGGAGAAGTTGTCAATATAAATTAAAAAACCCCCAAACCAAACAAAAAAAACCCAATCTGATTTTGGCTATCATCTCTTGGTTTCAGAATTCTGTCCCTGTGTTGCATTCCTAGAGGTCACACTTGGTGTTTAACATGAATACTGTTATGCCCCTTTTTTCCTTTAAATTTAAAGCTACTGCCAGTAACCTCCTGTGAAATGAAGCTATTGGATGTTTTGCTTATATTGTGGATTTTCATATTTTTCTGCTATGAAGTCCAGGACAAGAGGAATCACTGACTTTTGCTAAAAAGACAGCAGCTGCTGGTCAGCTGAGACTTGGGAACTTCATGGCCAATTTTCAAGAGCATTGTTATGTGTTTTAGCTAATTCTTGTCTTCACAACATCTGGCTGACAGATCTTAAAAAAGTAAAATTTTAATTTGTTGGGTTTTCTTCTGATAACTTTTGTGGTCACAAATTCAAAAGGAACCAAATCAACTGAGTTAAGTTTCTTACCCCAGAAAACTCCTTTGAAGTATATGAAACCTTGCAAGAAAATAGCCTCTCAGGGTCACTCTTGGCCCAGTATGAGCTTCAGAAGACAGGGCTAGTTTGGTTAAGAAAAACAGTACTTTCTAGGTACATGACACATAACTTTGTAAATGCTTGGTTTTGTAGAGTTAAGGTATGGGCTTGTTGCACAAACACTAATAATACTGGTCCTTCCTTTTCCCCCACCCAAATCTGGTAAGAGATTAATGGAGTTTGAAGAATCTTCTGCAGTGACCTCCAAAGCAATTTTAAAAGAGCTTTACGGAAAATGCTAACCATGGAATAAAGGTCAAAAGTAATAATTGAAAAAAAAAGGCACCACAAGTATTACTTTAAAGAAAACCAGCTAATTTTTAAGTCATAACTAAATAATCTTAGTACTAAAAATGCATAAGATCTAAGAAGCACCTCTGTAAGGGACACTCCCCATTGCCCAGTCGCTGGACAAGCTTTAGATTTTACATGAGGGAGAAGCACCTATAGAACAAAACCTAAACATGGGCAAGATCAGCCCTAAAGTTCTATCTGTCACAGGACAAGGCTGGTATTTTAAACTCTAATATAAAGACGAACACAGAAAATAGATATTTCTGGACAGAGAAATATCAATGTCTCTTACCCAAAGCCTGATTTTGTTGACGCTGTGGTTAGTTGAACCAGTCTGATCTTGTACTCTGTGGTTAGCCTTGAATACATGAAGTTCATTACTTCTGCAGTTTTTCTCACCTTTGACCTTCACCACATCCTTTGATTTTTATTGTACTTCCTTCTTCATCTCTCTGTCTTTTAAAGGACTGATTTAGAATTAATTCTTAACTTGCACAGCATAAATCGTACATTCTCTACAAAAAATTCCGATTTTAAAAAGACCTAAAACTTCCATTAGTTTTTCTATACACACCTGGTGGTTTACTTTTCATGCACATCCTACATATTTGCTTTTTTGATTAATAGCTAATTTCATTTTGGGCTTGTTCAGCATCTAAAACAGGGGTTTTGACCTGTGACAGGAGCTTCTTGATGTGTCTGTAGATTTGCTATGGGACAAGATTACGGAGCCCTTTTTCTGCCTCCCTGTTTTCCACACCCTCCTCTCCTTGATTGCAACTGCTTGTTTCTGCTCCAAGCCAAAACTTGCCTGTGCCCCAATGGTGCTGCTGCTGGGATTGAACTGGATCAATGCAATGGCCCAATTAAAACCAACACTCACCCTTACTCTCTTTTTTTGATGTTGTCAAAATTTTTGATGATGTCCCTATCATTTCCTCTAAATTTTTCTTTAGGGGTTGGGCCATAAGTGGGTTAAACTGGTGATAGGAAGAATAAAATGTAATTGCTTTATCTGAAAGGGGGACAAGCTAAATGGGAAAGATGATGCTCATTTGCTGGTTTGCACCATGCGATTTACTGGTGCCAGCAAGGATCTGGTCCAAGGGTACAGGGACAGGTGTTCTCTTTATTCAGGACCCAAATAAATTAACAATTGAATTTAGGAAACACTTCAGCAAAACAGGCACTATAGTTTAAGACACACTGTAAAAATGTTGCTCCAGCTGTGGATGGGTGAGATGGGATTATGCTGGGAACTCTGCAGGGCATGACTGTACATGAGCAACATGGACTCTGGGCATTAATTTTTGAATAAAAATATGTTTATTTTTTACTTCTGTTTTGCTTAGACTGAGGGCAGACTCACAGGCACAGGGATATTGGGAAGAGGTCTAGGGAGTCTTGGGCTTTGTGAGGCAGAAAAGGGGACAAGCAGAGTTTCCTTGCTGCAAGCAAGGAGACACTGAGTCCCTGGTGGGGTGAGGATTTGCTGGACTCACAGCAGACTGCATTACACAGGAAGGTGTAAAAATACATGTGGTTCAATGGGGTTTTGCTTCTGGGCTTTTGATGATGAGAACAAAGCTGTGAGTGCACAGTGCCAGGGGTAGACACATGGGCAAATGTGATAAATCAGTAACAAAAGACAACTCACTGTGTGCACGTAAATTGGGATGGAATTGGCATTAGCAATTCCTCATTGTGCTGAATGATCATGTCTCAATGTGCTGTGACAATAGGAAATACATCAGACACTAAGTGGACAGGCAACTTCTTGATGTATGAGACTGGCAAAGAGCCAGAAGACAAAGTATAGAAATAAATGGTAAACCTGCAATCAGACAAAGCTGGTTGTAAACATCTGTGCCGAAACAAGTGATTGATTATTTTAATAGGCAAAAAAGTAGCAGTGAATTTGCAGATGCAGAATTTTTGTAGGCCAGTAAAGATTAAAGGAGGTGTTGAGGAATTCCAAATTACTTGAAAGCCAGGCAGCTTGTAGCAAAAAGTGTTTGTCAGGAACAGTTTGGGAAACAGTGACAAACCAGCCAGAAGGCAGATGCAGGGACTGCAGGAGAGGGAGAGATGCAACACAGTTTAAAAGACAATGCCCCAAACCTGCTAACTGGAAATAATTGGTACAAGCAACAATAATAAAGCCCACAGACTACAAGGTCCCAGATTTTAAGCTCTGTGAGCAGCTTCCTTGGCACAGTGAAGATTTCCTGGTGAGTATCTACTCTCAGGCAAGAAAAGCCTCCTTCCTTCTTCCAGCCCTGGGGACTTCTTATTTCTCAGTCTTTGGTCAATGGAAAACCTTACACAGGATGCTGCCTGTGCAGTTTAGTATTACAAGTGCTAGTTAGCTTTTAATAATGCTGATTTAAGTAAACCTGCCTGTCTTTTGGGCAGCGAATGCCATGCCTGCATCTACAACACCTGCTGAAATCCAGATTTGAGGACCAAAGTTACTGTAATGGGGTAAAACCTCTGATGAAACCCCAAGTTACCTCACATGCATTGTGCCTGAAAATGCTGGTCAGGAGCTGGGGACTCTTCAGCCTCACAGTCAGCTTTAAAAGCATCAGAGGAATTGTTAATACCTGTGTATTGTGGTATCACTTTGCAGCCTTGGCACTCTAAAACGTGGTGTCAAGTCCTTCCCCACATGACCCATGGCCTGAACAGATCACAGGTGACGATGCAGGAGGGGATGTGCAGGAGGTGTGAAGTGACTTACCCTGTCTTGCACAGCAGCTGATTCCCGGAGCCAAGCACAGCTCTCAGGTTCCCAAATCTGCTGCTCTGTTTCTGAGCCTTTGTCTATTTATTTCCTCTGTAGGCAAATTACAACTGTTTGTTCATTCAATCCTGCTGTTTAATTTCTATTGAAAGGTCCCTTATAAATCCAAATTGGGTGGGGTAGGAACTCCTGAACAGAGCATGTGGAGGTTCAGGGATTTTCAAGTGACAAGAGGAAAAAAACCTTGTAATTAAAGCATCAGTTTAGAGTGATGTTGTCCTGCACACAGCCCAGGACAGTTTGTGAGGCTCAGGCAGAGAGGATCTTCTCATTGTGTAGATCCTGAAAGGTCCTTTCCAGTGAGAGACTCAGCATGTGAGCACCAGACAACACCAGAGCCTATGAAACAACCCAGCTGCAGCACAGCTGGGACAACAGGCAGGAACAGGGAAGCAGATGGTGACACCCCCAGCGATCTCTCACTTGTATTAATTGTTTTAATGATTAAAACAGAGAAATATGTAAAAAACATATTAATGAAAATACACGGCTAGACCAAAAGCCAAAGTTTCATGAATTATTTGGAGTCTTTCCATTGCCTTCAAGGGATTAATATCACACTGAAGGAGTATTCCAAATTACAGCCAGAGGGAAAACATTGAGCTCAGCAACACATACACACAAGACAGTTTAGTTTAAGCTTTTTATTTTCTAACTGAAGTCTTGCTAAATTAAAATCACAAATTGTAATAAGACAATGTTGGCAGAATGGAACCCTCAAACTGCCAGCACTGAAGCCCCTTGGAGGATGACCCTCACAGGGGTAGCTGCTCAAGCTGCTAAAAATCAACAAGGTGTTTTCCTGGAGGCAGGATCTCTCTCCTCTTCCTTCCCTAACACTTGGGAAATACTGCAAAGGCTTTACTGAAATGCTTATTCCAATGAGTGGAAATCCAGAATATTTTACTTCAGGAGAGTCATCACAATTAGCTAACTTGTGAATTTTGGAGACAAATCTGTTTTTTATTCACTACAGAGTTTATCTGGATGCATTTTTTTTCTAATAATAAATGAAAAAAAAAGTTTTGAAAGTTTTCATAATTAATTCCACAAGGTTGTTTTCTATTTATCTTCTTTCACCTACTGGGTAACTTCATAAATCTTTACTGACTTATTAGCCAATAATCTTTACTAGCTTATGGTTTTGACACAGAGCTGTTGCTTTTGTTATATACATCCAACAAAAATGGCTGTAAGGCAGAGTAAGGAAATGCCTAGACATTGAAATAGTTGAATTTAGTGAAAAATGACTGAGATTTAAAAACTTAATTTCCGTGTAAGCCTGGGGTGGATTCTTCAGCATTCAGCACTATGTGCTGTAGCATCATTGTAACCTGCAATGTTTACTGCTTATTAAGATAAAATATTCTACAAAATAATTCATTGATCTCTCACTCCACTTCTCCCTTTGGCTACAATGGATATGAATCTTCAAAGACCTTTTGTAAGAAGGATGCTAAGCAATACAGACGTTTAAAGAATGTTTTCTGACTGGTAGGAAAACACACCTCAAAATCAAGTTTCTGGGTGTGATGTCACCTGCTTCACCCCCTCAGTTAAACAAAGATGTACCCAAGTACGAGCCAATTCTATTATTTTGCATCTACTTAAATTTCCTGTGTTCAGTGAATTAGTCCCAAAGCAGGTCTGGGCATGGGTTGACACCATGGAGTTCTCCCTACTCTGCCGTGTCTCTCTGTTAAAACCCTGGTCGTGGTTTTGATAAATTCCAGTTTTTATAAATTCCAGTCAGTTAAGTGTGACAGTCAGCACAATCACGTTCTCCCTGATATTTTCGGGACATGTCCCATCACCCTGACAGTTCTGTGAAAAATGGTGAAGGCTCCATCTGTATGGCTGGCAATGGAGAAACACAGACCTGTGGCTTCGAGATGAGTTACACTAAAAACAAGCAAATTCCTCCCTTCCTCATAGCTATTTTCTTTATGTAGACAGTAAAAATAGCTATGGCTACTGAGGGGAAAATCTGTGAGTATTGCTGTGCATTACTCAACATGAACTCTTTCAAGGATAAGCAGGGAATGTGCTACTAGTTCAGTCATCTTCCACAACACAAACCCAGGCTCAAGTTACACAGTAATCATAAGAATACATGGTAGAGATGTGACCAGATTTAATGTTCTTGTTCCTGATCATCCTATGGCAGTTACTAAGGAGAGATCTAGCAGGATACATGGACATTTGTATATGCCCCCCACCCCCGCCCCTTATTTTTGCTTAGAAAGGTTAAGATGACATGAAAAATAATCAGCTTTCTGTCCAAAATCTTAACTGAGAAACATATTCCTGAGGTAAAATATGAATTATTTATGTACAGGTCTGGAAAAGAGGCTTTTAAAAGCCTCTAACTCTGAGGTTCAATTATAAGAAGCAGCTCCTGTACTTGCTTCAGTCCAGCTTTCACAGAACTGGACCAGGAGACTGCTAAAAATCACTTAAAGAGAAGAAAGTAAAAATTACTATAGGTGCACTTACTATGTGTATCAGCAAGTGAAAAAAAAGACCCAAAACACTGTAAATGTTTAAATGTTTGAAGTGGCTTTGCATTTTTTGTGTAGCATTAGCAAAAATACACTCTCCTCTAACTTAATTTTTGTGCACTCCTCCTCACAGTACGGACACAAGGCACAGTCATTCAGGAGAAGTTACTTCTGAATACTTTGATGATGTATTTTCTGTTGTGCAGATATTTTAATTTATGTGACTATTTGAAATAAGGTACAGCAGTTTCCTTACTAAGAGTTATGAATATCTCTTAGTTCAATAAAAGCAGTGAAGAAACTAGTCTGAGAGACAGGTTTATTAAGGAAATGAATATGCTTTAGATAAAGAAAGTAGACTTTTTATGACACCTGATTCTGCTCATCCTCTGTCAATTTAGCTTATAAAAACAGATGACTCTTACTCAAGTCAGTAGAGATATGTCTTTTTCTGTACTTCTCACAAATCCTCTTCTTCCAAGTATTTTAAAGCCCAAAATTTAGTTCTAACTGCCTTCGTTTAAGATGTTGAGTACCACAGATTTCCAAAACAACCCCTTGAGCTCTGGCAGCATTTCCAAGTAATTCTTTAAACAATAGCGCTCTGAAATAATTTCCTTGCAGAAAAGAACAAAAATGGAACAAATACTGGTTAGTCTGTACTTTAACTTTTCCTGATGGCTCTAGTATCCAGTTCTTGGAGTACACACACCAGCTCAATGCTGCTCAGGTTGCAACAATCTCATCTTCTACGTTGTCCCTTTTAAAATCAACTGAGTAACCTTGATAATGAAGTTTCTGAGGTAGGTAGTGATACTTTCACTTAAGTGGCACAACACTTTTCTTGACCCAGGCCATATGAGAAGAAAACCAATGCAAAGACATATGGAAGAATTCACACCTGGTGGTGAGATTAAAAATGTCCCTCTGATTTTAAATAGTTGCATGCTGTGGGTTGCATGGCCAGGATTGTCTAAACTAGGTTACCATTTCCATGCAATAATCTTACCACTCCGAGACATTGAATAACCTAGTGTACTTTTATTAAGTAAATGGAAGCAGAGGTTAATGAACATTTATTGGACCAACTTAACACCTTGAAATCACAGGCATCAGTCAGACTGAGAGGCAGCATACTGATAAGATCAAGTTTTCTTTACAAATCTACGAGCCCCTGTACAAAAATAAAGTATAAAAGGGGCAAACAGAAACATTAGTTTCTTCCCAATCCCAGGGCTGCTTCTGAGGTCACATTCAGCATAAATTTAGAGAAGTCCGAGAGGCGCTCTAAATTATGCAGTGATATTTACAGTACTAGGAGGACCCTTCTCCAGTTGGAGATTGAAAAAAAATAAAAACCTGTAACATTAGCTCTGCACCTGCATGTGTCTTCCCTATGCAAGTGAGGCTTCCAGCTGAATTTATGCCCTCTACGTACCACACAAACAACAGAGATGCTTCAGAAGGGTTTGGGCAGGGCAGGAGGATCGGGCAGAACGAGGAGTCCTGGGCTTGCTCTGTGCTGAAACCTGCTCATGGAGCTCACTGGGTTGTGTGGATTAGCTGAACTTAAAGCCTAGGGGGGGTTAATCCATGTTAATCTTTTGCTACTGAAGGTTCCTAAAAGGAAAACAGTCTGTGGTAAAGAGGAGGCAGGACACGACGCTAACTGATGTGCTTTACAGTTTTTGTCTCTTGATAAAAGGTTATACAGTGAGAAAAAAGAAACAAAGCTCTCCAAGTCAGTCTTTCTACTGTGTAATATTAACTGAATGGTAGCTCCACTTAAGAGAAGAAAAGCGTATTAGTTACATTAAATCACTACTTATTGTCATCTACATAAGGCAGAAGCACCCTCATGGGCCTTATGAGTTTTCTTTCCTTACAAGCTGGATACACAGAAACTCCAAGAAATTCACATTAACAGAGTCAAAAGTGTGTAATTAAAACATTTATGATGGACTGTACTCGAATTATCAAAATTACTTTACCTGTTTAATGTCATAAACATTTTGAGATGAAAAACGTGTCACTGAAGTCAGATACCAATGCTCACCAGAGAAGTTTGTATTTCTAACATCAGAAACACTCCACTGCTTGATTTTCAGTAGGTCTTCCCATCTTTGTGCTTTACTGGGAAAAGAGGTAGTTCTGAGAGTGAATGAACCTTCGATGAGCTCAGCTAGTGTGTAATATTAACATTGCAACAGCTGATCCTACAGGAACACTGGCTAAGGTTCATCCAGGACTAAAACAACACAGCACAACTACTTGGAAAATTACCTCTTACTCACTAAATAGTTCACAGTTTGCACTATCCCCTTTTTCAGGGGCTAAATTCAGAACAGATGAGCACCTACTATTACTCTGATAGGTTCCCTCTTGCTTATCGAGGCCCACGCCGATAGTTTCTCACGGGTTAGTGACCACAAAACTACAAACTCAAGGGATTCGGTTACAGTTCTGGTTTTGGGACACAGCCCCAGCCCTGTGATTCCAGCTGGTTCAGCAGGTGGGGTAAAATGATGGATCAAGCTCCCTTCTGCACTGTGGGCTGCAAGTCGGGCTGTGATTGCAGCTCAAAATAGAAACTTGCCTGCCCTGGCTGGATGGGAGGATGCCTGGCCAGATCTAGATTCTACCTATGGATTTTACAAGAATAGGGATTTGACCACCTGACCTACAGAAGGAGTAGGCAGGAAAAAATTAGCAAGAATTACCCCTATTATAAATGTTCAACCATGAGAACCTGTTCTGATTACAACCCAGAGAGCTGGAACAGCCCATGGATCCACTACAGCTGATAGTTCCACTCTGAGTATAAATCCCTTTAGAACACTGTATCATTTTAAAATAAACACTAAACTTCATACTATACAACAGCACAGCCAACCAAGCTCTGACACCTAAAAAGAGGTGGCAATGTTTGCTTCCCTTAACCATTTTCACTAAAAATGCAAACAACCTGGGCCAGCGAGAGCACGAAGAAGGGAAATAAAGTGCCAGGTTATATTTTCTTACTTGGGTCTGCTCTAATTCTAACTTTGTTGAACCTGTGCTGGTCCAGGTGGAGCAGAGCCCCCGGACAGACTTGCAGTCTGTGCCCTACAAGGGCTTCGCTTACAGACTTAAAGACAATTTTTCTCACTGCACAAGTCACTGGTTTGTTCTTCAAACTCCCTGTGATGAAATGAAGGACCCAAAAGCATTTAATTGTTGAACACATAAAAGGAAGTATATTTAAAATAAAAAAAATTGGTCAGACTGTAGAGTCAATTACCATTTTTAAAGGAATTTACAGGGCTGTTGTAGATGAGTCTTTTGGAATAGTCAGTTTATCGCAATGCCTAAACTGGTTTCTTCATTGCACAGTATTTTCTTTTAAAATGTGTGCATCTTTAAACAATTACATACATATTAAAAATCAGCATTTCTTTGCTTAAACTGAATTAAAACGTTAATACTCTCAGACAACACAGATCTGAAATGGTGAAACCAGTAATTGCCCCCTCCCACCTTACAACAAATTAAATTGAGACAAAATTACAAACACATTTCACTACATGATTATTATTAATAAAAATCAGTTTTTCTTTTTTTTTTTTTTTTATAAAGTTGCCCAAAATGCAAGGGATGTGCATAGGTTTACAACTTAGTCAGAATAATATTTTACTTTATTCCCTTGGGTACGTGTTCCCATGAACGGAATGTACTTTGCTGTAGATTACAGGTTTTATCAACACAGATACACCAACGGCATGAACGCTTGCGACTGTCCACATGCATTAAGAGTCAAGACCCAATTTCAAATTTCTAAAAGTTTTACAGAGTTCTTCAAAGAGACAGTATCACATTATCTGGATGTTACACAAAAGTACTTAAAAATACTATCCTAGGAGAAAAAAAAAAAAAAGGCGAAAAAAGGCCTTTAAAATTTATGAATTTGTTTCGTAACCACTAGACTAATTACTTCAAATAAATAAAGGAAAGCAAAGTATTCCAATCCATAAAATCAGACTCTAAAAAGAATGTAGTGTTCCACCCCCAAGTTAAGGTAACAGAATCATATTATTATTACTATTAAAATAGATTATAGAAAGCAGCATCTATTTTGTGCAGTTTTTAGGGGCCCTTGAAATAAAAAGCTATGATTTCCAAAAATATAACATTCCAAAGGACTGAATAATACATATATTTAAAGATACATTTTATTAAAGTTTAGGAGAAATGATTAAAAAAAAGATACTGTCTCTTTAAATTAGCGTTTCATCTTTTTTTTTTTTCCCCCTCCTCCTATCTATTCAGACATGACAATAATTATATTTTAGGTCACACTACATCTAGGTAGTCTCTAGGGGCCAAGACCCGTTGACACAAGGTCAGTAACGAAGAGGTTTTCCATGTATGAGGTGGTTCCCAGTAATGACAGGTTGTTTTTTTTTTCCCTCAATCCTCTCATGCCCGGTTCTAGTAGACCCAGGAGACCGGGACCCACTGTGAGGCTGTACACACAAGCTCGATGGCTTCCTCCAGGTGCCTGATAGTCTCATCGATTTCATTGTTGATAATTGTTAGGTCAAAGTAGTGTGCATATGTTCTCTGTAAGATTTCAGACTCCTTCTGCAGGCGCTGAAGAGACTCGTCCTGTTCGCCGGGCAGGAAACAAAAGGGGAGAGAGAGAAGTGGGATCGTTTCGTGCTCTTCTACAACAGCTCCTCAACTGCCGCTCACGGGGAAGGAAACGGCCAAAAAAGCCCCAGGGAGGTCTAAGTGCTTTAGCTCCCCCTCCTACATCTATGGGAGTCACACAGGAGAAACTGCACAACTTCCCTCTGGATGCTGACACTCAAACAGCACTCGGTTATTGTTGTTACTTGAGACAAAACACAGCTCTAGTGTTAAAAAAGCAAGGTAGAGGATGGAAGCTTGGAAAAGCAGCACGGACATGAGCAACGGAGACCATATATGAAAAAACTGGACAAAGTGCACAAATACGAGCTATTGGGCCTATGGCCCAGTGAGAACACAAGAAACAGGAGAGGGTATATTGTCAGGTATCAGCTGTTCCCAGTTTTGGTAATGTTTGCTGTTCCACGCCAATCTTCTGGGTCTACCTCCTTTAATAAAAATTTACTGATAAGAAGTTCTCACTCCACATGACTCCTCTGCGGTTCCTATCTTGGAGTGTGGCGTTTCCAGCACCTCCTAGTGTGAGGTCCTGGAGATGAACCGGGCAGAGAGCAGCATCAGGCTGCTGCTCACCCCGGCTCTGTGTCAATGCCTCTACAGAAGCACCTGCATCCTACTTTTTTGGGTGTCCTACAGGGCTCTGTGCAGCCCGGAATGCTGCAGCCACCGGCTCTGCTAGTGAGGTTTGCCTGCCTGAGGGAGCTGGATGCAAAAGGCTTCTTCCTAGGGCTCTGCAGCACTTCTAAATTTGAATTCTCTTACTGCAAATTCCCTGAAATTTTCCTGAAAAAAACCCAAACCAAAATATTTGCTGTTTTCAGGAACCTTGAAATAGCCATAGGAAAGCAATCAAGTTCTTCCTGGTCCCACAGGTTTGGGATGGATATGGTGCAAAATGACTCCTGGTGCCCTGTAGTATCTATAGGCTCACTCTACTTGATCAGTTAACTGAGACACACTTTACTAAGCAGAGTTTCAGGCTGCAGGAGATACAGACACAGTGCCCATAGCTTTTTCACCAGAAATGGGAATAGAATTTTATCCAGCTAAGAGACACGCCCTCCACCTTCTTTGTTCCTGTTTAAACTCCCCAAGTATTTCTAATTACTGTGACAAGTAGCTGAGGAACAACAGCTTTCAGGTCCTTTGAAGGGAACAACCTGCACTTAGGCAGTTCTCTTTTCCTGTAGCAATAAAACCAGCACTTCTGTACGAGAAGTTCTGTACCAAAGTTACAGTTTTGCTTCTCTCCTGAGGCAAATTTCATTCCAAGTCAGATAAATACTCCTCACGCACACTTCTATACAAGGAATGTTCCTTGTATGGACCATTCTGCATCTCCAGCAATGCCTGAAACTTCTGTAGAAAATACCAGTGTGTGCAAATTTAATTTATGCTATTAGCAGAAAGAAGAATATGGATCAATATCAATATTAAATATTCTTGTGGAACATTTCATATGGCCCAGTGTCTTCAAGCCAGAAACCTAGCTAGGTGAACTTCCAGCTTCTCATAGATTCCAAAAAAGACATCAATTTATATCAGCTGAGCATCTAACCTTTTCTGCTTAAATTAACCTACAAAGGTAGGTTAATAATCTGTGCTTTAAACATACCCAGCTAAGATTAATTTTATATTTAAAGCCTGTCTTGTCAAAATCATATTACACTTTGAAATGAGTTTCAATCTCATGGTACAAGGGTACAAGTACCTGAAAAGCCCCTTGAAGCCTTAGAACTCCTCAGTCCATATGTAGGTTTTTAATTGCTATTCAGATTTCCCATCAATGTTACTTTTACTTACAGGTATGAGAATGAACTTTTCTCACTGGAGCACCTATCTGGCTATGACTGACAGTAAAATCTGAGACTTACAGCCATCTTATCTTAAAAAAACACTAAAAAATGTTTCAAAAACTCAGTAAATTTTAGTACTTTTCTGACTTAGCTTCTCCTAGATCCAACTTTACTGGGATCAAAGTGTGCTGCATTTTGGAATATCTAAATTTCCTGGCCTGTTGGAAATGTAAAACATTATTTCTTTCATATACTTTTAGGGGCACTAATAAGTTAGGCCATTACAGAATTTTCAAACAGGTTCAAACTTTTACAAGTTCTGCAAAAATAGAAGATATCACAGTTCCTGATTATTGTTTTATTGTGGGACCAAGTGTCACCTGTGACTGTGATGGAGTATCTATTTGAACACATCAGAGTTCACTCTTTTTTAATCTGAATCTGTAAAACTTAGATGCCAAGATCATTTTTCAAAGCTAACACTTAAAATATTTGCTGTACTAAGCTCTTCTTAATTTCTCTAAAATTTCTTAATTAAATTTTGAATAGTGAATATCCCAGATTATTTTCCAAGAAGAATATTCTTCAGCAGTTGTGCTCTCAATAGTGTCAAGAAAGAAGATATTTATCAAAATGTTTGGCTTTCTGCAGACAGACACATGAACGGCCACAACTTCAGTAATTTAACATTTGTGAGCACAAATGTTAAATGCCTTTTCTTCTTCCCCCAGCTCTCATGCAATGGGCATTTTATGTGGGTCTGGTTGCAGCGTGTGCATTATTGGAGCAGACTTTTCTTTCCTAAGTCAGTTCACTCTCCTCATCATCTCTCCTGCACCACAGCTGAAAGGAGTGAAACATGGCTTTATCCATGAAATGTCTCCCATGTACATAAAGGCCACCAGTGGCATCTTCAGTCTCTGAGGACTGGGTTTTTTTGGCCTGAAAGTACACAGGGCAATAGCTGCTGCTTGTGACAGTCAAAGCACAGCATAACAAATTTCTAATATTCCCTTCTAAAGGTGTGGACAACGTATAAACACACCATCAGGGTTTTGCCAATTTTGCCTCAACAGAAAGAAATTAATTTAATCAGTTTAAACAGCTGGTGGACTGCAAACGTCCTAAGAAAAATTCCTTCTACTCTTTAGCTGTAGGAAGGGAGTGCAGCTAAAAGTCAGAAGGATTTAGCTCAATAAAGATTTAGATCAAATAAGTGGAGCCTGTCAACTCCTCTTTGCTGCTCTCTGGGCAATGGGAGGTAGGAAACAGCTGGAGGAGAGAGGAACTACCCTGAGATTTTCTGATATGCTCCCTCCTCTCTCTGTTTTAGCACAACAATCATCTGATTTAAGTTTCCTTTGTGATTAGACGGGTGGGTGCACTCTGGGAGATCTCCTATAGGATTTAAATTGGTCTTGTGCTTTGCAGCATTGCTCACAGTGCATTCATTTGAAAGCATAATATTTTGTCTCCTAACTCTTGCTGTGCAGGCCTTGATTATTGAGACATTTTGTGTGGTCTGTGATAGGCTAAAGTGTCTCAAGAGAGATACATCCAAGATCAGGCCTCTGCACTGATTTCACCACAAAGTTCAGATATTCAGCTGTAAGAGCAGAAATTTTACTCTCCAGTCTCTTTTTTTTCTTTTTTTTTTTACCAGCAGACAATCTTAGTGCAGATATCAAAAGTCATTTTTATATTAAATTTTTATTCCATTGGCAAAAGTAATGTTGAATGGGAACAGCAAATCTACATTCTAACACTACTGCAATAATCAGAACTACCTTGTCAGCCCCTAGCTGGTACTTACAGGCAGTTTTCTGCACCATTTTGGCAGCTATGTACAATTAGTACGAATGCAGGAAAATGAAAAGAAAAGCAAAGATGAAATTTAAGAAAACATAAAGGGGGGGGTGAAAAAGGACAGTCACTTACAGAAGTGCTCTCAAAAAGCTTAAGCAAAATAAACAAGGCAGGGCGGGAGGATAAACGGAAAGGGACACTCATTATGCAAATGAACCTTTCAAAAAGGAAGCATGAATGGGAAATAGGAAACACACACTCCTCACCCTTGTTTGCTGCCTTGCAGGCTGCAAACACACAGACACCATTTCCATATCTCCTTTCATGCAGCCCAGTAAACATTGGAAAGTAGGATCCTGTATTTGGGTAAGTTCTGCTGCTTTTACCATTGCCTACCCCTCCCGTTCCTTAATTGATTCATAAATTAGCACATTTTATAACTGTAGCCTGGGTTCAGCAATTCACGTGCCTGGGTGAAAGAAACCCTGCATGCACTGAGACTTTTGTCACAAGAGCTTAAAACAAAGACAGAGTCTTACAGCAGGAATTAAAATATTTATAACATAATACTTCTGCTAATATTTCTTTGGCATGAAAATGTATTTCCCCACCACTACTATAGAAGGTACATTTCTTTCATCAGTGCAACACAGAAAACATTTTCTCCCTCATATGAACTGGACCCAATATCCTACAGCAGGAAGATTAAAAGTTAAGTATCACTGGCAGATGAGTGAGGCCAAGGAGGACTATCTGGGAGCTGAGACACAGCTATGGAGGCAACAAACCCAGGCAATTACATAATTTCATAGGGTACCTGGCTGCCTGAGTGCTGCTGTAAACATAACGCTCACTTGACAGAGCCTAAGAATGATCTTATTTTTTTAATTGATGCAATGTTATTTGATGATACAAAGGCAAAGTCAGAGTAGATGACAAAATTTTAGTATTTTACCAAGACTATACTGATGTACATCATATGGCAACACCAGCAGTTGTATAAACTGTCACTTCACTAACATGGCAAATTGTGATGTTCTGAGAGATCTCTGTCTTTACACTCTTGAAATGTTCCCATTAGGCTACGGGTTCTTAAGACCCTGTGAGAATGGCAGGACTTAATGCTGTGGAAGTGAAAAGATGCTTCTTCCCCTTCCCACTTTTCTTCTGGCTATAAACTTTCACTGCTTTTCTGGATTTGTGCTTGTCAGAGTCTTTGTGAGCTGCTTAAAAACTGACAAAAATCCAATTTACAGCTAAAGTAGCCCACTAAAGGGTCATAGTGAACTAGTAGAATGCCTCAGCTGCCAGTAAAATTGCAGCTTAAGGCCAAAATTTTTCACTCTCCACTTTGTATTTTAATAATCATTCAGGGTATTTGCATTTAAATATGTTTGTCTTGTTCCTTATTTTCCTGCAGGCCTCTGCAGTGATGTCATAATTTCATGCTTATGATACTGTAATTACATTTCAACAGAAACAGGCTGTAGTGACAGGGCTTCTGACTTTATGTTTGGATGATCAAGGAAACACCTAGGAGACTTGGAATAAATTCATGATCAAATCTAATTGATTAAATACTTTAATATCATGGTTTTAAAAAGGCTAAGCAAATAAAGTGTTCGCAAAAATACTGTTTTTCCTGTAGTGAACTAAATCCAGAATTGCTTGATATCATCTTTGAAATCAGTAGCAATCTGCTGAGTGGGCACTCCATAAAAACTAAGTAGGAAATGTAGGTTATGGACCTCCATGAATACTTAGCATTATTTCATAAGTAATTACCCCTCTGGTTAAAGCTTCCAATTCTCAGAGAACAGTCATCAAAATTAATAAGCCTGTTTGTGACATGTACTTGCTGTGCAGGAAAAATTCTAAAGCTAAAGGTGGGATGACACCCATTTCTTCAGCTCAGACCAGCAGTAATCCGGTGCTGGCACTTGGAATTGGGTAATTTGTGCCAATTATTTGTCAAGGATTTGGAAATGGATCTTTGAGGTAGGGCGAGGAATGAAATAAAAGAATATGTACTTTAAAATATACCACGTGGATCCTCCAACTTGAAGTTCACATTTTGAATTGGTTAACGAGCAAGAAATGTATCTCAATCCACTTAATAATGCTGTCATTCAACTGTCTTTCTGCCTCTCCATTTACAGACAAGGAAACAACTAGAGAGCCTGATCTGCATATTTGAATCTCATCCTTAATTCTGGCTCTGATAAGACATCAGACTGCAACATTCCATACCTCATTAATGCCTGGGGTAATCGTAGGTGCAGCAATAAAAACAACAAAAGGAGCAAACTCTGCAGTTCTCAGGACCTTCAATGCCTAGGTGAAAAAAAAACAGATACTTTAGAGGAAACCCCCAACAATCAATGTGAAGTAAGTTTAGTCACACAAGCAAAATATACAAATTCATGACTTACCAATGCTGGGTTTGTTTTTAACTGAACTGGAGTCAAAACCTTAGTAATACAGACACTTAAACTTTTTGTATTATTTTGCATTTTTGGTGGTCAAAACGTATATTTATCCTTATTTAAAGTGAATTTATGAGACAGTAAAGGCTTTAGCATTTTCAGAGAGGTTCTTGCCATACAGTCTCAAAGACTGTGGAATTTTGTTTGCATTTAAACTTACTGATTAAACACCACATAAAAAATATTCAGTCATGCCATAAATAGGGAAAAGAGCCCATTGTGTTTTAGAATATTGGTTAGAATATAATTTTTTATCTGACTTTTTCTACCAACTAACACTTTAAGTATTATTTTCTTAAACAAATGAAGATGTGATGTGAGTTGTTCGAAGTTTTTAAAGAGTGAGCATAGCACTAAATGCAGTAAATACAGCATCAATCCCCTGAAACAAATCATTCAAGAAAAAGTTCAGGAAAACTCATGTAACTAAGAGCACCCAAGGGAAAACCAGCAAGAGGTGTAAGATAACCAGGAATAAGTTCACAAGCAGGTTGCCCTTAATGAGCTGAGATGGATGAATGAGGAAGCTGGTTAGGAAAGAGGCTTGCTAGACATGTGCTGGAGGAAGTGCAGCAAAAGCAGCTGTTACCAAATGTAAATACATCCTAACTAAGATTAAAATGGCTTCTGAGAATTGCACTGCTTTTGAATAATGCACGTTGAAAAGGTTTATCAAGAGAGTTTGCTGCTAACAGCCATTCCATTTGAACTAACTACAGATGCTGCTTTCCCTGAACACTGTTAAATGTGGGATTTTATTTTTCAGAACAGCACCACACCAGCATACTGTGAACTGTCCTAAAGAATTTAGTCAGGTATCTTATTTCTGTTATGAAAATCTTAAAAGAATTTGAACTTATTGAATCCATTCACAATGAAGAAAGAAGTTAGCAAATTTAAATAGATAACACGGGTCACAATTTTATCTTTCCTCCCATTTCCTTCCACCTGCTAGGATATAAACATCACATTTGTCCATATTCATGATGTTTCATTTAACAAAATATACAAATTCCTGTGAATTGGAAGTAATGACAACATGAATGTTTCAAAGGAAATGTATCAGAATTTTCCACAGAAGATTTTATACAATGAATAAACAAACTATTAGTGTTCCTCAAGAGCCTGATTTTTATTACTGCCCTCTTTTGAAAAGTAAAATGCCACAACGCAGAAATGACTTTATAAAGTAACAACACTGATCTGGTCATTGTCCAAACAGGATAAATATCAGTGATTAACCACAAACGTTTCTGACTGTGCTCAACAGTGATATGCAGTCAAGAGTCAGTCAGGAGCAAGATTACCTTTTCATAAAGCATCAAAGAGAAATTTTTGAAAACATTACTCCTGGCAGGCAATGACATTTTTTTGATATGTTTCACTGGACATGAGGCCAATACAGTAAAAAGTTATATGGTAAGTAAATTTTCAAGCTATAGTGATTGCTAAACTATGAATTTGTTTCTGCTGTATGTTCTTCCAACCAGGTGATTACCAAATTCCACTTCCCAGATCAATACCTTGGTGGTTCAAGGGCTTTTGTTCCACATTACTTATCCAGTGTGCAATCAATAAAAATAAATATATCTCAACACGATTAGGTTGAAGGATTTGTGATGAGTCCCATTTTTACACATTTTCTAATTAGTTACCTGAGGTTCTACATCAAGTATTGCAATTAGTCCCTGCTCATGGATCTTTCGTATTGTTTCCAGTTTTGTCCCGTACATTGCATCCTCATGGCTGCCATATTCCAAATACTCATTGTTTGATATATCCTGCATCATTTGGTCATGTGATACAAAGTAGTAATTTTTGCCATTTTCTTCATCTTTCTTTGGAGGTCGGGTTGTATCTGAAAACACAAAATATTTTAGTACACAAGCAATGTTAGGTTTTTATATGGCTTTCTTTCTTTTTGGTTTATCAATACTTATTCACTGAATGATGACCTGTCAAATCACATATGAGGCATGAGCTTGAGGCAGTCAGTATGACAGGCACCAGGAATAGCAGGAGTCTGAGGGATATGTATTGGGAAAAAGCAGGAGAGGAAGGGATGTAGAAAAGGTAAAAAATCAAAAGGCAACAGAAGAGCAGAAGGTCATAAATAACCTTTCCCTGGTCAAGACTGTAAGACACTGTGAAACACCACATCTCTTCACAATCCACTGCCTTTTCTTCCAACAACCCTACCATAATTTCAAACAAGGTATCCAAAAATTGAACTCATCTTCTACTTTTAGTTATACCTATTACTGTTCTGAGGATTAATTAGCAATGTTCTGAAGATTAATTAGGATATTTCAAAGATGAAAAGTTCTATAGAAATATTATAGATCATAGTTATTTTAAGAAATTCATGAACAACGGATTATATAAACCATATAATATCACTATACTACTCACTGATGTCCTAGGTCTACTAAACTTCAGATCCTCATAATTCTCTCAAATCCTCTTCTTTTCTAAAAACACTTCTGTACTTTCCTTTTTTTTTTTTTTAACTCGAGTTCTTATGAGGTTTTCTTCTTGTGAGTGTGAAAGCATAAGTCTGAAAAGTAGGCAAGGACCTGACTACTTATGGGCCAAGAGAGATGAAAGCTACTTAGCAGTATCATACTTTTTGAATATATTACTTCTACTGACCTATGTGGTAAGAGAAGTATGGTCTACTAATCTCTTTAATTAACTGCCATTGTCTGTGACATGACCTTTTCGATCAGTTTTTCAGTTTGTAGATAATTTCCTCATAAAGCATTCCCCAAAACTCCTCACCCAACTTAAGCCCCCCATCTCAAAAGCTACCTAATCTACCATGGTTTTGTAAAAGAATGCAGAAAATGCATATTTTTAGTCTTCTTATGTAACCAGTGAAACAATTTCAGTGTTTCCACAGAGCAGGAACCTAATGCAGCCAACCTAAAGCATGATCACCACGGTATAGATGAGTCCATTTACACAGTATTTGAAGATAAAATAACTAGTTCAGCTTCTCCCTCCCCACACCAGTACAGTTAGTACCTGAGAGAGACTGGGTGAAAAGCATACTGTAAACATTTATTAGGCTCTGATTTAGTTCTTCGCAATGGAGATCATATTTGCTGGGCTACTTACTACCTTCCCCCCATATAATCTTGTCTGTACTGAATAAGATAAGTACAATGCACATCACATACTCCTGGTACCACGCATGTAATTCAGGATTTTAGAGTCTAGACCTAAACAGTAGTGTGACAAACAGCTCATGCTTTCAAAAGGGCCAGATCTTTCTGTTTTTTTTCTGATAGATCTGGTCTTTATCTGACTCCTTAGCAAGTGAGCAGGGGGACTTAGATCAGCACCCAACTAACCCTTTTCCCATTCCAAATAGGTTTATAGATAAGCTCTTAAAAGAATACTTTTAGCAACAACAAAGTCCTTATAGGTAGAAAACCACCACTTCTGGGCCATGAATGGTGTTTCTGAAGTCAGTCTAAAATAGAGTGGACAGTCAGGGACTGGATACTCTTGTTTCAGTATCCTTAGCTTGAGGAAAAAGGAAAAAGGTCTCTCCAAGAGACCATGTAATAGGATATGCAATTCCTGCCATGGTATTGATAGAGACTGTTATGAAGGGAAAAAACACCTCTGTGCTCTTTGTAACAACCCACTTGTAAGCAGTGAAGTTAATTATGTTTTCTTTTTCTTATTGTTATCTCTGGAAACCTGAGGTTATTTTAGTAGTACCAGCCCCCAAGACTAAGCTGTGAGAAGTAATTAAAACATTCAGATAAGGTACACATTAAAGTTTTCCTCTAAATCCAGTTTATATGTCTTCTCATGGGAATCATACGCAGCTAAAAATGAGAAATGTTTTATCCTTCATTCTAAATTAAGAAATATTTGGGTAGAGAGAAGCAAGAAGTTTTGTGAATAACAAGAAACATTCGATGTAAAATTGGTGCTACTTTCCACCCTTCCCTTTGGTAAAGCAAAAGAAATACACCCAGTCCTAGCACAGTTCCCACCTTCAAGACTCGTCTCAGCAGAACTGAACACATGTAGTAGAACAACAGGGGTGTTGTCAAGGATGACAACAAACAATTTTGCAGTACATTGAACATTGCTACTCACGAGGAATGGGGTAAGCAAATCTGTCCGGATGTTTTGTGATGAGCGTGTTTTTTATGTGTCTTCTTCCAACACCGTGGGCACCTGAAGCACAACACAAACACGATTTAGAAATTTTCCACCAGAAGGGCTTCAGAACTATGTTGTTATGTTCAGAAAAATAACCAAAAATTACCTAGTAAGACTAGTGTTTTCCTTTTGAATGCTGGCAGCTTTACTACTTCTTCATATGTGACGAGATCTAATTGATCAAACACTAAAACACAAAAGAAAGCCCCCAAGGGATAAGAAAAAAGGCATATTAAGAGTGACAATTAATTCTGCTACAAATTATAATTTTAGCAAGTTTTACATTCATAATACAAAGTAATATAGAAATTAAAACCATTCATTACTCATTTTAACAAGTGTTCATTTAAAGAACTGTTAAGAGCAGTAACAAAGCTACTGAAATGCTCAAAGTTTGCATGTCCTTTCATGCAGTATTCAGCAGACCACAAAAATTAGCTAAAACAGCATGCCATTCACGTTTGCATTCCTAAGAAATGGCAATACTAAAGAAAAATCTGTAGACAGTGACCAACATTAATACAGTATGAGAACATCTATTTACACTGAAGATAGGGATACTTTCATAATAATGTTTTAACAAGATCTATGAGAAATGCATAGCGAAGACTGTTAAAACTTTGTGGTATTTCTTTCAAACCACCACCCTTTAATTGTAATTAGAGTTCTCTTTAAACACACGTGCTAGTTAAGTTGACATGCTTTTAAAACTCGTGACAGAATGAAGAATTCTAATGGAAAGTGATGGCATTACATAAAAGAACCTCCACCATATTTAGGGAAAAATTGTAAAAGTATTATTTCAGATATAATTTCAACTGCAGTTGAAATTGGATGAATTCCATCATGCCTATCAATCTGTTATCAATTGCCAAGGAATATAATGATTGACAAATCAAGTTTTGTTCATTAAAAACAACTTATTCCTCCTGTGCCCAATAACACATCATCTCTGGTAACTCTTGCAGAATTGTAATGAAAAAAGAAGCCAGGAGGCAATTAATTGTATTTGTAAAGACTACAGCAATCAGCAATTGCGAGCAGAATAATGAACAAGAGTTTTCAGTTCTGTATTTTTGCACGCTATGAAAAGAAGGGAGGAGAGACTGCACCTAAACTATGGGACCTTTGAGTGTTTCCAAATCTTAAGTGGTGTATTCACCCCAACTATATCCCACCCATCTTTTAGGATGAGTCTGGATATATCCCTCTCCCCCATCCAAAACCCCTTAGGGAAGTAGGCAGTGGCAGGAGCTTTAGTTTGTTCCAGAAGTCCCCAGCCACCAAGATCAGCATGAAGAGCATGGAGCCTACCAGAAAGTACAAGCTTGTTGTACTAAAGTCCCAATTAAAGCAGGAAAGGATTTAACTTAATGTATTTCTTTTTTACAGGTCACATTTTTCAATTTGAGAGAAAAAGTACAACTACTTCAATTTGGTCAAACAACAAATTAATCAATTGACACACTCAACTGTTTAAGACCTTGAAAAGATACAGATATGAAAACTTCCTAGTCCATTTGAAGCATTTTGAATTTCATCCTAAAGAACAATCTCTTTCAACCTTTCCCCAAATCCTACAAACAAGAATTTAGTCATATTTTTCTTCCATTCCACAAACATGGAATTCTACTGTCCTTTTTGCAACTTTACAGTATTTAAACTACTTAATAATTAATTTCATATTAGAAAAAGCCAAAGATCTACAACATGCTAAACAGTTTTACCATGCTAACCATCTAGGCCTGAGAATATTATTTTCCATCAAAAAATAACAGTAATAAAAAATCCATCCTTTATTTTCTTCTTGAACAAAACCATGTTATGTTAGATACAAACAACAGGTGCAAACAACAGAAGTGACACATATTAATGCCTTTATCACAAACTAGCAGCATGGAGAAGATGTGTCTCAGTCTACATGGACTTAACTAATGATTGTAGGGTTTTCAAATGCAAAAGAAAAATGATAATTTTTTAAAAAATACACAAGATATGAGGAATACAGGGCACATTTAAAGACTGAACTTCAATGCTTCTGTGTTACTAGCTAATAAAGAAAAGGAGTTCTTGAAAGGAAACAGTAAGAAGCAAATAAAGAGGCATTGTCACTTGACAGGTTACTTACATGCACAGAGGCCATTGGGAGTAAGACAGCATGAAAAATGTACAGGGGTCATTGAGATATGGCTTGTAATATATTAGTAAAATAAAAAGTATATGCACAAAATAAACTTTACCATGCAATAGTCTAAACACAAGGCAAATAAATCACATTAAGAAATGATAAACATATTTTATAAAAGCTTGGCAATTTTCTAGATTATGCATAATAGGAAGCACAGCTCTAGTATGTTCTAAAGACTGTTCTTTTCTGAAGTCCTGCAATAACATTCCGGTAAAATAAATTAAAAATATATCTAGATACACTACAGTGTATCTCTAGAGCATTTATAAAAATATCAGCAAATCTAATATAGAAAGAATATTTCATTTTTTCCTGTGGGTTTTTGTTCAAAACTGTCTTTACAGTGATAAAACATATGATCATGAAATTGCCTAACACTCTAAAATGAAGCATGGAGGAAAGAAAAACAGGATTACATTTTTCTTGTAAAGAAGAATGCATTTGCTTCTAATCCTAAAAAGTAACTGTAATTGTCTCGTCTTTACTTCATAAACTATGATTTGCAGAACAATCTCACGTCTAGTTCCAGTAATATCCCAATATCCCACACAAGCTCTCAAATCATTAGCTGGCCACACAAATCTTAGTTGACTATGAAGTATTTTACTAAGTCATTTCTCAGCATCCCAGTTCAGTTTGAACCCCTAAGACAAAAATAACACGGAAGTACAAAGAGATTACAGACTGTTGATCAATTTATTGAATTTTATACTAAGATACAAGAGAAGTAAATTCTACTTTCTTGTAAGAGCAATATTTTGACATTGATTATACTTATTTTGGATCCAACAGAGGAAAAGATTTGTTTTTTTTTTTCTGAGACAAATGCACTGGAAGCTTGCAAAGGCCGGTGCTGGTTTATTTCTCACTAACAATACCAGCCATGATAGAGTAATTCAGAAAAGGTAAATTCAGTACCACCTTAGTTAAACTTAAAACTCATGTGAGTATTTCAGTGAACCTGTTTATATCCTACATTTGGTGTCATTCCCTGGAATATGACTGGCATCACCTCAAGGTCACTAAGATCAATAAACGTTTCTAAGAGAAATCTTGATTCTAATCTGTGCTTTCATTACCTTTGTGACTTCTTAGGGGGAAGGGGAAGTGCTATTCTGAAAAAAACAGGTTCTTTATGGTCACTATGATAATTTTTAAGGTTCATGTTTCTAATTTTTGGCAAAGACTCTGCTCTGATGTAAGGTGACTAACAGCACTGCTGGTGTCAAGTGCTAAGGCAGGCAAACTGTGTGACTCAGTGCTGTGAACCTTCTCCAAAATGTCCCCCTACATCAAGACAGGAAAGTCTAGACTACCCTGCTTTCAGGAATTTATTTGATGCAAAGTCTTTGGAGCTAGTTTTGCTCTTAAAGTATTGCCTGCTCCTTCTCCTTCCCTGGCCATCCTCTTCCTTTTGCTTATTCCTTTGTAACAGGCTGTGCTTACTCATAGTGACATTATTAGTATGTATTTGCACTGGGAACTGCGTTAAGAAATGCACCTGCCCTAAATAAATAAAACCAATGTGTTTTGTTGGGCTGTTCTTCAGTTAATCCAGTTTACAGCATGGCCTGCACAGTTATATTGCCATAACTGAAGGGAGGAGCAAGGCTCGGGGAATGTGTCTGGGAGCTATTGATAATACTTTGAAACCAGTATTAGGTTTATTTAGGTCATAAACCCCAGTTTATTCCCAACAGTTTTTGTTAAGATAATAATTAGTAAATAATACATAATACATAACTATGTAAACTAATAATTAGTAAACTAATCCACTGCAATGAAGTGGAAACATTACAACAACCAGAATGTTAAACCAGCAAAAAGAAGGAAACAAGTTAAGGCTTTCAATCTCTGCTTGCTTTCAGGCTTTCAGGGTAATGAGTAATTTTATATTAACTGTGAACATCTTAAATACAGCGGTGAATTAAGGAGTATAAATGACAATTACTCTTATTTGACTTTTTGAATTCATTTTCAAATAACTTTAAAGGAAACACAAATTTTGTAGTAGTGATACCTAATGAGCTCTGATACTGCACACAGACTGTGCAAGTAAAGAGAAATGTGGAAATATGGATTTATATTGTTTAACTGGTGTCCTCAAGAATGCAACTGAAAAAAAATCCCAGAAATTAATGCAATATATATAAAATACTTCCATTACACTGCTTGGACAGGTATATCTTTTGATTCCAATAAAAATCTCTGCATGTCTCCCAAGAGACCACAACAACATAAATATCACAAAATGTGATAGCAATGCAAAAGCAATAGAAAACAGTTGAAAAGCAGTTGCAGCATATTGAGTATTTTACACTAAAAGAAGAAGAAAACTAAATTCTGCTCATGAATGAAGGAGTCTTTCTTCTTTACTACGAAAACTAAAGAATTTTGCTTGACAAGGGTCTCATACTCCATGCTTTACTTTCAAAATTTTCTAAAGTAATTAATTATTTTTTCCAGCAGTCTAAACAGAAAACCAAAAGTGAGTATATTCAGGCAGAAATCACTGCAAGAAGGGTAAACTTCAAGAGCTTATTCTATTTGGTAACTGTAAATAATACAGCCCTGACTATGCAAAGGCTCTTATTGCACTCCCAGCTGTAATGCTTCAGGAAAAATGCCCTTTAGTGATGTTTTCATGTATATAATCTGTAACTATAAATGCACATTAACAAGGATGCTACTGAGAAGTCTTCTGTAGAGCACAGTACATGATATAGATTGCAAAAATCATATCCTGTTGGCTTCTAGTGCTCCTTTAAACATAAACCCCCAAACAATGTAAGCCTATATTAGGATATATTATGATGCATTGATTTTGTGGCAGCTTGCCTCTCACTGATTAAGCTCTATGTTTAAATAGCAAAGAACAAGCAGAGTAATGTTGACATAATTAGAATTTTACTTATATTTTCCTAAGTAAGGTTTATATTAATGTCAAGGTTTAAACTGAAAAACATGTAATCCGTTAAAGCTACCTGTATTTTTTTTTCATACCTGCATTGTGCTTTGCCAAATATTTGTCTTTGTACTGCTTTTTTTTCTTTCCAAACCAAGTACAGCTGGCCTGTTGCTCCTGTTTGGTCTTCTCCATGGCAATACAAGCAACTCGCCTGGCACACGGAGGAGAAAAAAAAATTTGTTGTAATCAAGGATTTTCAAAAAGCTGCACAGAATGAGTAAGAAAAACAAGACTTTTTTTTATGCAACAAGAGTACAGTAAAACTTTCAAAAACATTTCTCACGATGACTTAAAAGAACATATTGGAATGGGCTATCCAGGGAGGTGGTGGAGTCACTGCCCCTGGAGGTATTTTAGAAGAGACTGGATGTGGCACTTAGTGCCATGGTCTAGTTGGCAAGGTGGTGTTAGATCAAAGGTTGGATTTCATGTCAGAGGTCTTTTCCAACCTAGTTGGTTCTGTGATTCTGTGATATATAGCTTTGCTAGTCCAGGTGGCACAGGTGCTGTTAACCCTTCACAGCACCCCAATTCTTTTATGTAGCAAATTCTGTAGTAAATATTTCAGGCTAGATTATTCATATTGATAAACTTTATTGAGTTATGGCCACAACTTTCATGGCCCAGGACTTGCTTGCCAGAATTTGTGCTGATGCTTTAACAGTTTTACTAAACAGTTTCTGCAAGAGGTTGTTTAAAGGCTCTGCACTGTTTTTGTGGCACTCAGTGCCATTGCTGTTCACTGAATATGCCATTCAGGGATCTTTGCACTGTGATTTCATTCTGATTTTTGACTTTTACATGAAAAATGAAGAGGACAGAAAATCCCTCAATGACCTTTCTGCTTGACATCCTGCTAAAACCTTATTCCTGCAGCACTAGCATATAAGCAGTACTACTGAAAACACTGTTTAGAAGCTGAAAGAGAAGTTCATTTGACCCCCCTTATGTAAACAATGTCCTATAGTATACCAGAAAGCACAATGTTTACTAACACAGGTGTATATTTTTCTAATGTAACCACATCTATAATACTGTATGTAACTCTACTGCTATGCATATACAAAAAAAATCAATACCACACAAACGGAGGCAATAGACTTTCTTTTAGAAAAAGAAAAAAATAATTCAAAAACTAGCTACACGAAAATGAAAAGCATGAAAGACAGAAATAAAATCAAAGCTAAATTCATTTTTTTAATAGAAAATTTAAGTCATACCATTCTTGAAGTTCAGGAGAAGGAATAAGACCTGCAGTACCATTTTTGGAGTTCTCAAGTTTACCCTGCCACCAGTTATGATCGTCTTTGCTAATGATTTGGATAATGTCACCAACTCGGAATCTGATGCCAGCTTCTTTGCAAGGAATGAGGTCATCCTTTGCTGGATCATATTCAAATTGTGCTCTTACATATATCTATGAAAAAAAGAGTTTATAAAAGACACTGCAATATTATTACTGGTATGGTAGTAAGAGTAACAGGTGATAATCTGATCAGTGAATGCAGCTACACAGACTGGTTGCAACAAGCAAAGGGAGAAACAGAATGGCAAAAGCATAAGTGGTAGTTGGAAATGAAACAGAACAGCCCCCCCCAGCAAACCATGGAGACATCTGATGTTATTTTGAAAGCTCATGGCCTCTACGTACTGTAAAATCTGAACAGCAAAAAGGTAATGAACTGATAGAGTCCCTCAAATCAATATCAACTATCACAAAGCACTACAGACTATAAGCCAGCAGTTTACAACTTGTACAACTGTACTTTCCAACTGAAGTCCCACTGCTTGTTTTAAAAATTTGTATGACAGGACATTTTATTGGACAGTATAAAGGACCTAGGCCACATTAGTGATCTTTAGTATTTAGGCTAAAAATTTTTAAGATTTAAGACATAAAGAAATGTATTTTAAAAATATTAAATAGGAATTTAATATTGCACTTATCACATAGTTATTTGGGAGGAATCTGAGAATTCTCTGCATGGGTTTTTCAGTAGAAGTCTACTCCTTTATAAATAAACTTGATGATTTGAGCAAGTTATTGTCTAAGGAACATTAACAGAAAGAATTCAGATTCTGACTTCATAATTTAAAATAATATACCAATCCTTTCTTTGTGTGTTAGTGAGGTCTCAACGCTAGAAAATAAAAACAAAAGTGATCTCCAGTTTTGGTTGCTAATAACAGCCTTGATGTAGCCAAAGTATCTTAAAATCGAAATTAAATGTCATGCCCTAAGCGGGTAATTTCCATAGTATATGAACTTCAAACATCACCCTACAGCATTTCAGGCAGCTTTATATACACACACTGCTGATTTTCTTACTAAAAACTGACTAGATTTAAAAACCTCCAACAATTACAATGTTGCAAAGTAATACTTCTTATAAACTGTAACAATTACTTTTCAACTTTGCTCAAATTTAGCTCCAAAAACAGCTGCTCCAAGTGCAGCTTTAGAACTATTCATGGCACTTAAAAAAGTCCTATAGTAATCCAATCTGCAACCCAGCATATGAATAAATTAACCTAAAATGGCTAATCACGTCTATCTTGTATCTGATGTATTTTTATTGGTTTACAGTGAGAGCATCAGATGATAATACCAATATAGAACTTGACTTTTAATATCCTAAATCTGACCCTTGTTCCGCTGTGCATTGAGTGTGTGAGTTTAGACAAATGACCCAATTTCTTTTAATTACCTGAAAAACAGGATATTTTGAAACCAATTATGTTTATTTAGTAATCCGTTTTCCATGAAGCAATCAATATTGAACCAATCCTTTATTTTGCCTCAACCTTATCTAATACAGGGTCTAGAATCATCAGCAGTACTTTTAGCATCTTGAAGCTTCCTTGCTTTTCAGTCCCTGCTCCAGTTTGAGCCCTTATCCACCGTACAGTGGTAGTTCATGGAACACTACAGACTTCCTTGCAGATAAAAATCGATCTGCTGTCCAAGCCCTTAGTGTCCTCAAGGATGACAAACTGCCAGAAAAATATGCTGGTTCAATGGGAAAAGACTCTCAAAAGAATCAGGAATTATAAATGGTGTGAGTACGAGAAAAATTGATTGCTTTGATATTGTCTTGAACAAAGTCTCTTCTCCTGGGAAAAATACCCTAAGAGAAGCAATCGAAAACCTAACACAACAGCTCAGAATGTCTTTCACGGAGCCCTTCCAGGTTGACATTCAGACAGCTGGAAACTTCAGAAGACAACAGAAAGTTGAAAGAATCACATAGCTGTAAACTCTAAAAATGGGAAATGAAGTGAGAGCAATCCATTCTTGTAACAGATATTCCAGCCATCTCAGCCAGACAGCAGCATAAAAGGATTTTCAAAGACAAGAGATAATGTTGTTAATTGACTTTTTGAATGGAATTGCAAGAGCTATTATCTTGGTAGAGAAAGAGGCTGAGTATACAGAGATTCAGAGATAGATTCTGGAAAGACTATATATAACTGGAGCAGTTACTGAAGATGAATCACAAATCACTTGACAGTATGTGTTCAATTAGAGGCTGCAGTAAGAAAAAAAAAATCTTTAAATTGTGAAGAGAATGATAGGGAATCCTCTGCAGAGCCTCTAAGGGTTTTCTGGGAATTCTCTGGAGAGGGAAGATCTTTGGTCTGTGATGCACCACCATCAGGTCAAGGTAACAAAGCTAAGGGAGGTTATTGAATCTGGGTCTTAGGACTAAAAATTTAAGAAGCTATTCTTCAGACTTATCAAACCTTAACAGAAACTGTCCTTAATGTTTTTCTTTGAAGAGCTTGGATAATATTAATAACTATAGACCAACTCAAGCTCTAGAATCTTTGTCAGTACCACGTTTTAGAGTATTAGACACTTGTCCTACTAGTCCCCACTTCAGCTAAAATACAAATTTGAGCTTTCCTCCAAGACAAAAACCTGCACAGGTCACTGCACAACAGTAAGTCTATTAATGCACTCTGAACTAAAACAATAACCCCTGTTAAATTTACAATGAATTTGTAACACTCTCACATATAAGGACACACGAAAAAAAATGCTGTTTTGAATTAGCCATGAACAAATGAGTTAAAAAGAAAAATGAAAAAAATGGAACAAATTTTCTAAGCTTAAATGTTTTAGTTCAGCACATACAGAATATGAGTGGGGAAATGATAAGCAGGGATGTTTACTAGCAACTAAGTTTACAAAAATTCCTATGGAGGATATCTATTCACCTGTCGTCCTTTTGGTTGTGTTGTCGATGGCAAGTCCTGCAGAATAAAGTCAACCCAGGAGAAGAAATTTTCATTTTACTTTTTAAGGGTACACAACACCATTTGTTAGTGATTTATACTACATAACAGTAAAATGGTAAGTTAGACAAAAGTATAAAGCATTGACCCATGTTTAGGAATATTTTTTTTCTTTAAGAAATCAAACCCAGGCTGTTTAGCAGCAAGCTGAAGAAAGCAGGTAAAAAGTTTAAGCAGATAAAGAATGTGCTTTTTAATAAATAATTCAGCATCTTCAACACAAAAGCACCACCAAGTGAAAGAGGCTCTTTATGTGAATGCCTTTTCCACTTAATATTTAAGTCTTGCTTTTAAAAGAGAAAGAGGCCATTATAAATATTAAAAACCTTATTATTAAAAATGTATAATGTGATTAATTATGCTGAGAATTAAGATTATAACTACTAATAATTTTACAAATTCAATTTAATTCACAAAAATTTCTTAAATTTTTCATCCACACAATTATTTTTCATTCTACTAATTAACAAGCACTTTACCTTGTGGCAAATAATTTCTAAGTTGTAGGGTTTTTTTTAGTAGTTAAAGGAGTAGTTACTTAGTTTTGGGTTTTTTTTGGTTTGTTTGTTTGTTTTTAGCTAGTCTCGTGAACTCATGATACTGACAGCACTCACTGAAGGAACTTGTGTGTAGTTACTACATTGGTCCAAACAATGACAAATGATAAACAACACGAATTTTAACATTGATATACTTTGGAAAAAAAAACCCCAGGAGGTCGACAAGCACCTTTCTACCTGAATACAAACAAACCAGAAGTACTTTGTGTTAAAGATGTGATGGTAATAGCTTGGTTTGTAGTGCAGTTTAAAGCCACTTCCTTTTGCTTTCCATATCCAGGCAAGGCTCATGTTTCACACAGTATGTGCACGTACCACGACAGCAGAGAGCACACCAATTCCTTAACTCAGATAGCGGAAACCAGTACACGTTCCAGAGGGCTCTCAAAACACAAAACTTAAAAAAAAAAAAGGAATCTAAAGTGTCTCGGGATACCAACTGCACAGTTATGTTTTCTTCAAACACTGCTTCCCAAGATCAGGGTGGAAATAAAACTTCCACTTTAAACCCCTGCTTAGTTTTGAGGAAGCTGCTGACAATGATTTCAGGATGACTGAAGTGTCACAGTACAGTTATTGACATTTAATTCACTGTATGGCTTTTAATGAGAAGAATATGTTGGAAAAAACCCTTAAAAAAAAAAAAAGAAAAAGAAAACGGGGAGTTACATATGTAATAACCTCAGTTCTACCATCAGGACAAAATTTTCCACTGACCACACGATAAGTATAACAGTAATGGCAGATGAGCACCAACAAAACTTTCACAGTTTCTCTGTGTGGAACTGGAAATCTTACCGAAACAGAATTGTTAGTGCTGCTATGACCATTAGCTGGGGACTGTCTGGATGTAGAGGGGGAATCTCTCTGAAATAAGACACAAGGTTCATTAACAACACAACACTATCACAGGAACACAGAAATATTTCAAAGAACAGTTACATCCACAGCCTTATAACCATTTTCTTAGCTGCTTCATTTGTGAAAGTTTCCACCCTACAAACTCTGTGAATCTGAAAAGACTTTCCATAGTTTAAAGATTCAGGTTTGACATTTTGATGTATCTGAGGTAATAACTATTTTCATGTTGCCTTAGCAATCAAACAGCTTTTTAATTAGTGACATCTGGGACTTTTGAGATCTCACGTGGCTGACAGTGCTCCCGGCCCTTAGTCACACACCAGTCTTTGTTAAAGGTAAGTACCTAAAAGTTATATGCTGAATAATACTTGGAACAGAATGAGGCACATATTCCATTTTAAAGATGTTTCTAACTATTTTTTCATCTGTGAGGTGGTTGTCAGTGTTGATCAGTCTCTCCTAAGCAAAATGCATCTCTCTGCAGTGCCCCAAAGACACTGAAATAACACCTGGGAAGGAAGCTGGATCCTCTCTTTCCCCTTTTCATCCACTTTACATCACACTGATGTTTTCTTCCTCCAACATTCTTATGGGCTTAAAAGTATTAAACTTTGCCAAAATACAACACTTTAAAAAGCCAATTCTCTTGACTCAGACTACCAGTGTGTTCCTACACTTCAGTGAGGGGACAGCAGACACAGGGTGCATACTGGGAAATTCTACAGGAAGGATAACAGGAATTTCTGACTGTGTTTTTCAAAGGAAAGGAAACTTGTAGAGCAATTTTTTTCACATGCCATTTTGATTGTATAGCACTTAATCCCACAGGGTCAGATAAATTGAGCCATCTCTTGCAGAAATAAAATAATTCACTCATACATTGTGAAAAAAATAAAAATCCATTTTACCCTCAGAGGAATTTTAGAATATAATATTCCATGTCAAAGGTCGGTTTAGGAATGTCTGGTCATTCTGCATAATGTCAGGGATAGCAGACAAAAAGGGCTAAAACAGTTTTCAAAGCAAACAAAGTTAGCCCTGGCACATTTTCTCAATACAAGTGCCATTGGTGAACAAGACCTGGAGCTAAACTGTTCATGCAACATTAATCAGGGAAAGTTCCTCTACTAATATTCTCAAACTTATATTAATTATGTGATAGCACTCATAGCTATTTTAAAGCATCAAGGAAAGTTAAAATGACAGGCAATACTTTATCCCTCTTGCTGCCTGCACATTTGATGTGCAACAAACTCATGTAGAACTTGTGCACCTTTTTGTGGACTCCTTAGGTAAGATTTAACAGAAAGTCCCATATGTATCTACGTAGATCCTTGCTTTGACTTGAACACAGCTGAGGACAGACCTGACAATTACATGGCTGTAAAATCATTGTGGTTCAAAGTATGTAGGTCTGTACACTTCTGCTACAGGTACAAGAACAAAATTTGCCTCCCATAACTATTTGCAACTGGGGGAAATCAGCTCTCATTCTAATTAAAATATCACTCCAGCATGACAAGTTTAAAATATTCAAATGAGAGCAAGCAAGCTATTCATTACTGAAAAAAATATATAAAAAAGAAAAGCCTAAAGGAATCATTATTCCCTTTTTTGAATGTGTGGGATTATCAGCATCACCATTATAACAGAGTAGCTAGGAGATACTTTTTTCCAAAAAAGCAGCGACTTCCTTGCTTTATAAAGAGATTTTCTGCTTACTCTGCAATTTAGTTTCTTCTATTTTCTCACTTTAAAAAAGAGGTGAAAAATTAATTTAAGCTTTTTTTTTAAAAAATATGGTTTGTTATGATTTTTTGTCAGTGGTGGTTTAGCAAGGAAGCAAGGGAAAGCTTTGAAAAGTTATGCAAACACCCAAGTCATTTAAAGAAAAAGAAATTTAGAGAATGCCACTATTTCTGGACTGTCTTGAAGGTTTCTCCCTTTGAAGGAAATTTTCTTGGTTTGAGAATGTTTTGATTTGTATTCCTTCAACAATTCTCAACAGAAGACAGCATATTATTCAAAGCAAATGTTCACCATAACATACTGAGAAAAATACACATTTTCAGTGCTACTGATTTCAGTACTGTCAGAAATTAATCTATCCAGCTAGCCAAGAAACATACGTACAGTTTTTATATAATTAGGCTGTTCTGCCACAATTCAAAGGCATTTAGATTCTAAATTTCCTAGGGATCAGGAAATTAAGATTTTCTTTCAAAAACTATCAGACTCAAAGGTAAGGAGAAAAACTGTATTATGCACAGTCTAAGGAGACAAATCAATGAGTAGAGAGATCCTTGTAGAATGCTTCGAACTGGCCTGGAAAACTTCAGCTTCGGTTGTGAAGTTGTTTCTCCAGTAAATCAGTAAAAGCCCTAGTTTTCCTGGGGATAGGAGCAGGAAAACACTTGGAGGATCCAGTGATTCTGAGTAGTGTGGAAAGGTTATCATCATTTTCAGTAAACTTGACTATCTAAACTTGTACTTGTCCGGCCCCAAGCCAAGGAACAAAGAGAAGTCTTTGGGATCCTCACTATTCATTGAAGCACCACAGCTGGACCCTTAGAGGAAGCAACCACAATTATTTCCAAATGATGGCAAAACCAGTTTCCTGTTGATTCCTTGTTCTTGGGTGCTGATTATGAATGATAAATCAATGCATTTGAGATGCAAACCTACAGCAAAAGTCAATTATGTCTACTAGATATGGCCTGATCAAATTAGATGCTGACAGGAACAGCTGGATCAATGTTGCCAGATCTGCAACAAAACCCCCCCAAAATAAAAAACCCACAAAAACCAGAGAGACTTTCTAAAAAATCTGAAAATACTTTTACATTTCAGTCTTGCTCAAGCAATGTTTCTGGCAGTATTGTTAATAAAAGTATAAAAAAAGGTTTAAGACTATAAAAACTTGAGTACTAATGGAAACCATGTAAGACTAAAAAAAAAAAATCCATGGTGATTACCACCAGACTTTTAAAATCTCATACATGTAAAGGTTTTTCTTCTTAATGAAACAACTTAAGTGTTTCACAGAGACAAGCTGAAACATAAAGGATGTTTATAAGGAAATTTTTTGTAGAAAAAAAAAAGTACTTCCCTTCCTGTTCTCACATATCTGACACTATAAAAAGTTACTTGGGGTATCTTGTCCATAGAAAGTAAGAGTACAAATGTAGCTAGAGCAAAATGCTTACTCAGTGGGATAAAACTGAGACATATAAACAGCTTAGGCAGCCATCAGCCATAGGAAGAATGTTGCAATAGTCACTTAAGTTTATGTTTATGTAAGCCTGCAACTTTCTGGGTACCTGATGAAGAAAGCACAACATCCTGACCCCATGTTATATAGATATCTGTGTTAACTCAGGTCATGTGCCACACCAAAGACTAAATAGGTCATCTCACACTAGATCAGCTGATCAAATTTTTACACAAGGGAATCCAAAAGTATTATATTTCCAAGCAAAGTCTACTCCACGAAATAGAAGGCCGGGTAACTGAATGGAAGGCATGGGAGCAGGAAAAGCCTTGAATGCCTAAGAAACCTGAAATTATTCAGTTGAGATTTTGAAAACTGTCTAGGGACCCTGAAGTACCATTACAGAGCACAGAGAAAGACTTCCCTAAATATGCAGAACTGTCTTAATGTTTAGAAAACATCTCTACAAACACTTACTTAAATTTTAAATGACTACAAAAGAAGAAAAATATCGCAAGTGAAATTCAAATCTCATTCAAAAAAATAACATCTCAATCCCCCCACCTTTGTATGTAAGTGCCTAAGACAGATTCTAAATAAAGGGCATATCACCTCTGATTCTACTAATATTTAGTTTTTCCTTATTCTAGATTACCAAAAATGTTTTGCCACTCAATGACACGATCACGGTAGGGGCCTCAACCCCTCCTAGTTTCTATTCTGTTTTATATTCCTCTGCTGACAAAACTATACTACATGAGCACCAGTCCATGACTGAGGGGAGAGGGGAACTAAACATTAATATATACTGAAATGCTGTCAAAAAAAACCTTACCTAGTATGAAGACCAAATATCTGTCAATTTATCCTGCTAGAGGGCACAAGAAGCAAGCTTTGTGTGTCTAGTAATGTTGTTCAACATCGATTATTAGTCTTTATTGACGGTTAAGAATCTGATTTGTCATCTGAATCACAATCCTGATAAATTCTGTGAAAAAAATACCAAATGCCTAGAGCTGCTTTAACAGGATGATTTAAAAATCGTGGCTTTTTGTGTACACTTCTAGCAGTTGAAAATCTAGCCAAAGTCATAGTGTGGCCAAGCAGAGGGAACAGAGTCAGCCACCTCTGACTAAATGAATGCTAAATGCCTCAAAGTCTCATAATTAGACATGCCTTTTTTCTTTTTTCCCGTCTTTGATCACACACTTCTAGTTTAGCTAGTTTTTTTTCACTTCTAGTTTTTTTTCAAAGAAAGGTAAGAGTCTATTTTCCACTCTTCTGTGAAATAAATAGTCATGAAGAACCTAAGGACACAAAGCTAAAGAAAAGAGATGATCTGCTATTACTAAAATGATACCTAATGGTATTAATTTAAAGCTGTATGCTGAGTTTTTCCAAATAATCATCTTCCCAGCAGGTCTACAGTTTCACTACTTTTTGTGTTCCAATGTTGGGAAGTGAGATATCTTCTATTATTACTTCTATTTACAGTACAGAAGTCACTACATAAATTTGTCAGCACACAGTAGAATTTCTATTTAATTTCTTTTAAAGACTTTGCATTTCAGGGAAAACTTTTGCTTTCATATTTATACCTTTTAAGAAAATTGGCCTCACATGAGAAAATCTGTCAAACCTTCTACCTCTAAAACCTTTTAGTTTCTGTTGAATTCTATTAGAAGTACAGATGAGAAGTACAGAAGGCAACCAAAAAGCAGTAATTTTTTTTCTTGCAAACAGATTGTTCTGACAACCACAGTAGCAGTTTCTGTGTATTCTAGCATCTGCTGAGACACAAAAACAATTAGGGTGAAATCACAGCTCTAATTAAGATAAGGTGCTTGACTTCAACAGGGGTTGTGATTTCACTCTTGGAATTCTAATTTGGGAACTGTTTGTGCAGTTAAACATGTGGCACAGAGAGACTGGCATCATCTACACAGTGCAGATGCCATCTGTATGCTTAAATTGGAACAGTGGCTCTCAAGTAGCCATTTTCTACAATTTAATTCCCTTCAGTTGCAATCTGGAACATAACTTCGTGAGCAGAAGGGAATTAAACACTGCTGTGCAAAAACCACAACACCAACTTTCCAGTTCAACAAGAACTAACTCCAAATCTGTTTTCCTTTTGTAATGACATATACCATCTTTTCATGGAAACATAATATTGAGCCACATGTAACTGTTACACACAACCACCACAAATTTACCTCAAGGGGGTTATACAGAAACGGGTTATTCAATTAACCCTTAACAGCCCAAAGCAGCAATATAATATTCAAAGCCTAAAAACCAGGAGGAGTGTTCCTCAGCTTAGGAACTTTACCAGACTTCCTGAAGAACAAGTTTAAATGGTCATTTTTTTAAAGGGGCTTCCTAAGTGCACGAGTTGAGGATCCCCTTTCCTATTTTTTTTTTTAAATAGGCTGTAAAGAGTTAGTTAAGGTGCTGATGAGATGAATATGAAGGCAGGGCTGAGTAGGTAGGTGGGACCTACTCGTGTTCCGTTATCTTTGTTGTAAAATTGGTGTGCGTGATCTAACAGGACAGGCAGAAACAATTTCCCAGAAAGCAGTAACATTCAGCCATCAGCAGGCAGTTAGTTACAGGACCGAGGGAGAAACAGGGTGGCTCATTAAATTCATTACCTCACAGGATGAAGATTGCGTGCGATAACTTGGCACAATCTTAAAGGTGATACTTCCACGCATTTCCCTCTGCAAAGAGAGAAGCACTTGTAAGACACCGAAGAGAAAATCTCCAAATCACTATTGCTGGAAAGGAAAACATCACTGTTTGAGAACAGCAGCATGTTTTCCTAAAGTAAATATACAGAAAACCTAAAATGCTATGGTTGTCACTTCACCTATAAACAAACATTTAAATCATCTCTCATTAACCTAAAGGATAAACATACATTATCAGTTTGTTTGCCTGACCAGGTTTTCAATGCCTAGAACCGAACTGTATTTTAGTGTGAGAGATTCAGAGATGTGTAGGTTTCTTCCATGTCAATCTTTTCTTTGTAGCTATATTCCCTGTGATCCGCAGAGACTTTGCTACCAAAGGGACATTTTCTTCCCTTTCATACATGTTAAATAGCAAAACTGCATTCACAAATTCTGGAAAGCTTCATGTTACAGTAGTAAAGGTAGAAATGTCAAAAATAGACTTTCATCAAAACAGAACATGGAGTCTGCTAGTTTGCATTTATTATAGTAAAAGAATATTCACAAGTAGTAACTGCAGAATGGCAGTAGATTGTGGCAATGTATTTTCTTAAATAGCAATCTGAATATTAGTGCCACTACATGGCTGACAACTGCAGGACTTGGTCTGGGCAGAAATCACTTCAAGTAATTTCAGAGTTTTAACACCTTCTCTCTTTAGCTGGCTTGCTGTGACCCCAAAAAATGCTATTTGCCTGGACACCCTTTAAGCTTGTCTATATGGCTCTGGACACAACAAAAGGATTAGTGATACCATCCAAGACCCCAAGGTTAAGGTTGCAGGCAGAAAAATGTACAAGTGTTATGGAATATCAAAATGACTCTACCAGCAAGGGCCAAGATGGAGTTTTCCTGGCGAAAGACAGACCGTCTGAGCTCAAAATATTGTTTTTTTTCCTTTGTAACACCAATAACCATGAGCACAGTAGTTATAAACTGAAAGAAGGGGGGGTTCCAGCTACATGTAAAGAACACATTTTTCCCTATGATGATAATTAAGCACTGCAACAGGTTGCCCAAAGAAGCACCTGTCCTGTCACATGTCTGTCCTTGGATATTTCCCAGGCTTAACCAGGCAAAGCCCCAGAGCAACCTGGGCTTTATTTAATGTTGACCCTGCTTTGTGCAGGAGCCTGGACTGGAGACCTCCTGAGGTTACTTCCAATATTAATGATTCTGTGATTTATTGCCTCTGTATTTGTGTAGCAACGATACCAATAGTCAAGAAAAGCTTCTTTCCTCTCATAGTCTACTCAGTGACTACACCTGGTGTAGACTCAACAATTAAAATAAGGGCATGACTGAGAAACCTGATCTAGCTGAAGATGTCCCTGCTCATTGCAGGGAGGTTGGGCTACAAGACCTTTAAAGGTCCCTTCCAACCCAAACTATTCTGTGATTCTATGATCTTTATAGACTAACTTGGGATGAGTAATAGGAGGAAAGCAGTATTTTTGCTGTTATGATTACAAGAGACAAGAGAAGAAACTCCTGCATTTCAATGAACAAAACTCAGATATTAGGGAAAAACTTTGTAAAATGTATAAGAGTTATACATGCAAGTCTATTGCCTGGAGAGTTTGGGCAACCTCCACTAGTCAAGTTTTTTTAAAAGCTGGCTAGACATACGTCTGTCAGGAATGGCTGAGTGTCAATGATCTTTTCTGTGGGACTAAATGGAATAAAAAAAATTACACCTGAACCAGCCCAGGGTAGAAGGTTCAAAAAAGCCACTACTGAAAACAGGGGAGAGCCTGTAGAAGGCTTTAAGAGCTGAACACATGAACTCTTTCGTTGCATGCCTATGTAGTCTATCAAGAACAGAAGAAAAAGGGGAAGTCAGAACACAATTACATAAAAGTTTTGTCTAAATAAGACAGGCACTTTTATAGAGAACATGAGAAATATTTCAGGCACTTACAAGCATTTTTTGTAGTTGTTCTACAGTTTGATTTGCCACACTGATTCCGTTTATTTCTCTGATTTCATCCCCTACATGTAGCGTACCTGCAGAGTTAACAAAACACACAATCACCTCAAACATGCTTTTACAATTTCAGATAACTGTAAGACAGTTCTAATATTCACACAAAGGCATAAATACAAAACAACATCAGAATAATTTTTTGGTTAGATTCAGAAAAGGACTTTGCATTAGCTGCCAAAGATTACAAATCTGTATTTCAGAGTGCAGTGAATACACCCACAAGAGATGTGCAGACACCCTATAAAGTCCATAGGTAAAACATCAGAGCCTTACAAGGACACTGCAAAACCCCACACATTGAAGAGAAGGTCACCAGCAACTTTTCAGCTGGAAATGTTCAACAGAGATATTCAAACAATATTTTATCAGATGACTACTTAATGAAGTTTGGCTTCTGCACATAGTCTTGATTTTATCTGTCAGACCCCTGCATTTTTTCATTTCTCTGATTTTGATTTGCCATAGTTACAGCATGCATTTTCTGTATGGACACTTGACTTAAGCCTGAATGCAAATGACTGGTGTCAGATGATGAAGTAAACACCTGCTTGGCTTAGGCAAGTCATAAACTGACCTGCTGAAGCCAGAATGGGAATAGGATGCTACTACATGGCTCTAAGGCACTACAAAAGCTCAACAGGGAGAAGCAGCAAATGAATTATCTTCAGGATTAGAAGCAACCTAGGAAGCTTTTTGAATGATAATTTCTGACTTAAGTAGCTCAAACCCACCTAATTCTCTAGCAGTTCTCACAAGAACCCTTCCATGGTTTATTATTAGTCAGAAGAGGTTTTCCATACAAAATGAAATATGACCAGACCATTTACTTCACATATATTCCTTTCTGCTGTATGATTTAAAGAATTTGTGCAACTATACTCTTCTAAATACTGTACTTCATACAATTACTGTACCTATTAGAAATAATCTGACTCTGAAAAGAAGGAACTGGCAAACATTTTCTAAACTAAAACACATCTATAGAAAATTACCTGAAAAAAAAGGCCAATCAACTACAATCCCGAAAAATCCTTAGAATTCTTTTTCTGAACCGAAATTATTTTTCCAAAGACTACCATGGAAGCAAAACTTTCAGCTGGTACAAACATAAGAAAATCAAACTGTGTGCCTGCTAAACACAAGCACAGCCTGAACCAAGGAGAAGAATCCTGAAAAGCTCTGTTGCTCTGATTCCCATTGGTCTCTCTTCTGTGAAACAGCAGCTCACTTGGCAGTGCTACAGGAGAGAGCCCAGAGTTTACAAAAACTTTCAGTACTCTCAAGAGTAACTTGTTCAGCCAAATTAAATACTCTGAACAATTCAATAGGGGCTGATCTGCTGATAGTGAAATTACAAAAGAGGTTTAATCACAATTTTTGTCCCAATTTTCTCTTCAGTGGAAAAATTATCACAGTTAATAGTTCACTGAATGTGAATCCAACAGTCCTGCATGCGAATTTCAAATTAATCTAGCTCACATCTAGAATATTAATGATCAAATCTCTAGTGAAACACTTTGAAAGTTCAGTTTTGTCAGACTTTCTGAGGAAAGCATTCAGTATTCGATTCTTTAAAAATTATTCTTAAAAAAAAAGAGGGCTCTGTGTTGACTCCATCATGCCAAAATTTAACTGTGTTTGAAATAAGTGTAATTGTTCTTAAACAATAATACTGAATCAGAAAGACCATACTGCCTGGAATAGTATAAAGATTCTTTGACATTATTCAAAACATAAATCTGATAGAATTAAATATTAGAATGAGAATCAGATTCAGTAATATCCCTGTATCAAATCATTGCAATAGTGCACGCAAATAAAATTCCCTCTTCTGGAGCATTTTCAATTTCTGCTACTCTGACAGAAGTGAATATTGTCATGTAAAGGAACAGCACACATAAAAGTTGGGAATAAAGCATGGACATTAGCAGTAAATGGTCAGTCTCTTTTGTGGGGGTGAATGCACCAATAAATCACAGAAAGACATTTTCAATCTGAGGGGAGAGAGGTTTATCATTTGCTGAAACATTTTACTCTTTAAAAATATTGTTGTTGGAAAAGTGTTCTTGACATTTTTGAATAACAAGCCTTCTCTAACATTTTAACTCCCATGATACCTTTCCTTAACCAGATTTTGGCTGGTTTTGGTTCCTTTTCTATTGGTAATGCAGCGTTTATTTACAATTTAAGCTATTCAGGACTTACTGGTATATAATACATCTGTAATAGCAAAGAATAGATATATCTCTGAAAGTAAATGATTTCCTCCTTTGTCTTTGCAAGAGAGAGTGAGGACAGTTTGAGGAAGTGCATGCTCTTGCTCTGCACAGAAGTATGAGAAATCCCACCCTTTTAGGAAGAAGACAGAACAAAATCTTGGATTCCCTATTCAGAAATACGTTTAGTAGCCAAAAGAAAATTCTGCAGCTTGGAAAATGAAGGGCTGCGAACATATAATCATATTTTCACAGCGATTTTGTTAGAATTGAATAAACCTTATCAAGGGTAACTGCATTTTAAAAGCTGGTGTCAATTTGACATTAAGTCACTTTAAGAATGTAGCACAGACAATGCACAACTGCTGTTTTTCTGTTTAGGTTAAATGGGCAGCCAATGGTCCTCTCTGTTCTTTGGAAATCTCTTTAAATGCCATATTGGGACCTCTTCTTAAGTGCATGTTAAGAATGAATTCACTTTTACGCACATAAGCTCCAAAATCAGTCAGCAGCAAAGAACACATGGGTTAAGGTACTGAAACCTGCTGAGAGATCTGGCTCTATACAGATCCCCTGAAAATAATATTTATGGTATGAGCAGTCTAAACAAAATCCACAGGTAGAAAGTAAATGGACAACTCAGCAAAGGTAAGGCACAGACTCAAAGGTGAAAGTTAAGCCTGAGATCTATGATACAATTCATTTACTTGTCCTAAAAAAGCAGACAAGTCAATAAAATACAGTTTTTAATGACTGAAACTGGTGTTTCATTTTCATTGAGCTGAATCCTCTGAAAGGTGCAAGTAGATAGAATCTTTGAAAGCCTCTCTTCCCACTTTAACTCCCCCACCTTTTGAATAAGAACAATTATAATCAGCAGGATTAGATACAGCTGCCACAGAGACAGGAGGCTACTTCACAGCAGCTATTTTGTGATTGGGAATTGTGCAGTTTGTACTTAATATTGCTGAAACTACACAGTTCCCGTAACCCTCCCAGTAGATTTATTATCTACTCATTACTGTTATTGCCTGGCAGTTTTCTATACAGCAGACAGCAGAAAAAATTACATAACACCCCTCGAAAATCAATATGAGCCACAGACCTTATCAACAGTATTCAAAGATGGTGCTTGAGATCACTGTCAAATTACATTTGCATTGTTCTATTCAATAAAAATATTCTAAATAAAGGTATGTTGAATGAAGAAGTGAAGCCAAGAGGCATCTAGAGCACTAACAAAATTGGAAGCATTAAAAAACAATGAGTGACAATACTGAAGTATACTTCATTTCCAGACTAGACCTATGGACAGAAGAGCTACATTAGTGAGATGAAGCACATAGGGAATAGGTTATATTTCCAAAATCTTTAGAAACAAAAGACACTGCATAATGAAAAAGAACAGAATTTTAATGGGCACAGTTGGATTTTTTGCTCAGTTTTAACAGGTTTTAAAAGTTTCATTAGCCTCATTATGGAACAGTCATGTGAAACAATACTTTGCAGAGCATCACCACTACCTAAGCAGAGCTGAAAGAAAACCTTCCTGTGAATCTTAAAGCAATCTCCTTTTAAAACTCACTTTTGGATGCCAAATAAATTTTAAAAGGTCCTCTAAAAAATATAGCTTTATCTGAATTGCATCTTTGGTTGTATGAAATCTTTTCTCTTTCCTGCTTCTTGACAGGTTTTACCAATATTAATGAGCTGAAGTGCATGTTTTCTCTTCCTAATTGCCTGCTCCTAGGTTCCTCTGGAATAGAACAGCAAGCTAGAGGGAACTTTGGGCTGAAAAATGATGAAAAATTTTGTGCTCATCAAAAAAAAAAGATGGCAGTCCAAAAAAGCTAAAGTAACCCTTTTAAGGGTGCAATCCAAACTTGCAGCTAGCAACACAGCAGGAAAGTTCATCTGTTTAAAGTAGGAGAAAACCCTGGATCTGGAAACACAAAATAGAGTAAAGGAGAAAGCTGCAAATGAGAAAAAAATGCATGTTTGCACAGTTTATTATAGCAGTGAAAACTGAAAATAAAGAGTCAAGTTCTAGGCACAAGTAATATTTTTACTGCAAAAAACATTTTTTTAAGCGTCAACTTAAAAAATACAAAGATCCTCAAGAATTGTATTGGACAAAGCTTTCATTTTTGCAAGGAAAAGTACTGTTACTTGTCTAGGGATTTTTTTTAAACAGAAGATTAAATAAGCACAGCTCCATCCAGAAAATATTGGCATTTCATAGTCTTGCTGAGCTATAATCAGTAATAGTATAGTAATTATCCTAATTAAGACCTAAATGAAACACAGTGGGCCCTGACCTCAAAACACTGGCAGACATCTGGAAGGCAACTAAAGCAGTCAGCAGAGTCCATCCAGATACAGAGGTGCACTGCTATGGAATAGCAGCCATCAAAATGAGGAGTATGTACCATTACACAGTTCGTACAAAATTACTGTGTTTGAAGACAAAACTGTTCATGAGACATGATTACCTTGCCGGTGAATCATTCCTCCGTGCATAATTCTCGCCACAATGCAATGGTTCAGCTCATTCATTTTTAAAGTGATTCCCTACAAAAAAAGAAATGTTTATACTTTTGAAAATAAACCACTAAGCACTGTGATTTTTGAGTGGTTAAGAAGAGTCACTTTTCCTTAAAGCTTGAAGGCAGGGTATAGATTTTGAGGTTAAAACAAAATCTTTGTCATTCAAATATGGGCAGTGAAAACAGATACTATTTGTAAGTGAAGATGCAATACTTTAACTTCAAAGCATATAAGATTCTGGTTTGTTAAAGATGTGCGTTTGCATTGAAGTGTGAAGTGTCCAGTTTGGTTTAAAGCATAATTTGCTATAATTAATACAAGGTTGCTTTAAACAAAACCAGCTCTAGTGGTACAGTGTGAATACAGACATAGCATTTCAAATTAAGAACACAGACAGGAGGACAATTATCTACAATGGCCGCTGAACTATTCCAATCTATTGGCAACCCTACTTCAAAGTGCAGAAATTGTCATCAAAATCATTCTAATACTGGTCTTCACCAGCACAGAGTCAAGGAAAAACACTGAGGTTCCGTCCATACCATCGGTTCATCCGTGTTCTTCTGGAACTGCACCAGCCGAACCCGCGTTACGTTCTCCATATCCATGTCGCCGTTGGCGCTCTCTGGAGAGTCCCCGTTTAAGTACGGAGAGGTGGGAGGAGGGGTGACCCTCAGCGCCTCGTCACTGTAAACTTCATGTGCCACTACATCATGAGTTTGAAGTAAGGCCTAGAGGAGATTACAGCAACAAAACATCAGACTTGCGTCACCTCCGATGTCCCCCACTCGTTGCCTCCAAGTATTTCTGAAGCTTTTCAGAAATTAAAGGAAATCCAAGATATTTGTGCCTCGCTTTCTATATAGGAACTTTTGCCTTGAAGGAGTCTAAGACAAACTTCATCAGACTGTAAATGCTGGCGGACATACCTAGAATTTAAAATCAGCATGAGTTAACATGGCTTTTTACTGCAGACACATCAATGAGAATGATGCTGCCTCCCCCCTCTCTCTCACCTTCTCAACAGCTGCAAAGTGCCAGAATGAAGCCATCTTTATATGCACAAACACAGAATTGGGAATTCACCTTTCTGAGGAAACTATTCTATAAGAATTATTCTATTAAAATGGAAAGGTATTCAGATCCCACGGTATTTCATTCTAATAAAGGCAGAGTGTGGATCAGTACTGCCTGAAAGAATGAAATACTGGGTTTTTTGTTTACTAGCAAAATTGCTTCCGTACTCTCTCCTACCCCTAGAACAGGGACACAGCACCACTACACTACGTTCAAAATGCTTGACAAAAACTGCATTGTAAACCAACAAACTGCTCAAATACTACTTCATTAGCTTTGTTGTTTCTTGATGCAAAGAATGACACAACACACAATTGATCAAACGTATCGAAATATCTTTGATAAGCAAAACAACCAACTGTGTAAGAACTCCAAGCTGGGGCAAAGACATGAAGCTTGTATAACTGTAAAAAGTGTAACAGGTAATATGAGATAAAAGTTGGACAAAGCATAAATATTAGCAAACCAGTATTCAACAGGATCAGGCTTCTTTTATGGAAAATTCCACTGTTCTCCAGGATATCTTCAAGAGCCACACATCTCATCCATTTCACATTTGCATTCAACTCTTAATAATGAATATATTATAGACAACTTGCTTCTGTCCAAAACCTAAATCCAATTCACATGTGAACATGCTGGCTGTACTCCTACACTAATCAAGGACAGAAACAGATCTGCTTTTAAACCCAAAGGGACGGGTTTCCCAGATAAGAATTGATAAATCCAGTCTAGTTCCTACAATCTCTCTATAAAAGTAGAGGTATGAGCCACCACTGCTGTTAGGTCAATCTATATTATAGTTAACATCTTTTTAATTTTCATTTAAATGCTCACAGCTCTTAGCTTGCAAAACTCATCAGTCTTGCAAGGCTTGAGATTGACCATCTAGAATTTGTTCTGGCAGAGAACACTGACTCTGCAACATCTTAGTTTTCAGTTAAAGTGTTTATGCAAAACTTACACTGCAAAAAGTACAGAAAAATCCCTAGAAGATGTAGAAGTGGAACCCAAGGCAGAAATGGGGTTTTCATGGCCTCTATAAAATCCTAAATTTGTTCCCAAGGTAGCACTTCTGAAGTGTACCATGTTATAAAAGATAATTTCACTATAGTTGGGAACTCAGCATTATAATGATGGAATGGAATTCCCTAAACTAACAACGCTCTGCCCACATTCCCTCCTGTTCTTCTAGTCTTTCACCTACACAACTATTATTTTTAGTTAAATACTAACCTGCATCTGCACTTTCTATTTTTCATCTTATTTTGACAACCACTAAGCTAAAACTTGCAACAATTCCTCTGCATTGGTCTGCAATACTGAAGCAACATTTTATATCAGAGATCTGGGCCATATACATAAGTTAAACCACTTCAGCAAGATTTACTTAAATTTTGATTTATTTAATTGGGTGTCAATTTATGTGTGAATACTCCAATGAAGGTTTAGGAATTTAGCTTAATTCTCATTCCAGTATCTGAAAACTGTTTGCAGTTCTCCCAAACAGGACAAGAGCTGCTGTCACAAAAAGCATCCATTGTAGGAGTGAGTGTGGTCTTGGCTCTGTAACAGAGTAGGATGATCTTCTGTGATTCCTTCAGCTCAACCTACTCAAAGCTACTTACTCAACTTCACCATCCCTGGAGGTATTTAAAAGTCATGTAGATGTGGAGCTGAGGGACATGGTTTAGTGGTGGACCTGGCAGTTCAGACTCGATCTTGGAGGTCTGTTCCAACCTAAACAATTCTGTGATTCTATGCCCCCTCTAAATGTTACACTCTCCATGCTTTAGAATTACATTTCTTATGTGATTCAAGGCCTTACATTTGTTTCACATCAAGCATTTGCTTTGTTTGATACTATTTTTAGCAATAATATGCACCTTGTAGGAGGTTAAAATCGGGCACTTTGAACATTATTAAAGGTTGATTTTACTAGATGACTTCTGAATGTGTTAACAAAAATTAACACAAATTCAGAAACACCAGACAGTAAAGTACAGCAAGCTCAATTTAAATACAGGAAACATTTAATCAAAAGATTGCTATTGACTTTACTTAAAGATACTTGTTTTCTGTTAATTTTGATAATTTAGATTTTATTTCCTGTCTCTTTTTCCTTTGCAGAACATGATAATCTTGCTAAAAATAAGTGTAATGAGAACAAGTGCTTTCTACCATATTGCAGGATCACTGTCTGCAGAGAGGAGTGTAGGAAGGCACATGATGATGGATAAAACTTCAATATGTAATTAAGTAAAAGTCTCCTAGAACAGCAAATGCTTAAATTGCTGCAACATACCAAACATATATAATAGAATCTTTTAGAGATGAAACTGGTATGTTTGAAAAACTACTGAAGCTGTGTAATGGAATAAAAGCTCCTTCAAATGTATACGTAATAAATGAGGTACTTGATAGCATTTTAAAGAATTCTTAAATTAATTAGCTGCTGAAAGACCATTATACAAAATCTACATACAGATTAAATTAATAATTTATTCCTGTACCCATAAGACGCATGAGGGTAAAAGAGAACCAAAACAACAAAACCCCTTGAACTCAAAGATCTCAGTTAAAACACACACTTTATTGCCTTTGGTTTTGTAAAGGTCTGTGCAGTCTAACCCACTAACACTGTGGCTAAGTAAACAAGACAGACTACACTTTTGTCTTCTTAGGGATACACATTAGATAATAACATAAATAATACTAAAATAGTTTGTTATCATACAGGTGTTAATGCACATGATCCTACTTATTACACCTCATTGCTTCAGTGTCTGTGCATTAATAATGAGAGTATTGCCCTGTGCAATTGCTCTGTGCCTGACAAACACATGGAGTGTAGGCTGACAGTATTGTTTTGTACAATCATTCCCTTTCCTCACAGTCTCTATTTTAAAGGCTTTGGCTCTGAATGGAAGTTTGGCAGAATACAACAAACACAAACATAACTTTGTTAAGGTCTGCAACCCCCATAAAGGTGCATCTGGAAGCTGGTGTGGGAATGATGGGAGAGGATGGAGTCGCCCCTTTGACATCTGGAGACTCTGTGGTATCTGCAGTCTACAGGTGTGGATCCACACCAACTTTTGCTGGTTTAACTGCTACTTTACACTCCTCCCTAACCCAAACTGTTTCTGTCCCTATGCCCGTTCTGGCTCTGGCAGTATTCCTGTTATCCTAAATTCTTCTTGCTAAATGGATTGGGGTTTTTTGAGCAATTTTCTACTAGTTTAGCTCAGTGCAATGCTGAAGTGCAATTCCAGGTGAATGCCAGAACAACTGCAAAGGAGAGGATGAAACATGGGAAGAAGATATGATGTGATTTCAAAAAACTAGCAATTTAGCTTGGGATGCCATAGACTAATTTGCTGAAATTACTACTCATCAAAAATGTTGTTATGGAATTGCAGCTTATTCCTTATAAAACCCCACTTTTTATACAATTGCAGCAAAAGAATTCTGACAGATGGTTTTAAATTTATGATATCAGGAAGCAGAGATAGCTATAAAAGAGGATTTTCAACTCAATTTTCCTGTCACTTGATTTGATACATGAAATTTCAATATACCACAATCATTTTTACTGATGTCTACTCAAAAATAATTTATACTTAAAAAATGCTCCTTCTCCACAGTGCCTAATGGTTTTGCAACAGTGTGGTAATTACACAAAAAAAAGGTAAATCAAATGAACCCGTCAGATTCCAGATAAAGAAGTTGAGTACCAGTGAGGGTTTTTTTTAATCTTTGTTACAATACAGCTGAGTACCATTCCATCTTGTTTTATGTTCTATTTCAAGCAAGTATTCCTGTTAAATGTTGAACCAGAGCTGCTACAAACTTCAGGATAGATACCATTTCCAGGGAATAACATCAGTGTGTTGCTGAGTACACACAGAAAAGCCGATGTCTGCATTAGCAATTAGTGCTGTGAAATAGGAATGAATCCAAAAGTAAAACAATTGGATTAGTGAGGACCTGATGTACACACTGAACACATTGCAGGGGTTTTTACTTCTTCCATCTTGCCCTGTGGACTGAATGTCCATCAGCTGCTGGGTTACACTGGCTCCTGGCCCACATCTTTGAGTGTAATTTTATTTGAAAAGAGTCAGTTCGCATGCTCTGAGACACTTAAGTGATACAAGCCAAAGCACTGTAAGGGCAATCAGGAGATTCACTTCAAAAACACACTCCTGATCCAATTTAAAGTACTAAAATAAATGCACCCAAAGCTACAGTGGCCATCAAAAGAACACACGGGGACATGCAGCTATCCAGATTTCATCTGATACCTGAGTAGGAGGTTGGTTTCAGCTCACTCTTTCCTGGAAATTAGGTTTATCCTTCAGACTTACAGTAATTCAGCTTTCAGGTGAGCAAACTCCACAAAGCCCCCTGCATATAATCCTTGTGTTAGGGAAAGTCAAGTTCATGATTTAAACTGACAAGAGTGCACAGTAGATTTAAGGAAACACATTTATTTCTGAACTTATGAACTTGATCTACAGCACAAACAAAAGAAATCCCTCAAGTATTTTCACCAGATTGGACTTCAGTAACTTGAACCAAGTTATTAAGCAGCAACATCCCTGAATTTAGGACAATTACTGCTCACAAATCAGATTTGGAAAACGGACACAGCAGAAGTTGATAAGTAACACAAACTCACCAGACTGTACAAGCTATTGATTTATTATAAAATAATATTAAATAAACACTTTTTTTGCAATGAATTCACACACCTTTATTCTAAAAAGTCCTTGGGAAAAAGTAAAAGGAGGGTCCCAGCTCTACCTATGGATATCCAAAAGGATTCATCCTTCTTTCTATGTGCAACACAGCTCCCCCAAAAGACAGTGAAACTGCTCCATAATGAGATTACTTCAAACTACTGACAGGTTTCAGCACAGTAATGAGGACTAACAGTAGCAGCAATAGTAATTCTTTTGCCAGACCAGCAGATTAGAAACACTTATTAATAGGTATATTGTATGCAGTTTCATCACAGAGATTTTAAGGAGAATGTACTGAACTTGGGTTTTTTAACAGAAAGAATATAAAAAACCAAAACCAAAAAAAACCCAACAAAACCAAAAAACCCACCCAACAAACCAACAAGAGTAGAATTGGCTTACCATGAAATGAGGTTGTGTTAAAATACGCTTTAGCTCCTTTGCATCATTGTTCTCTGGGTAACATGAAATTTCTTCCAATACCTGCAAGATAAGCGGGAGAAATGCCCCTAGTAACTTTCTTTTAAATAAAGTTATTAAACAGATGAAAGCCCTCACTGCTCAGTCAGAGTATCTTCAAAATGATTACACAAACCAACATTTTTTGACAGGAAAGGGCTTAAGAGAATGTGCTCCCCCCCTGCCAGAATAAAATACCTCATTCCAATTTTCTCTCTGAAACAGATTAAAGCAGAAATTTGAAGGAAACATTTGTTCTTTTTTTTTTTTAATTGACAGTATTCCTCTAACAGCTAAATATATGGAGACAGAAATGAAGTGCTAAGAGGTGACACACATGACCACCACCAGGTGTTACTTTCGCACATGGTCTCAATTTATTAAAACAGAATTAAAAACACCCATAAAACTAATTGTTAAAAGGCACCAAGTGTAGGTGGGCCATCTGCTACCCCATCTCCAAGCTCCAGATTTTATTAAAGCTGAGCCATACCTCATCTTATCATTGGAGAAGGAGTAGGGAGTAAATGAGCTTTAACTCCTTTGCCTGCAACCAGATTCTTACACCTTTATTTTCACATGCTTGGACAATAAAAGCAGACTATTTTGCTTCTGGAAGCACATCCCAGGATTAACTGCCAGAAAGTTTTGCAGAACAGGACTTCAGGATATCTACCAGTGTGAATTCAATTATTACACAGAGTTATAAAGTCTTCCTGTTCATTCTATTTCGATACCACTATAAACAGTGTTTTCCTATGACATTACCCCCAACAACCATACTAATTTTTACTGGTAATACATAATACAATTTCTTTTTTTAAAACTTGCAATAAATGAACAAATAAATTACTATTTGCCAGGTATAAAAAATTAGGAACATCTGTGCCTATATATCTTTGGTTCTAGTGGGTCACCCTCACTGCACTTCCAGGTCTGCTCTTCTTAGACCTATCTAAGATAAACTTGTTCTTTCAATTTACAAAGCTGATACTTTTTTTTTTGTGACTAAGCCATATAAACATCAAACTTCTGCTGCAGATGAATAAACTGAACATTAAATATGCTGCAATTACCCAACAGAAGGGTTTCTTTTAACACTGCTATTGTTGTAACAAAGGTTAAATGATTAAACTGAGTAATATTCATAATCCTTACAGACATAATAGAATTCTGCAAGTTTACACAACTTGTTATTTCACTTTAGTAAGCAATGGTAGCATTCCAGAAAAAAATACAGATAATGAACCAAAATGCAGATCTTAATGAAGTAAAATAAATTCCACTTTAAATACAATCAAACTTTCAAAGTAAAAACAACATATTTTAAAGCCATTACCTCTTTGGCTCTCTGTACAGCATCACTTGGAGGATTCCTGATTTGTGGTGAAGATTTTGTGTTTATTTTGTCATAAAGCTGAAATAACAAGAAAACAAACTACTGAAATCATATGCTACAATAGCCTGCCTATGTTACCAGGATTAGGATGATTGTTAAACTGCAAAACCCACAGATGTTTTGTATACAAAATCTAGCAGCTTAGGGTTTTGGCTTTTCATTTTTAAACATTTCCTGATTCGAACAGTGCCATAGATTCAGAGTTCATAGGATGACATGGGAAAGTTCAAGAGGTTAAGGGATTCTGCAAACCTCCCATGCCTTTTCCACAGATTTACAGAAACTATATTCTTCTACTAGAAAGTTTCCAATGAATCTTGAATAAATGCTGTAAATCATACATTATGCTGTAAAAACAAATTAATCTGCATATCCCACTCGTCTCAATAAATCAAACCACTGAACATTTTGAACAGTAATTTAAATAAACCTCAGGATATGGGAAAATGCTCTTAAAGATAGAATCCTACAAAAGTCAAAGACTTGGAGAAGAGAAAAACAAGCCTTCCAAGAAAGAGTGCTCACAAAAAAGAGTACCCTTATTTTATTTGGATCTTCCACTGGACAGACGAATGCCAATGCATTTTAAAAGGCTATTGTAAACCTTCCAGGTGCATTATTTTTTAAAAAAAACTTCTAAAACTCATACAACTATGTAAAACACAACAGGAAAAAGAACTTCAGTTTCAAACTAGAGATAGATATTATAGGTTCTTTTTCATACAAATCTTACAGATTTTGCAAGTTTTAAAGGAACAAAAGTATACTTAAGAATAAGCAGGCACTGTAATAGGCAGTATTTTCAAATAAAAATATTTTGTCTTACATTTCAAACAACATGAAGATGGTCATGCCTATAATTATTTCTTATTTATGTTAGACTAGTTCTTTGAAATATAAGACAGAAAAAAGACACAAATAACTGTTTTTAGAAAATTACAAGAAATTTTTATTACACCACAATGAGGGTGGTGTAACAGCAACAAGTTGGCCAGGGAATTTAGGGAACCTCTCAACTTTGGAAATACTCAACATGCAACTGAAATTAAAAACAGTGTATGTAAACAAACATTCAAAATACAAAAGAGACTCCAGAACCTTAATCAAATCCTAACATTGTAAAGGATGAGTTGACAAGAACCCCCCATTTAGGCTGCTCAGCAAGGAGTTCTCAGGAGCTCCCTCTGTGAAGCCACAGCCACAGCTCCACTGTTTGGCTTAGAATGACCTTGGATGTTTGAAAAAGGGAATCTTGTAAGGACACAAAATTGCTTTCTTCTCTTTCTCACATGAAACACCATTCAGTTTTAGAAGATACGTAAATTGCTATAAATGCAATCCAACACAATCATAATTTTCCTGTGTTAACAATTCAATGCAGATGTTGAACATTTCACAATGATTTGTTACTTTTTCTTAAATAAGTAAAGACAAACCACCCAACTTCAACAACTCCAAATTAAGTATCACACTTATATACCTGTTAGGAAACTGCATCAAGCACAGTTAGTGAGCAAAGTGCAACAGAAAATGCATGATACCCAATGTGAATATTATTGAATGTCTTTTTCTAAAAGTCACACATATATACTGTTTAAGTTTAATGAAATTACAGAAAAGTTACCATGAAAATATTTTTACTAGTTATTTCCTAGCAAGGGTTGAAAATCTAAGTCACCGAAGTTGCTGATTTCCCTCAAGTCATTATGTTACTGTGATCCAAAACCACCAGTCATTTACAGAAATAATTTTCTCTCAGGATCATGGGAGAGTTATCTTTTGAGATTAGGAAGGAGGCAAAAAAGAAAGTAGAGAGCAGAGTTCCTCTAAGAATGTTTAGGAAAAAAAAATCAAGCCAAAGTTCAGACTAAACAAGGGTGCATTTATTTTTCTGTAGCTCCTTCATGCTGAGACAGGGCAATTAAATCATCTTCCAGGACTGCTACTTACTGAGATTTGCTTCCAAGGCACCAAACTATTAGGAGGGACTCTGACAGAAAAACCTTCATATTTGCATTAAGGTTTAAAGCCAATACATTACTTAAGTCACATGATTGTGGAGGTAGAAGAGAGCCTCATCTAGAGAAAGGATGTGTTTCTGGTAGCTTCATTAGCACAAGCAGATCTCTTCATTTTGAAATGGTATATTCTAATTCAAGTTAGTTCATGGAGTTTTTAGTTTACAAGGGGACCAGGCTACACAAGGTAAGAGGAGTAAGGCTTATATTATGCATTAATGCACCAGTACTGCTGAAGAAGTCAATCTTTGAAAAAAGACTGGTTTTGCAATACTTCTCAATATTTTTGCACTTAAATACTAGCTGTAGCAGAAGCAACTTAGAATAAGGAATTTACTGCCATAATTCATCTCCGAAAACTACAAACTTCAAATCTTTGAAGGTAGAAGTTTCATTTAGACACATTAAAAAGAATAATAGTTCCCTTGGACACAAGAATCCAACACACCTTTACATGAATGTTTTACAAAATGCGTAAGAAAACTCTGAATGAAACCTGTTTGCACACGCCATAGATTTATGTACTTCTGTGGTAGAGAACACATTCCTATGTGCAGTTAGCTACACAACTTTAATCACAGAAAGCCAGGCTGTTTACAATGCTGTCGCCTTTCAGCAGCCCTGGAAATTTGAGTCCTTCAGGGATCACACCAAAGGTGGTTTCTTGTGGTACAGAATGAACTGGCTCATTCTCCACTGTTCTCAACAGAATGCACTTCTATGTAATACCAACAGACTTACAGCAGGACAAAATCTGTATGTGCCCTAATTATGGGCTTTCTTTTGCTGGAAGTGTCTATTTTCCAGCAAATAACTGCCCCCTCAGCCAAGGAGCCCAACTTCCAAAAATTTCACTCAGCAGTAGCCATAAACATAACAATTAAAAATTTCTAATAATTAAAAGAAATAGTTGTAAAATACAACAGCATTTGTAACGTTTGGCATTTCCAGACTTTTGAACACTTTGCATCTCAGTCTCACTCCTCAGCACAATAACAGCAGTTATTCTGCACTTGCTAGAAAGAAAATCAAAACTGAGAGCTTGCTCTAGATGATCTTAACAATCCCAACTGATACATTAACAAAACTTGATATAACAAATATAAATTGACATTATAACTAATAAACAACATAGTACTGCTTGTTAAAAAGACAAGTTTTGATTTAAATTTTGCATGCTAGAACACAAATGAAGAGAATACCCACAAGTTGTAAAGTAGTGTTGCTATCAGTTCCCCAGCTTTTGCAGAGTTGAGACTTTTTGTCTTCTGCCTGTATAAAGGGTGCTTGTTTCTGCTGATATTTAAAGCAGACAGCCCAAAGCCTAATCCACAATCAGGCAGGCGAGACAAAACAACAAACTCCTCTTCTGACTAGTTTTTCAGATGTGCAGAAATTCCTTTTTAACCATTTCCTGTAAGAGGAGTCAGAATACTGTCCCAACACAACTCCCATTCAATGTCCCACTGAAAAATGTAGATATGTCACAAGTAGCAGAAATTTAGCCTCACTGCCTCATTTAGTCTTGAATGTGGTCAAAGTGAGATCACACGGGAAATCAGTAAGTATTCTACCCATCCAAAATCTGGAAGTTTCTGTGAGGCAAATCAGAAACTTGTTAAAACAAGAGCTACTGAACTGCTAGAGCAAAAACTTTCAACACAAATACACATTTTGTGGGATTCAGTTGCAATTCAGATAGATACTGGGTTGCTGGTTAAATTCCCAAACTGACACACCTAAAAGTGATCATTAAAATATGTCCTTATACATTTTTTGCTTTCTGAACAATTTAACCATATGCAACACAGTGATATTAGAGAGCTGTTTTTCATCACTTTTAGGTTTTTGTACCATCTAAAAAATTCTCATGTGGGGCTGCTGCCTCTTGCACAGAAACATTCACTAACAAACAGGCTTGCTGTTACTTCCCACAGCTCCCTATCCTGGTTCTCCATTTACCCCTGAGGTTTCATGTGTTGCAAGTCTGAAAGAAATCCATGATCCACTAAATGAAATAATATTCACAAGCAGTAATGTCAAAGAAGGGCTAAAATTAAAGAGCCAATTAGATAATTGCTAGACCACTTCATTCTTTCTTCTGCCAGTTCTGTTTCACATCTCCTTCTCCATGCAGAACATTGTTAACGCTCCCATGGGTGCCTCTTTCCTTGGGATTCTAAGCTCTCAAAGAAACACATCCCTGAAACTATCAATTCCTACTGGAAAACATAGTGAGTAACAAGGTCACAGTCACCAGAGGCTTTATCTTCAACTTTGTTTAAAGACAGTTTGCTCTTTTAAACCCTCTGTTTTTCACTGCTAAGGATTGTGCCTGAAGCTCTCTGGTGTTACTTTAGCATCCGAGACCTAACATTTACTTCCCAGCATAATTCCACAGCACAGGTTACAGTCCCATCCCATATCCAAGTCCAAGGCATATTCAAGACTCTACTTCGTACTTCTATAGCACTACAGGTTACAGCCCTCCACAGCTTCAAACCTTTTCCTGTGTGACACACAAGTTGTAGAACAGGAGCACGATCAACCTTCGCATTCCAGCATCTTAGTAAAACACAAATGGTCAAGGTTCATTATGTTGAGGATGAACATAACTTAAAGAAGAGAGGGTGAGAGATATGGTATCTGTTTAATTAAGGTGGAAACATGAAATGATTGCAGATTTCCTTTCAGAGGGAAAGCACATGCCCCCAGCCCTGAAGAAGTGCACAGCCAAAGGACTGTGCAGCATTTCCTTTGAAGTAATCCAATGGGTAAAAAAGAATCCAGAAAGCATTTTTATTGCCTTCACAGGGTCTATCTATTAGTTACAATTTGGTTACATGACAGCTGGAAGGAAAGGCCACAGGCCTTCACCAGTGTCAGCAACAGGGAAAGATGCCCTGTAGCACTACTGCTCAATATTTTATTATCTATAATTTTGCATTGACATATTTTGTATGCTTGGAAACACCAGGGGAACAAGAAGGTTAAGGTATAGAATACTGAGAAGATTTTCCGTTCTGTTACATAGCTAAATGTTGTATCTTTTGATCAAAACCTTAAAAAGTGAAAATGTGTCCAAGTTAGATTCTCTCAATAGGTTCTAATGCTGCAGTGAAACTGCAGGCAGTGCTGAACTGTGGGGAAATCACACGAAGTTCAATCTGAAACTAAAACTACACAAATCTGTGCAGCTCCACACAGTGAACCCACTGTGCTGATGTACATGGGGGTGGGCATTTTTTAACTGTTAATTTCTTATTTTGCTAGTTTAGACAGGCAGCAATTTTAGCATTTAAAATGATAAAGCAAATATTTCTACTTATGCATATTATGTGGCTTTTTACAGTCTTCATTAGGGCATTAAATATTTTTACAGTTCGTTCTAAATCAATCTTTGATCTAATTTTATTTTTTAAAACTGATACAGTTTAAAGCAGATTCAAGGACACATTTATGCTTATACTAGTTCAGACCCCATGGTCAAGTGTCAAGAGGTTCAGTAATAACTGATTTGTATATTCTATTTCTTTGCAAGGGGCTAAGTTTTTACTTCCAGTGTACATGAACTACAAACAAATTTTAGTTCTACTGTAGAACGTATTCCCTTCTAGCAGAAACTATCAAGTGCTATGCCCTTACTCTGTAAAATCACAGCCTTAGCACTTCAGAGGTAAAAGATCTGAGGAAAGGACTATGTTTTTACAAAATAAACTACAGGGTATGTGCATTTTCACCCCCACAACTGTCATTTTAAATTGTGCCTCTTGTTTTGCTTCACGTTTACCAAGAAGGTTTCAATTAACCAATTTATTTATTTCAACTTGTCTCACAGAAGCATTGATAATGAAGTTATGCTACTCCTCAAAATCACACAAGACATTTTTCATTCTATTTAATTTCAGGTAGCCCTAAGTGCTTCACTCATGTATATTGAGTCCAGACTCCAGTGTCTGACAGGATTATGTTTCACTATCAACTAGGACTCTACCCTAGTAATTTGTCTCGTATCTTAGGAAAAACCCATATTAATTTTCATCATGAAGATTTTATTGACTGCAGAAGCTGCAGTTCTCAACAAGTGACAGCAGATGCTAAAACATGCCAGGCACATGTAACACAGCTTAACGGAGTGGAAGAGGCTGCAGTTTAGCAAAATGCTAGATCATGAGTGATACACGTAGGAAAACGTGTGTTCTCTCTAATTGTAAAGTGTGGTAAGAAAAGCCCGGGACAATCTTAAATAAACACATGCTACACTTCAAAGTTACAAAACAAAAATTATTTAGATTTCAGTAGACTGAATATGATGTTTTCCTACCTCCTCAAAGGAGGTGAGACCTCTTCAACTTCTGCTGCCACGAGCTGCCTGCAGATACCCAGGGCACCCTTCAGTCCTCCACTACACACAAGACATCCTCAGTATGCCACCTAATCCCTTCTGTTCCAGGAACCCTCTGCCACAAGTCCCTCTGTTTTTTTTTTTGTTTTGGGTCTCAACTCCATTCCTGTATCATAAATCAGATTTTAATCTGTTCACATTGCAAATGTTTTAACTTCTTCTGCAAAGATGAAATACGTAAAACTAGGATGAAATAAAGGTACTGCTTTGCACATGGCAGTGCAAAGCAGTGCAGTGCAAAGAAAACTAGCACAGCAATTGGAAAACCAACACAGTGAAGTTCAAAGATCCCAATAAAAACCCCCCTCACTCTCATTCTGGAATGTCCTAGAAGTACTGTTGTGAAAGATGGGCTTATACCATTATTTCACAAGGTACTTCAACAGATTAATAATTTCAAGGACACAAAAATCCCATTATCCTACTTTTCTGCATCAGATATCTAACAGAAGCTGATCTTAATAAAACTAAGGCAAAACAGCTTTTAAAGATGACACCAAGCAGCTGATCAGATAAAAGTAAATGAAAAAGACATTGAGGTGCTGGAGCATGTCCAGAGAAGGGCAACAAAGCTGGTGAAGGGTCTATGAGGAGCAGCTGAGGGAGCTGGGGGTGTTCAGCCAGGAGAAAAGGATGCTCAGGGTGGACCTTATTGCTCTCTACAACAACCTGAAAGGAGGTTGTGACCAGGTGGGGGTTGGTTTCTTCCCCCAGGTAACAAGCGGTAGGACAAGAGGAAACAACCCCAGGTTGCACGAGGGGAGGTTTCAATTGGATATCAGGAAAAATTTGGTCACTGAAAGGGTTGTCAAAAGCACTGGTTGCCTGGGGAAGTGGTGGAGTCACCAGCCCTGGAGGTATTTAAAAGATGTGTAGATGTGGCACTTGGGAACGTGGTTTAGTGATGGACTTGGCAGTGCTGCATTAATGGCTGGACTTGATGATTTTAAAGGTCTTTTCCAACCTAAATGATTCACTAAGCATCAGGGAAAACCAAGTCCTCAATACAGAAAGGCTTTAAAAAGAGTGTTCCATGGACAACACCTTGATACACCCCACAGAATAAACTTTGCTCACATCTTCCCCCCTCCCTGCTTCCAGCATGGACTAATGACCAACAGCAGGAACTGTAGATTCAGGTTAGGTCTATATGGGCTTCATTTCCAATTCAGTCAGTTGAATTAACTCCTCATGGTTAGTTCATCACCCTGAAGAAAAGAATGCTAATGACCACGAACCTCACTTCAGGGGGATAAAGAATCCTTAAAACTAGTTAAATCCACAATGATTACAGCAGGTTGGCGAAGAACACAGCTTCTCACCTGCTTTGTGATACGAGCATATCTTGCACCAGGAGGTTAACAACCTGGAGTTAACAACCCTTTTTGTTTCTCCCTATTCATGTAAATTTTTTGCAATGATATACTGAGAATAAAAATGTACTGCAATGAAATCACTAGTACCAGAAGAGCCAACATGCACCAGCCAAGTACTTGAAGAACTGGAAGTAGGAGGCAGCGAGGCCTGACTGACTTCAAAGACAGAAGCAGAGCTTACTGGGCTGTAAGCACATTGCCTTTGGGTTTTTTAATGTAAACTAAGTGTAGACTGAAGTATCATTCTGAGGAAAGCTCCCAGCACGAACAAAGCTGAAGTACTATTCAAGATTTGTGGACTGTATCACAGGTGCTGTAGCATTTCTTTATTTTTGTAATTTCTCAGAGTTAAGTCCCAAGTTCCTGGAGAAATAATAAATCTGAAAATCTGAAGCTTTATAAGGAAAAAAAACCTTAAACACGACACATAGCCCTTAGAGTTAAAAAGGAACTGAATCTAACCTGAACTACATACAACATAATAAGAAGTGAAGAAAATGCAGAAAGTTAAATATGAAAATGATCTTTTTTCTCTCAAGACAGTATCAGTGAAGTTAATTAAATGTTCTACAAGTGGCAAGAGTACAATTTTAGTGTTCTTTGACATATCAGGGCCCAATAACTTAAAAATACACTGTAATCATGGGAATTTTTAATTCCACATACAAAAAAGAGTCTAGGGATTTATGCTTTTGGAGAAAGATATGTTGCTGCACACAGACACACACAGGCACAGACACAATGACACACCATTTACACAGGGAAGATGACATTAGGCCAAGAGAAATGGGCTAAGTAGTGCAATTCCCATCTAAGGTATATACTTTATTAAGCTGAATTTCACTTGATGATTCACCACACCAGTATGAAGCTTATAAATACACAAAAAGACAGAACATTAGGTAAAAAGAAAACAGGTTAAGTGTAGCAAAATAACTATCACACTGTCATGCAAACTCACACAGAATTTTGCATTGTTGGAAAGCGGCGGACAAATAAATATCTGAAAAATTATTCTCAATCAATATGAAAGTTACTGTTGGCTCTTATTTGTACTAATCTTGGGTTTAAGAGACCAACTCATCTATCACTATTATATATTATAAAAATATGGAACAACAATGCTTTCTGCTCAGAAATATAAGGCAAATCCCCTGTATAAATTTGTACGGCAGAGAAACAGGAAGAACAAGGAAACAAGGAGATGATGCTGACTGGCACAGTGATCTACCTGCCTACCCAGTAACACAGAAAATGAAAAGCAGAGATATGGAGTTGAAAATGGAAGGTATTTTAGAGAATGGTTATGAAATTAAGCAGAAGAAATTCTAGAATAGCCTCTGCTTTTAGTGTTCTTTCATACAGAGCTTCTAAAGAAGTTACCTTTCAGAGCACAAATGGACTGCACTGGTGATGATGATCCAGCCCACCTGCTGAAGGAATTCTTCAAACAGTTCTCATTAAGGCTTGGCCATTGTTCCTTCTGTACTACTTGGGAAAGGAGTTTCCACTGCACGGTGGGACAGTCCCTCCCACTCCCTGGGGCTGTGCTGCCTCTGCTGGACTGGGATAAGAGCCAGACTTGACTCCCCAAATAGCAAGGTGCTTTTCTGCCAACATAGTTTCCTTTTATTTTTTTTTAACAAGTATTTTCCATTTGCTTTTGTCTTACAAACATATGAAATGAAGGATAATTAAAAATAAGAAAAGGTGTTTTAAAAATGATAGAGAATTCACTCAAGCATAACATGTTCTGAGAGAGTTTAAGCAAGATGTGTAACACACTTTCTGATCTGCTTTTGCAAAAGAAAAGCATTCATGATTCACTAGAACCTGTTCCCCTTATAAGTTTTAGCATAATCAGTATTCAAGAGAGTAAGGACCAATGTGGATCCAAAAAACCTTGAACCACACTATATGATTCACGTAGAAAGTTATCCTTATTCAAATCAAAACATAATGAAATTAGATGATTGATGAAAATACTTAAGCTTTTTATACACAGCTGCTGGTTTTCTTTTATTTTCTATATAATACGATACATATTCCATCAGTTTGTTCATGATTTATAGCAAAAGAAAGGAAGAAGAAAATGAAAGCATCCTGAAAATAAAAAACAAAATGTTTTTTGCTTTGGGTTTTCTTTATTATTTTTATTCCAAAGTATATAATAAAGTTGTTAAAATAATACACCTTGCTCAGAAAAGAGCAAATCAGGGAAAGATACATGAAGAGTTTAAAGCATTTTCAAACAGAGAACTTTAGTATCAGCAATGGCTGGACACTGCTGAATAACTGCAACTTTTACAAAAGACATTCAAATTTACTGTGCCAACATCCAGCATCGAGAGGATAAACAGAGCAAACCAAAATAAATCCAGTAGAAAGCTTTAGCCAACCATTTAAGAAGCTAAACTGAGGTTCCAATAACATTCATTCTGGCAAAAGAGAAAATATGTTTCCTTAAAAGTCTGGACTTCAGGACCAAATCTGTTTGGGTGACTGACTTCAAAAGAAATCCTAAGGAAACTCTGAAGTGTGCACAGATGCATGTTCCTTTGAAACATTACCACTAGCAACAAGGGATAACACACATAAAAATGAGATTCTCTTAAAAAATCAGTATGCCTTAAATATATGCACTGAGAATATAAAAAAAACTCAAAATGAAAGAAGTGGCTGCACATATAGATATGACACAAATGGCTACTCCAAATTTTGTTTAACCTCATTTACCTAAAACCATACGTGTGTAATGTGTTAAGCCAGCAAAAGGTAAAATAAACTTTCTTAAAAGCTCATAACCCTTCTATCACAGATACACTTCCAGAAATAACAACACCTACCTTAACGATTCCATCTATGTAACAAACTTCTTAAATTAACAGCCAAAAGATACCAGCCTAGAGAACTATCTGCCTGAGGACAGACAGATGCAGACAAAGCCAGTAGCACAGAGAGGCCCCAGTCACACAAAAGCTGATATTGTTCTCCTGCTGAGCAAAAATCTCCCTTGTAAATCGAACGACATCTGCATTCAGAATCACCCTCAGAAAGCGTCCCTGGAGAGGAGACCAAACTGCTTGACTCAACAGGAGATTGATTTCTCTTGTCTCCTTCAATGTAGGCAGCTGCATGAAACAGCAGCTTCTGGTTTTGCATTTTAGCAAACCTTCCTTCCTTTGATGCACAGATAGAGATAAAACATAATGTGTGAAGATCTCCCTCATTAGGCACAGCCTTGAAGCCTGCTATACTTTTCAAAACAAATAATCATTAAAATCTTTTGTCATGATACAGAACAACAAATGCCTCCAAAATTAGTAACCTAACATTTCTTTCCAACTTCTTTATCAGTACTACTGACATAAGTCAGCAATGTCTCCCAGGATCTCTTTCATGACAGTCAATAAAAGAATAATTTAATTCAAGCATTTGATAAGGCTTCTAAAAATCTCTCAGGGGTAATAAAAAAACTGTTTCACTACTTAAATTTAACTCTGTTTTTCCATAAAGTTATTTATATACTTTACTACATTCTTTATCATCTAAATTGGATACCAGAATGAAACAGTCTATAAAGCTTTACATAGTCATAAACCCAGACAGTTCTAAGTCGCACACAGGAATGTCCTACATCATTCACCAAAATTTTGATCATCACATTTCTGACAGAAGTTGAAAAAAAATAAAACCCACTCCAAATTAGTCTTTTACTTTACAAGAAAGACCAATTACTAACCAATAATTTTTTTAAGATAGTATTTCTAAATGGTTGTTTCTAGAAGGGCCTTTACTTTCCTCATTAAACAAAATTAAGTTCTTAATAATGAATTGTGTAACTTCTGCGCACAAATAAACCACTCAACACAATAGCAGGATTCTGTAAAATGAAGAAAAACACACACAATGAAACTATTCAATAAGCCTACATCAGGATATGCTGCTGTATTGCAGGATTTGGCCCAGAGTGAATATAAACTACTTTCTAAGTAGCTGGCACCTTTTTTTCCCTTGTTTTGAACAGCTTTGGCACTCAAGTAAACCGGAAGAGAGTCTTAAGACAGCAATCACAACAGACATCCAGAAATGAATCAATGAAAAACAATCGATGGGATGATGCCTTCTGTGGCCTTCAGAGGTGCCTGTCCTCATAACATCTAAGTTAATGAATTACTGAGAAAGAAGACTTTTATTTTGTGATCTGAAAAAAAACCAACACGTGGGTAAACTTGCACCCTTAACACAAAGATTGCCCTTTCTTATTTAGCCTTTAGAAAAAGTGTTAGTTCAGAAGCAAAATAAGGTATTTCAGCAGCAGGCATGATCTACCCTCATGTGCCTAATCTAAAAATAAGGAGAACTCCTGAGAATGAGTAGGAACATGAGAACAAATTTAACTGTGGAAAACGGCCACAGAAGAGGAAGAGTAGTTAAATGCCAAGTGACAGTCACAACTTCACAACAGATTAGAAAATCCCTACTCAGTGGAATATAATGCTTCCCAGGTTACTTGGTCTGCTGGCTTCAGTAGCCTCAAATACTCTGAGAGGAATAAAGAGTTTTCCTGACAGAGCTTCATCAAAGTACAATTGATGAATTTTTCACAGATCTGAGAGAGAAACTGGAATAGTATCAATTAATAAAGAGAAACCAATCTCCCACATTCAAGTTACGGACGTGAAAAACCTACCCTTCCAAATAACACTGTCTGTAATTTGCTTCAGTCTTTCAAATATGTATTGCATGACACTCAAACCTTTTAGAATTTCATTTCCTATTATTCTAATCGAAGTATCTTTGGAAAGATTCTATCATCCTCCCTCAACATAGCATAACAAAACAAAAATGCTTTTTGCTAGCAATTTGTTCTCACAGATTTGTTATTATAATGGGCAATTAAATGCATCCCTGTGTAAGAGAATGACCATGACAAAGAATAGGACAACTGTACAAATTCATTGCAGTTTTTTCTTGTTTAAAAAGCCACAACACACCATTACAGAAATAACACATCACAAATGAAGTACTATAAACCAGACTGGTGCTGTCAAGGATAGAAAAAAGCAAAAGCATTGCAGAAGCATGAGTTAATGTCTGGTAGACCTGTCATACAGCAAAATACTTAAACTAAGGCCATGTGGTTTACAAAGCCAAAGAAGTTACACGATAACATAATAATGGTTAATAAATATCTAAAACCTTCCTGCATGAGTGACAGAAGTGTTTTGGTACTTATTACACTCATGTTATTCTACTTCTGTCCAGATTTTTTTATTTCTTGTTCATAGTGCCTGATCACCTTTCTATACTGCAGTCTGCAATGTAAAAACAGTAATTTAAGCATCTGTAATGCAAGTTAGATGACCTTACACTGGGGAAAAAAAAGATTCATACTTAAATGCAAATTGCAAGATGAGTTGTTGAAGATGCAAATCAGGAAAGTCATGAGTTCCTAGTCCCCTCTTCCTGTGTACTTCATGTAATTTTATCCAATGACTGTTCAATGTAAAATGCATAAACAGTTATCAAGAACAAAGATTAGAACTGTAGAGAGTTTGCCAGAGCAATGCTCTCATCACTTAACAGCTAACTAACTATCTCTGCTTTCCCAAGTCACACGAGTAGCTGTGGTGAGGGGAAGCTTTACCAGCAGCCTTGTGTTCCCAGACAGGCCAGTTCAGAACCCAGCAGCTGGGCCTGCTTCCAGAAAGAAGTATGTGTGGATCTGAATCCTTTAAACTTGAAAGAATGCACAGAATTCAAGTGACCCACTATTCATTAATGAAATTGTGAGATGTGCACAAATGATCTACCACATTTTAAAGAGTTTGGACACCAAAGGACCTACGGTACTGTTTATATTCAGATCATACCCCTGCAAAGCTGCAGAGAGGAATTAAAGCATTCAACCATTTTTCAGAAACTCCTTAAAGTCTCTACAACCAGAATCATCTACCTGCAGATCAGAGAGCTGGAATGACCCTGTTCCTGCGAGTCTTCCACAGGGTAAAAACTACAGACGCTGTTATTAGATTTGTGATACTCACTCAGATACTCAAGCCATTCAATTTAAGACATGGTAATAAAATGGTCACCATCCACATGGGCATTTTGGTTTGATTCAGGAGTAAATTTTTGAAATTAATCTGATTATGTCCACCTACCACATTCTTTGTTTTTCACCATACAGTGTTACCATACCATATTTAGTCTCAAACAATACTAACATAGAAGATGCTGTTCACCTACCAGTCCACAGGACTGCAGTACAGCCAGAATAAAGTAAAAACTCTTAAAATACCCAAAGTCAACAACTGCTTTGCTCCACAAATCTGTTACTGTTGTGTTGTAGTACTTGCTAATGTGGACATAGCCCATGTCTCTGTGGATTTGGGTCCATCCTGAGTTTTTTCTCAGTGCATTGTGTAGATTGCTTTAGAAAAAGTTGGTCATGTCTGAAAGTAAGTCGTCTGTCTTCAACATTCCATAGATCCCAGAAAAAACATCAGGGAAAGATTCTTCTGCTACTTTTGGACCTTTATTTTAGACTCCAATACTGTGTAGATACAGAAATCACTGACAGCATGATGTGCTTTTGAATTTGTTCTTCAGTGAGGATTTTGACACTCTTTTGGAGTAACAGCTCTTGTGAACCACAGAATAATAGAGATTTAAATGACTGAGCCTACTGTGTTCAAGTGTAGGAGAGAAATGAGCATACCCAGGCGTTTCACACAAAAAATGTCATACTTTTAAGAATATCCCTAGAACTGGTCTCAGATTAGTACATTACTTAAAATTAATTAAAATGAATCTGTTTAAAGTTGCAATTCGCCTTTAAAATAAAAACTGAAATCCAGTCCTTATCAAAAGAAAAAAAGCTATTCTGATGAAGTGTTTTAAAGCAGATCCATTAACTCAAATCAAGTCATTAACCACTCACATATTCTAAAATATTCTGTGTGCACAGTCCTAAAATGTATTTTTGTGTAAAGTGCTAGTTGATTGCTACATTCTACACCTAAATAAATTAATTTTGGTATGAAACAAAGAAAATATAATATACTTGGATTGAAACAAAATACTATCCAATGAACAACAGGTACAGGAACACAAATTGTTTATCAAAGAAAACTTACATCTAGTAGTGTGTGAAGATGCTGATCCTGGAATACACTGTGAAGAAAATCTAAGTCTTTTTCACTGCAGTCTGTAAGTGCATGAATTTCTTCCAGGCTGTCCAGCACCTGTGAGACTGCTCCTATGGGACAAGAAACAGGGAAAAAAAAGGGAATAAAAAATCAATAAAGCAAAGACTCATGGTAAACTGAACTTTGGAAGAGGAAACTTTCACTTCATCTGGTACAACCGGAACAGGAACTTAAAAAAGCTGGAGTTTTTACAGGAAAAACTCATCGAATAAACTTTACATATATCAACAGTGCCCATATGTAGTGTAATTATACATAAGAAATGGTTTAACAGGAGAGAGTTTAAAACCTGATTTTATTAAGCTTAGCTTTGTTCTATTTTAGCCTGTTTTCCAATGATGCCTTATTAAGTGACTTGGATTATGGGCCTGTCCTCCCCATTCTTTCCCCAGCCTTTCTTTCTTCCCTTTTTGAACTGCTGGCCAATTTCAAATACATATTGTAAAATTTTGAAACATCAGTAAAAATGATTTTGAAAAAAAACTTTTGAAACATTAGAAAAATTTTGAAAGAACCAATGTTTTCACTAATTCTTTTAAAATCAGCATCTGGATAGAGGAGGGAAGAGAAAGACCTGACTGCTGCGTCTTCCAGAGGACAAAAAAGGGCTGTACCATGAGCTCTGGGTTTTGTTCCATTTGTTCTGCTGGCCTGGTTATCTCACACCCAGTTATAGCACTTGCTGCTTTTTGACCAGCGCATTGTTTTGGGTCATAGGAAGATGGGGATGATTGTTATAGCATGGGGGTGAAAAGAGAAGCAAGAGCTATGGAGACAAAAAAGGACAAATGGGAGGCTTTATGGAAGGTGGAAGTCCATGAGGAAAGTTGAACTCACAGCAGGGGAGGATACAGAAACACAACACAAATCCATAGTAAACCAGCCCATAGTGGTTCTGTGTAAAACAATTTGTTTTAAAAATCAGATATCAGTGGTGGCTGCCACCTGTGTGCAGTACTAGAATGCCAACTTTGACTTATCTAAACACCCACAGACCATGCCTTCAGTTTTTCCACAGTGGTATAAGCATCTGAAAAGAGGATAGCACATCCAGTCTGTGTACCATGCGGTGCCTGACAGTGAACTGCTGAATGCTTTTCCATAAATAAATTCTTAATTCGGGATACAGAATTCTACATATTCATTACTTCACTAATTTCTCACCAATATGCTTATTCTGTCTACTTATTTGTTTGCCTGTGTCCTTTTGACAAGGTAAATAATATTTAAAAAATTGCTGTATTTCTTGAAATTCCATCCTCCACTGTATGAACAATTCTTACAAGCCTTCCTTAACTCAAACTCTTATGTATTGTACTTTCAGAATGTAACAAAAACAAAAAAAACAACACCCTCTTAATCACACAAGGAAAAAAGTTAAATTAACTTATTTCTCTGAAAACCTTGAAAAACTGGAATAAACATAACAAAATACACAAAAACCTACTGTACTAGACTTGCAATCTCATAGTGTAGAAGGATGAGTAAGTGGCAAATCTAGAAATTATTGCATCACATTTAGTACAAATCTCAACCTGGGATTCTCCTCACAATTCCCTGTACACCAAGGTTTGAGAACCACAGTACTCCTCTCACTCACAACCCATGGCTCAGGAGCAGTAAGACTTCTTAATTCTCTCCCTTTAAGTGTGTCTGACTACTTATATCCAATTGATGAACTAAATTATGTTCCTTTTAAAAATTGTGGCTACCAGCAAATAAAATTAATGGTTTGACTTATAGTAGTTGCTGTGCATGAGGTTGGGTGCGCTGAAAAAGAGAAAAACCTGCCTCCTGTTTGGTAAGTGAAAAAGCCTTCTCAGCTGAAAGGAAACTCCCATATTCCTCTTCCAGAGACACAGCAGGAAACCTGAGAAAATATAGGGACTGGGAATCTGCTGGTAAGAGGATGGAGAGATCACAGCTCAGCCTCAAAGGCAAGGAATAAAAACATTCCCTAGGGATCCTCTACATTTTCAGAATGTCAGTTTAAGGCTCATGAACTCAGAGATCTCCAAGCCTGAAGCAAAGTGTTTGACTCTCCAGAATGCAGTTGGCAGAAGGAAATTTGTTTGAATTCTCTTTTATTTCTACTTTTGTCATGCTCAGAGTTTAAATTATTTTATTTTCTAGCAAAACTTTGCTTTCTGGGTTCAAAGCCCTTTCTGTGTATTTGGAGTATTTAAGGAAAAACTCAAGAGAAGATTCACTTCAGAGGCTTGGATATCTTAAGAGTCTGTAATACTGCACAATGTTGCTCATAACCACTAAAACTTGAGCCAAAACCAGAACTAATGAGAAGTGTGTTCAAAGTTGTCTGCAGAGCTGTACTGGTGTGAAACATCAAATGCTCTGGACCATCCCCTTATTTATTTGACAGTATTATTTAGCAAATTTTATTTTGTGGAATACTTCGAGGGCTTTGAAATAGAAATAAAGAGTTATGATTTTTTTAATATTTGCACCTCAACAACCTCTTCAATATTTGGGAATTCCAAAACATTAAGCTTTGATCATTAGGTGGTTTTTTTTCCTCCTGTCCATTGGTCGCCTTGAATAGGTGACTGTAAAAGGAAGTTTCCAAGAATGTCCTTAAGGAATTTTATGAGAAGTTCCGACATGACTTTGCTAATCCCTCAAAATCACAGTTCTACTTTATGCTTTTTTTTTTACCTACAATCTTATGCTGCATCTACTGCCATGCCTTTCATGCATTTACAGATAATGTGCCACCTGCATGAGAAAATGGCACAGTAGCAATACACTGACAGCATGTTAGTGCATAAAAAAAAGTGATAGAACAATTCTACAGGCATTTTTGTGAACACCTAAACTCTCTCTGTTAATGACATCTGGTTAAAAAAGCTTAAAAGTACCTTTCAGAAGAGTTTTACATTCAAAGAAATGATACTAACTACATAAAATAAAATTAACCAACGTTTACAGCACAATTGTTTCTAAAAAGATTCATATTCTACCATATTTAAGCTAAATTTCCAACCTTTGGGGAAGCATGAAAGCAGTCAGTAATTATAATTAAAGCTTGTATCCTCTTGAAATAGGATTTAATCTTCTTTCAACATTGCAAATGCACCCATTTTAGCCTCAGCATAGATGATAAAGGAAGGATTTAAGTGGGTTATTACACAGTCATGCAAGCTAAAAACTCAGATTTCTCATAGTCTGTAGCAGTTACAGACAGAATCTGTAAATATGAAAATTAGAATGCATAAATATTAGTAAGAAAGTTGACTAACTAGACTGTCTGTGTTAATTTGTTTTATAAGACTCCCTAAAGTAAACTTCGTTAGAAAATGCTGCTTACTGTCCCAGAATTTTCAAGTAGCCACAATCACTTGGGTGAGATGAATCTCACCCTGCATCTTAAATTACTATAAAAACAGATACACACACGATTGCACAGGAAAGGTTGCAACTCCAGTGACACAAATAGAAGTCTCTTCTCTGAAGAAATAGTAAAAAAATCGACATCACACTTGATTCTGTGAGAAGATAGTGGTAACTATGGATTCTACTGTAAATGCACATATGATCCCAGTGTCCAAAGGAGCAGTGATACTCTGGGCCATGCACACAACCTTGTCTTTCCTGTATTCCCATAAAAATACCTAAAAAAAGATAGCTGCAACTATTCACAGTTTCCTTGGGGCTACCAGTTCTGAAAAGTCGAAAACTATGGGCTCTCATATATTACAAAGAAGAAAAACCACATCAGAATGTTTATGACAGTCTCCTGCAGTCAGTATTAGTACATTAAATGCTTTTATAGTCAGTGGAATTACTTCTAAGAAGACAGAGATGAGTTCAGCAGTTTTCTGCCTACAGATCTATTATTTATCAGAAAGCATATTTGCTTTACAAGGAAAAAACTTGGGATTATCTCTTTACCCAGTGCATAGTCAAAGCTATGACAGCTAATTCGTGCAGGTTCTGTTACCGCATTTATGGAGACGGTCTTTCAGAAATAGTTCTCTCTTACAGCTGAATTTTATCTCCAGACTCTCTATAGTTCTCATACAGTGCTCTTAATACCACCTAAAGCTGGTGTGGACACTGGTTCATCCAGCTGGAAGCAGGCAAAGCTCTGGTAAAACAGTGCTGTTATTACAACATGGCATCCAGATATTCTGGTCTGGAACAGGTGGTTTGACTCGAGAAACTGAACTTTAAAGGTAGGGAGGAGTTGCTTAGTTCTCTCCACAGAGAAGAGAGTAAAAGACAACTTTAAGTACTATTCCAAGAATTGTCTGTGTATTCTCCAGTAGTAATATGTCTGCCTCCACCACAAAACACTCCCAAAGTTTGCTTTTCTGAGGCTCAGCAAGCCAGGCAGCTACAACTGGCTTACTCTGTTAGGTAACATGCAGCACAGAGAATTTGGGGCTTTTTCATGTGATCTGCAACAGTGTATGACTGAATTAGTGTTTAGGTAAAGAGACTTAGATATTGCTGCAAAACACAGACTACATTCTGATTACAAACACATTCTGAGAGAGGGTAAAAAAATTCTTTGATTTATTTTTTGATACTGAAGATTACAAATGCCCATTTATGTCTTGGTCAGTCATAAACTAAACATTTTAGAGGAAGTATGACATTTTTTAAATACAAAACTATAAAACTACAACCTTTTTGCCAGTCTCCTGCAATTAGTATGCCAGGAAATAACTCTGCAGGAAAACTTGTAATAACCATTATAATAATATCATGTTTTTATTAAAGAGCCACTGACAAAATCTAAACCCCTTAGATTTGTAGAACCATATAAAATTAAGTTTCTGACACCAGTCACTCATTTCTATCCTATTCATTATTTACTCATTATTCTTTATGTTGTGTAAAAAGGTAACTAACTATCTCTTGAAGATTTTATAGTGTTCTTTAACTGACTAACTAAGGCTTTGCTGTTATTTACCATTTCTTTATATATCATAATTCAGTCCTTATGCCAGTCAATTTACAATCAACAGAAGCTGATTTCTCTGAACCTTATCTCTTGGCTGCCTTGTGTGCAGCTGCTGGAAATGAAAGTAAAAAACAATTCTGGCTCTTAAAGCACAGGCATTTCAGAAGGCAAGATTTACATTTTACTTTGTGAAGTGGTCTGAGGCTAGTACATACAGCAAGGGCAGAAGAAAAAACATCAGAAATTGTTAGTTTTTAGAGAGATCAAATATTAGAGTCACTGGATACAATCTCAAAAAAAAAAGGCAAAAAAAAAAAGCGTGGGGATTATTATAGAAACGCAGACCTTTCCAATACTTGTACTAATGTAACTTCTTAGATTAAGAGGAAGCCAACTGAGTATCAAATGCTCTTCATCACTTTAATCAACATCTGCAAAAATCACTGGAGTTGAGATGCCTCTAATCTCACACAGTAATTTGTTGCTCTTTGCTGTTCACTGTATTCCAGAGCAACCAACTCTGCAAGGACAGATGACAGCCAAAGCAGGTGTATACATATGACTATAATAGTTTAAAATAAGGTGGGAGATACTTGTTTCACATATACACAGCACTGTAATTAAAATGAAAGGCAAGTAAGGACTCCTTCTCAAATTTGAGCTATAGAAGTGCTTAATGGCTTCTTCCTTCTTGAACAGAAAACAAACAGCCAAGTGTAGACACCCTGTAAATCTACAAATAGGTTCCTACATGCACAGTTCTCTGAATGCTACTGGGAAGCAAACAAGTCAGTAATAATATATATATTTATGTATATATACACATACACTATGTGTTTATATTTATATACAAAACAATCAGGAAGACTCCAGGGAGAGAACTAGAAAGATGGAGGTTTATAGAGATGACAGTGAAAATGTAGAAACACAGCAGTTGGCGCAATGGAAGGGTATTGGGATTTACAACTAAATTAAAGAAGGTAAGAACACCTATGGAATACAAGAAGGGAAAGAAAGGCATGTAAAAGTCAGAAAGGAAACCAAAGAAAATAGATGCAGGAGAGAAAAGCAGGGAGGAGGAAAAGACTAAACAAAGAAAAAAATTTAAAAGAAGAGAAAAAAACCCCAGTAAACAAAAGATAAAGTGTTCCCAAACAGAAGAAGGAATGCAGAGGAGTGCACTATGTATGGAGAAACAAAAAGGGAGGCGTGAAGGGGAAGTGGAGGGGGGGGGACAGCAAAGAGGGTGGAAAGAAACTTATGCCTGGTTTTGAAGATGCCTTCCTTTAATTCTGCACGCACAGGGGCACTGTGTTACACGTCTCCAGCTTTCCCCTGTCTCCAGGCTTGAGACCTTCACATAAAGTTTGCCAATCCTTTTTCCCAGCTATCCCTCACTGTAAACTAGTCACAAATATGAAAGAAGGCAGTCTAGTGTGGTGGTAAAGAAATATGCAGTGAGAAGGTACTGGTTTTGTTGTTTTCCAGACCAAACCTACACATTACATGTAAGTGCATTCACACGCGAGTAAACAGATAAATATTTTAATAAATGAATGCCCTTCACTGTCACTTCCTTAGACACTTTCTTCCTCATTGCAAAAATATATGGAAACCCTTTTCTGACCAGCATGATGGCAGTACCTCCTTAGTAAATTTGCTGAGGGAGTCTCTATGCACAAACAAAAACTAAAAATCATGGCAGAGGCTCTGCATGAGGTTTCTCTTTTTTCCCTACAACTGTAAAAATAATACTATTGCAAAACTTTATATAAAAATCCACTGAACTCTCGCTCTCGCATTACTGGACAGGCATTCTGAGGAGGACAAGGAACAACTTCCCCCACAACCTGTAAGATCAAAAGAATAAACCAAATAACAACAACCACAAAATCCATGACTTTGATCAGAAATGGAGACATGGACAAGTGTCTTGCTGTCCTGACCTATGTGTGAAGAAGAGCTGTTAGCCTACAAGTCTTAAAATGCAGCTGGAAACCCCCCACTTTTTACAGCTTGTTTTTGGAGATGCTGAATTTGTTGTTTTTGAAATGGTTGTGGTTTGTATCAAAGGGTCTAGAATTTCACACCTTCTCCTCTGTCTAGCACAGTCTGCAGGTTTTAGAAGAGCTTGCACTTTCAGTCTCACGATGTGTGCAGTTAACTTGCAGCAGAACCTCCTCCCTACGTGTCAATAACATTCCTTCATTGAGGAGACACATATTGGATAGTTATTTAAGTCAGGTGTATGCATATACACAGTGCATATGCATATATTGTGTATCACATCAACACAGAAGGATCAAGAAAGTTCATGCAAGCGTAGAGCAAGAATGTAATATATGACTAATATTGCAGTATATGCTTGGTGTTAAGAGAAAAAACGCCCATTAGTCCATGAAGACAATTTTGGAACAAAAACGCAAACCCCAAACACTTTAGCCTTTTTTAATTTAATGAAAATTAGATTTTATTTCAGTTGTGTTGCAAATATTAAATATTGGGGGGGGAACTAAACAGGTGATTTTAATACTGCCTCTGAACTAGAATCTCCAGAATTCCCTGGAAATCATAGTATTTCTGGTTAATTATACTGTCAATTATATTACACCACAGACGGGTTTAGTAAAAACCATACAGGCTATTTTTTTTTGAACAGGCAGTATTAAAACTGAAAATAGCAAGGAGAAGCAAAGAAAGCAGATTTTTCAAACATGCAAAGCCACACACTATAGCTGAATGATAGCCTTAAAGGAAAACAAAGGGATACCTACTTTCTGCTGCTAGAAGTCCTAGTAGGAAGGCAGCGTTTGGACAAACAACAAACAGTATGAAGATTTCATCACAAGCGATTTATAAAGCTGCATCCTAGCACACTAGTTTAGCCACAAAATAGTATGAAAAAGTCACAAGGACCCCCACCCATTTTTTAATAGGGTTTCCACGTGTGAAGCAAGTGGCACTTGCGGGCTGGGATGGGAGGAGAAAACCACTTGGCATTGGGAAGGTAGCACATCTATGCAGTGTAAGATATCTATAATACCAGATTTCTCCCAGCATTGATTAAACTATTTTAAAAAACTCATGGACAAAAAAGAGATTTCTAGTAAAAAGGTGAACTGATAAACTAATTCAACATACTGCAAATGACTCAAATTGATATCATATTAATATACTCACACTTACTAAGCAGAATTTAGCAAAGTTATATTGAAATCAAAAGTTTCAGTGAGAACCATTATGAGAACCATTCAGAAATATAATTACCTTATCACTGCTTTTAATTAATAGTGTCTTTATGCACTTTTTAAAACATTTAATCATACCAGAACAAAGAATAAATAGCTGAAAAAATCATAAAGATAATAATGAAGTATTGGAAACATGCAAACTCATGATCTCAAAACTGATAGTTTTGCTTGTAATACTAGAGAAGGAATTAATAACAGTAAATTATAAGGTGAACGTAATTTTTTTTCCAAGCAGTCATACTTAAAAATGTTACACAACAGCCTTTGCAAATATTTACAAAATCAGTGGTAATTTCTGCATAGCAAAAGTATTTCTTTTTCTTACTCATATCGATGAGATATGAGGTTTTTAAGATATGGGCTTATATTGCCCATATTTTGTGAAATCAATTCCATAAAACTACTAACCACTCTAACTTGTGAGTTCAACTAGTTCCATGTAGGTTCCATGTAGTGATCTCACAACTTGGCCAAACGTGCTGTTTGATCTCACTCTGAAAGACCATCACATTCAGCCTTTTCCCCATTATTATTACTTTCAAATTTGAAAATCAAAATCTCACGCTGTTAAGAACTACTCACTTGACACGACTATAATATAGAGTCTAACAAGATAAAACAGAACAAGAATTTCAATTTACATACAGCGACCCTGAGACAAAGTTCCAAAATGCATTTGTGAAAATGCCACATGAAAGCAGTGCCCTGCAGTTTGAGAAAACAAGGCAGAAACACTGAAGTGGCCTCAGCGTGGCTGCTTTCTGTGCAAGGCAAAAGCTTGGCTTCTACGTTCATCCCCTTCCAGAGACACCACAGAGGTCAGAGAGCACACACGTGCATGAACTGCTGTGCCAGTGCCACTTGTTACCGGGGTATATGAGTACATTTGGTCACTCAGGCTGCTGTAAAATACGCTGCTGCACTCGCTCTGTGGTTACATCGAAACACAACATCAGAGGATGCCTTACAGGAACCCAGAACTGTTTGTGGCAAAAAAGCCACTCTGAAACCTGTTAGTCACATTTCAGTGTATGTGGGCTACAGACCAAGCCAGCCAAGTAGACATTATGTTGTAACAAACACCCTTTAACCAAAAGGTAAGGTTTGCTTTAATCTAAAAGTCAGTTATGCAGTTTTCCAAAGGCTATGGACTATCCACTGACTTAACTCCAACACTGACTTGGTAGTTCTGAAAATGTGGCTACAAAAAGGTTTTGGAAATGCAAATTTATAAAAAACCTCTTTGATTTATTGGTTTTTTGAACTGTTGGCCCAAAAACTTGAACATTTTGAATCTACTTAAAACTCCAAAGTAAACTAAACGGTCTTCCTCAATCCAGCTTCCCAAGTCAAAATGTCAAACGATTCCACAGCCTTTCCTTGGGCTGCCACAGAACGGTGGAAGCTGAAGAAGCAAAAGGAAGGAAAATGAAATGCTTTACACTGGTGATGTTCATTCTTCAGCCTGAGGCACTGTTACCAAAACACTTGAAAACTACACGTCCGTACCCTCGGGGGACAAATGGTCAGGTTGTGACAGAAGCAGAGGACATCCTGTCTTGAGGTAATGTGTGATCAGGAGATAGGAGGGTCAGGGCACAGGGCAGGAAAGGGGAAGGGCAGCAGAGTGAATTTCTCTGGCACCTTCTGTACTTCATGGTTGACTTCAAATTCTTTTTACTGGGCCTATTTTTCTCCTGTGTCAGATTTAGCCTGTAGGGCTGCTGATTGCTAACTTCTGATTTATGTTTGTTTCAGCATATTAAAAATATCCAAAACATTTGTTGCCTTGGGAAATAAACATTTTACAAGGTCCTGAAAACGAGCAAATGTTTTACATTCTAGAAGAAAAAAACACTTGCAAGAAGCTTGTCAGTTGAGCTGTTTAGTGGCTGTACTAAAGAAGTTACTGAACACAGTTTATCACCAGTAATCTTTTAGTTTAAAAATACTTACCTAGTTAAAAAAAATATTTTAAAAGCCTTCATCACACTCTTTCAAAATTCAGCAAGACTGATTTCTGCCATGTTACCAGCAGAATGATAGCAGGATGAAGTTAAGATCTTCAGAGGATGGTTGCTGATGAAAAAGGAAACCAACCACCCAGAACAAGCAGTGGGAACCAAGAATTATCAAAACTCTGTACAAATTTAAGGAAGATGTGTACAGAAAAATACCTGGTTGACTTTAAATGGAATTTATCTCTGTTCATTCCCATTTAATGTAGTTAAGCAATTTGCTGACCCTCACTGGAAAGCTCTCTAACAAGAATATCCTTTGTGATTCTGCATCTAAAAAGGCCATCTGACTTGCTACTTGTAGAGCCTTCATATCCCACTCTAATATTCTGGTAGTGTAAGAAGATGCTCAAAGGTTCCAGCAATCCCAAATTCACTGAACTTTGAGGAAGTTAGATTAATTTGGAAAAATGACAGAACTGAAATTTTCTGTGCGTGGAACAACCTGGAGTGCAGGATATATAATCTGCATAACCTAACATGCATTTATATTTCTGTCTGAGAAATATCTCTGAAGGAGTTCCATATTTGCCTGTTTCTAACAAATCATTTAATTGCAATAATAAGCTTCACGAAATTTTATGGGAGGACTAAATAGGGAACAACACTTAAAATATTAAACGCTCTTCATTAGAGTTTATGATCTGGAATAACGTTTTATGAGATGTTGGGAAGGAAATTTAAATTACCTTAAGATAGTCAAGCTTCTACTGCAATTTAAGAGTTTTATGTCTAATTTCTATAAACTAGCTGGTTTTAGAATCATCACTAGAGCTTTACAAGCTAGAAATTTTGAAAGTTTTATTAGTGTACTTCTGAAGAGGAAACAAAATAGATTTCCACATCTAGCAACTGAAGAAGCTGTGAGAGTTGTGGTACCTTTGCTTGCAAGCCTCAGTGTTTATCCTTCAATATTAAATATTTTATCAGCTAATGTAGTTGGTCAAACATCATGAAACCCACACACTTAGCATGGTTTCCTGATCACTGTGATCTCCAATCAGAGAGATCAACAATGTTATTTTAGAGAATAACCACCCTTTCCTGAGAAATCCAAGCTAATGTTTCAGTTATTTCAGAGATGAACACAAGATAACAGTGGATCCAGCCCAGATATTCTGTAGAATTTAACTTGTGTACTGGATTCAAGTATTCTGTGAGCAGAAAAAATAGAACTTGTACATTTCCTCTATACTGATATCTGCAATTACATCACTCTGAGGAAGACACATGTCCTGTTGATGTGAGACTGAAACTGGAAAGAGGAACTGCAGTTTTCAGATTAGGAAAGTTGCCACTGTCAATCATGTTGGTGGCTATTCCCTATTCAAATGGGGGAAGTAGATGGAAACAAAAATAAAGGCACTGCAAGTAATTCTAGGTGAAGTAAAACCAACTTATTCTTTCTTTAAAAGCATAGATGGATCTTTAACTACAGGTACATCAAGTATTCAAAAGCTGTCTGCCTGAAGTTAAGCCATGAGGCTGTGATTATCCATTTGCTATAAATGATCTGAGCTTCCAAATAATTTCTGTGGAAATTATGAACAGTGTGCATGCTTAAGGACAAAGCAATCTTTTAATTTAAGTACTCGAACTTGAAATCCAAGAAGTGGAATTGAAGAATTTCAACAAAAAACAATTTCACCCCATTCTTATATTAATGACATTGAAATAATTTGTAATAGCTACTTGCTCATATGAAAGAGAAGAAAAGGTGTAATTAATATATGCAGTCAATAGGTAATTTTCTCACCTATAAAAATGTCGGAAAAGAGAATTATCACACAGCAGATCAACACATGCAATTCAATTCCTGAAATGTGTTCTAGTAAAGTCAGTATATAGCTAAGATATTCTGCCAGTACTATTTGGTTATTTAGAAAAATAAAGGAGAGAGTCCTTTTGGTCTTCAGTTTTCCTCAGAGGTTATTTTAACTTGATCCTAAATCCTAATTTTAGGTCAGACAGACCACCCGAGACTTTTGCACTGCAAATGTTTTAAGTAATGGTATGTCAAAATTAAGATACATAACTATGACAGGGCTGTGTTAGTAGACAGAGTGGAGGTTATTTAAATCCTTGAATATGGACTGTGGACAAAAGGATTGCTTGAGTCACATCACTGTCCTGCCCAAGGCCCAGCTCACAGCACAGCACAGCACAGGTATTATCTTCCCCTCTGAAGCACGTTGGGAGGTCCCTGAAGTACCATGTACTGTCTCCCTCTGAAGATCTGGGGGTCAGAAATACTGTCCAATGTGCTTTAAAGAGAAGATATCTTAATCATATTGCTCTCTAAAACAGGAGATCAGGAAAATTTGGTACACAGTGGTTTCTTTTTATATATTACTATTAGTAAGGCATGAGAACCTTGCTCCTGCCTAAGAATTCAAGACAAAATTTCAATAAGCTTTTGTACTCAAGTAACATAAAGAGAAAAGTGAGGTTATTCCGTTATTTGTAATAAAATGTACACACAAGAACGTATTAAAAAAATCTGAATTTCTGTGGAAATTTACAACTGTGCAGAGATTTTCTCTTCAGTTTTGCCAGTCATGAACACCATTAACACTGAAAATTATTTATTCTTTCACATGTAAATGTTAACTTCATGTTAAATTTTATGAAATCTCAAGAAATTATTAAACACTTGGTAGTCTAGTCAGTATAGAATTAAGACAGGTTGACTGCAATAAATGTACTTTCTGTTAAAATACCTGAGGAGGTGGGGTCTTCAGAGAAGTCTGGCAGCTCTTCAGGGGGGTCACCATAGAAGGAGTTGAATTTGTGGCTTGACACAGCTGCTAGTACTGCCCCCTGAATAAAAATACCCACACAGCCTAAATTACACAAAGAAGGATAATGAAACATTTCCAGACACTCTGGATCACTCAATCTCCCGAGGTCTCTGGTGTGTTGACCTTCTCGGTGAAGAGCAAATAAATTTTATAGTCTTCAGCTCTGCTTCCCTGTTATCAGTGACCATAAGTGCTGGTCATACACTAATAAACAGTCAAAATATTCTTTGTGAGGGGATACATGAGAACAGTCCTTTATGTGACTAAACCTTAAAATAATAATTGTGAGGCATAAATTCCCATAGAACAATGTAACAAAATAACTACTTTCTTTTTCTTTCCCTTTTACCTAGACTGAGTGGCTTAGCAAGAATAGAAATTCGCTCTTTAAAGCAAAACACTATGTTTTTATTTGAGAAATTGCCAGAATCTGACACTGACAGCACTAGAATATTTGACATCCATAATATATCTATATAAAAATAGTACAATTATATAGTTAATCTGACACTCCTAGAATGAGTGTTACATGGGAAGTTACAAAACCAGAAAAATGGTCACCTGCTCTGACATATACTTACTTGTTTAAGTTAAATACAGTTTAACCACTCATGTTTAAATGCCTCACAGTTGTGGCAGTAGGCAAAATGGACAAATTTCATGAAACACACTGCAGAACAGTGCTTTGGATAAAATGGTATAAGAAACAGCAAAGGTATAAAAGCTCTCAGGAGATGAAATCTGGGGCCTCTACAGGAAGAAATGTGGGAAATATCTGAAACTGTACCTAGAGCAGAAAAACAGGTCGTATTCTAAAATGTACTAGCTAATATCTGAAAGAAAGTACTACCTGGACATACAAACCACCTAAGAGAAATTGCTGTTTATCATGAACTGTGGCAACTGGTGCATCCTAATCACCAGCTACATTAAACTTTTGCAAAGCAGCAACTCCTTGTGTATACCTGACTCTGTGTTTCATTACCAATCGTAAAACAACTCATGAATTGTAATGCTCTATGTTTCTGTTAAAATTTTCTCAACCTTTCAGTGAAAGGTTTCTGCTAAACTTTCCAAGAGAGGAACTGAAGAGAAATCATGTTGTTTTGGGCTAAAATGTTAAGAGTCTTTTCAATTCAGCTAGGAAATAATCCTGTGTGTACTTAAACATAAAGAGGAGAAACTGAAGAATACACATTTGCTCTTCTTGAAAAAGACATTAAAAATCATGTTCCTGTTATTATAAATGTAACACAATAATAACAGAAGCCACTGTACTATTCTCTCCAGTAATTCATATTACACAGAATTAATGAACTGATTAAAGATGAAGACCTCATACACACCTTTGTTGATACCAGACAATTTGCACTGAAATTTAGTTTGAAAACTATGCAGTAAGAAAAGATGAGCATTGTTAAGAATCATCACTGTAATAAGCATCTGTAAAGGCCCGTTACAACTTTTTATTTTATTGCCAACTTAATAGATTTCTCCTACCACTTTTAAAACGAATGAAGTATCACACAAAATTCAAGTTACACAATTATATTGTTTTAACACCACATTCAGTTTACCTTTAGTTTTCGTCTTGCATTGAATTTTCTCAATTGTTCTACTGTTTCTGGAAGATGAATCTTGTATGCATAGCGATCTCTCTCCTTAAAAAAACCCACAAAAAAACAAACCAAAAGAACATTAAATACAAGCTCTTCATATTCTCTTGACACTAAGAAATAAGTATACTAAGGAGAATGAGGATTTGTTGCAACTTAAGGAAAACTTCAAGAAACTAAAAGGGATTAAAATACTTTGAAAGAATTCTGAACTTGGCCCAGGGATATTTTCTTTCAGTAATTTTGTTTCCCACTTTGTAGACTTTAGTCTTTTGTTTCACTGTTGTGCTGTTAGTCAAGTCTGTGGCTAGCACTAAACTCCGAAGTTGGCAAGCAGAAAGTAGTTCTGCTTCTTGGGATTCACAAATCTAAGTGAAGCAACATGTTCAAGCTCTCTTTTTTAAGGGGTGCTTGATACTTCAGGTAAACCTGGGAGATGGGGTAGGATGGCTGGTGATACCAGGTGATGGCTTATAGGAAGAATTCTTCATTGCAAATGCAGATAAAAAAACCTGCAATGAATAACTGCAGTGCCAGTAAGGACAAAACTTGCAGCAGCTGGCTACTGTCTTACTCTGCTCCAAATCATCACAAAAGCTCCACACACTTATTAATTTAACATAAACGTTTATCACATGCATCTCCTGAATCAGAGTGAAATCACCGTCAGAAGTGATTCAGTCACTCTACAACACCAGAGACGTCTCTGTCTCATGCTGTATTGGGATCTATAAATAGTTTAGGAGAAAGCTCTGAGTCAGCAGGGAAGGTTGTTTATCATAGCCAAAAATGGGAGGACTGAGCTTGGAAACAAAGTTGTCTCAAACTAAATGTTCTCTTTCCTTGCATGAATTTCAACAACTAATGACAAGACCAAAAAAAGATCACAGACATCGAAAGTGCTAAACTACATAGGCAGAGCTTGCACATTCACATTACAGAACTGTCTTTTAAACAAGCCCGATCAGCTTAGTTGCTCAAACAACAAAAATGACAAGTTTTTTTCCCAAAATAATCCTCAGTAAAACCCTTGCTTTGGCATCTAAGTGTGAGTAAGCTCACAAAGTGAGGAAAAAGTCAAATTACAAGCAGGTAGAAACAGATCACCACAGGTTAATCACTGGAGTTTAATCAGTTTAATCACTGGAGTATGATCATTTGGGATTTGCAAACATGGTGTCCCTTTCCATACTCTTCGAGATTTGATACACTATGTAAGCTCCAGATCAATAGACAGAACTTTGGCTCCTTTTGTGTGGAATGGTTTGAACCTGCAGTTTCCCAATACTTGGAAGAGTTGCCTTAACCACTTATTCCTGAGAGATGCACACTCCTGAGCTCCTTTTATAAGCTAGGCCATTCTGCAGCTTGGAATACAAGAGTCAGAGCCAGAAAGAGAGCAGAGAACTGGAAGAATGACCATTTACTTGGAGGGAGAAGAACATATGAGCCTGTCCTTCCCAGGTTCTTCCTGTGGGTTTTTTTGTGTCACTATTTGTCTCATGTAGAGCAAATAAACAGTCCAGAAGCAGACACCAGAACAGTACCCTTTCAAAACAAGTGCCCTGTTTAACTTAATGATATTATGACTCCCTATACCCTTGACCTACGCTATAGGAAAGAAGTAGAGGATAACAAAGAAAAATAGTTAATTCATCACCTTCTGCCAAAGAAAATACAATGTTCTGAAGCAGGACTTGCCACCTTATAAATCTGTAGCATACCCATCATTCTCCAACCCCAATGTTTAGCACAGACTACTGATGGGACTGCTGAGAAGCTACAGCTGTATATTCTCCTGCTCCTGTTGTTAATCTGCAGCGTTCAGCAACTACTACTCCGCTGGCTTAAACTGTGTTGTAAATTCTGACACCCCTGAAAAATAATTTGATTACCAGATATCATTTAATTTTATGCAGTCACAGTGGCCTTTGAGCAACATTCCACTCCATATTCCCTTCACTCTGGTGGGATATTTCGGGAATCTAATGTAAGGAAGCAGCACAGTTCAGTAGCATAACATCCTGCAACAGCCTGCATGGCTACAAGCATCATAGGAAAGAGGTTTAGGACTGAGCAAAGAGGAGATCAGAAATTATTTCTCTGGAGTTTGAGAGCCACAGAAAGACACACTAATACCTTCTTTAAGCTTTATGCTACACAGCCCTACTCCCTGATGCTGCTGAAGATGTCCAACTGAGTTCACTCTTGCTTTTAAGAGTTCAAGCCTGGCAATTATCTAAATCTCAGGCTCTAACCCTACAAAGCATTTAAAGCAGATTCTCCCACATTTTGTACAGTTCATGTCTTCTTTGAAAAGCTCAGAGAAGCAAAAAAAATAAATCTTTATCTCCCTTGAAGCGGAAACCGGTGTGTAAACAGCTGCTTTTACTACCTTTAACCAGGGATGATTCAGTGCTTCATATACTGTTATCCTTTCTGCTGGGTCCAGCATGAGCATGCGGCGTACCAGGTCTTTGGCACTTTCAGAAATATGGCTCCATTGCCTAGGATTCATCTGGTTACAAGCAAGAAAAAAAGACAAGAAATTAGTAAAAAGAACACAGAAAACAACATACTTTATATTTAAATGATTACACGCATTTGACAGTGGTTGGTGCTTGCAAACATTTCATTGCAAAAAAATGTAAAAGAACGTTTCTAAGTTTTTTAACAACTTGTAATAAGTTGTACACTAGTTACTATTGAAATGGCGTAAAAATTGAAAACATAAAACCTGACATATTCTTGGTATTATAATTACAGTAAAAGTTTCTACCTGTTCTACATTCTGTTTAGGTAAAAGTGACCCTTCCCTAGGAAAAAAAAATAAAATTAAGCTTTGTCTGACTGTTAACTATGCCTAAAATAAATGTAGAAATTAAATCTACTCCTGAAATCAATATAAGGAATGGCATGACAATCTATCTGTATCAACCCACAGTTTCATGCCAGTGATTCTGAGTAAAAAGGAAGTAAGATAATGCCTGTGGTGAACTATTCTGGTCTTGTCCCAAAGGTACTATGGACAATAGCTCTTCCCAATAAATTCCTTTCAACTTTACAACAAGTGAGCATCCTCAGCCACTAGGAGAGCATACCGTGGTCAACAACACAAGCAATTGCAACACTTTTTAGTGAAGAGCTTTATCCTTAGGAGACACCAATGTGAAGGATCATTTAGAATATATTTTCTGCTTGTGCTCAACCAGTCAAAATTGTGGATGCCCAACAAAACCATAATAAAGTAGAGAAAATTATTAATGTAATATAAAGGATTATATCCTTATGCTATTTCTAGAATTTCTTTAACTTATGAAGAACTTAAGTTTTATTTAATGATACACTGCTAACTTTACAAGGTACTAAATGAAAATCCAAAATTACAACTAGACTCTTTTCAATGTTATAATCTGTTAATTTAAAGAGGTCCATTTTATTTAAAATCAGTCTTTACAAAAAATGATCACTTTAAATTGGGGCACTCAGGAACATGAAATCCACATTTATAGTTGTGATTTGTCATTTCTTTTTCAGCTTTAATGAAATGAAGGTAATTGCAAATTTGCAGCAAGACTGTTTTAAAATCCTTACAGTATTTTCACTGAATAGACATATTATTGTGGAAACAGGAACAGAAAAGGAACTAAGAGGACACAATGTGCTGGCCATAATTTTTTTTTTTTTGAAACAAGGAGAAGTTAACTTGTACACTTCCAGAAGGTTTTAGCTGCCTAAGAGACTCCATAAAGAAATCTGCCATAAAGTGAAACTGGAACATCTACCAGCCTGTGTAATCCCATGAAGAAATGCTGCTGTTTCTAGGAATACAAAATTTAAAGAATGAAAAATGTGCTCCTTAACAAGTGCAGTAACACTGCTGTCACTTACTTTTTGGCAGACTACTGTTAAGTTCATATAGCAAAATACTTCCTAAACCATACTAGAGACCATCAGGCAGTTTTAGGAGTTTCCATCCGTAATTTGCTAACGTACAGCTCATGTGTGACCTTGGTCACAAGGCAGAGCAAAGCTCGTCTTAGACAAAACCGCAAAACCAGTGAAGTTGAAGCTTTAAAGTTGTCCCCTTAATGGTCAGGGATGCTGATGCTGTGAAACACACTTCTCCCTGCCTGCACACCGACCTGCTTGTGGTTGCAAGTGGCTCCTTTTGAATCATCAGCTGCACTTTACTACGCACTGTCATGGCCAGGCTTCGCGAACGAAGATTTGGGAAGGGCTCTACCCACATTTGCTACAGGCAAGAAAAATGCCTAACTGCATTTGTATAGTAAGATGGATTTTGTTTTAAATCAAGGCAATATGATGACCAATGTTTATGATAGTTCTCTTAGTTTAGGATTTAAATAAAAAAAATTAAATTATCTATAACCCTAAGGTAACATGCAGTATGTTACACTTTACAGATAAACCTCAGGTAATCCTGCTGGGCTCAATGTACATTTAGGGGCGAGTTGTTACACCCATCTATTATTTCATCTGAGTAAATATTTCTGTATTCTAATTTCTAACATTGATACAAAACACAGCAGGAACAAGACAGACTGGAGAGAGAAAATTATCTCTCTTCCTGCATAACAGCTTCAAATTTAAATCAGGCTAAATACAAAAATCAACTTCTAGAAATTTTACCAGCAGAGCTCATCTCACTGGAAAAGGATTATTCAGGTATATTGTAATTTACCTTGTATTTGCCTTTAATAATGCCTTCAAATAATCTTTCCTTGGTTCCATAAAAAGGCAAACAACCACTCAGCAGGATAAAAAGGATCACGCCACAACCCCAAACATCTACAGGCTTCCCATACGGTTCTCTTTTTACCACTTCTGGGGCCATAAAATGAGGTGTTCCTACACGTCCTAAATGGAAATAAAAAGAAAATTTAGTCAAAATGATGTGTGTCAAACATGAAAATAAAGAATATCCCTCCAATAAACTAAAACAGTTTTAATAAATTTTGTTTATGGGTTAAGTTTTTAACACAATGCTTTTTTCCTTAAGTTTAGTATTTATTAAATATATCCAGTGAGACAAATCAGTATTTTCCCTTTTGCTTCATTTATACTTTTATGAGTTGAGGAATATTCTATCCTATCCAGCAGACTGTGAAATGAGACTCATATAAGAGCACTAAGATTCTTCAGTGAAATTTGGCATATAAAAGTAAACCCGTCAATTTGGACAACCTTTGAAACAGGAATTATTTATCCAGAGAGCAAGTACAAAGATATCGAAGAGTTCTAGTCTACACTGCTAACTTGAAAAAGCAACATCTAATTGGCAAGAGCACAGTTTGGGCTGATGCTCTGCCCAAACCTTGGCCAACAAAAATGCAAAATGCCAGCAAATGTATTGTTCATTTATTTGAAGCAGGCACGTAAGAAGATAATGCTGATTTGTTTCACAAGGTGCTTTCAATGTGTGTCACTCAGTAATGGTTCTGGCACAGTACTCATTTTGGATGGGTGATGAATGTACTCCCACAGAAACAAAACTTATTTAGTACTGATCTTTCTTTTTAGTGGATAAAATGTTTAGAATGACTTAAATTAATTTCTGTGCAGCACATTAAGCCAAATAAAAGCAATGAACATTTTACCTCTCCATATAAATGTTTCCCATTGTAAAGAATTTTGTTTCCATTGCAAAAATTAAGCTTTGAATGCTCAGGTCATCACTGACACTTACAAACACTGTAGTCAGGAATAAAAACCCCACAAGCGTAGCAAACTGTCACCACTTGCACCCCCTTCATAAATTATTTGTGCTCACTGATAAATACAATTGACTTCAGAGGCTCCATTCAAGGCTTGCAGAATCTCTCTGCAGGTCAGGAGAGTTTCAAATGCAGCCTAGAGAATCTGAGGTGTTTGCAGGGCATGTATTTAATTCAGTTTTGTATTGTAAAGAGATTCTTGTTTGATTAACCTATCCTGCACACCACTGGCTAAGTCACAGCACTGGTAACAAACACCTGTCAGACTATCTGGCAGTAGTTTAATAAAGACCATCGTTTGTTTATCCCACCTACAGCAGGAATACAGTCTAACCATGATCTGTTAACCAGCCCCACTCACTCCTTTTTCCATCTGAAGGATTACAAAATTGACAGAAAGATGGCACCTTTTTCACCATACTATTCTTAAGGACAAACAACACCACTGTCAAACTTCTTCACCTTTGTGTTAAACATTTTCCTTCACAGTTTATGAGGCAATTCCCCTGCCAAACAAATGTTAGGGATCTGTCTGTGACAAAGGAATGTTATCTCATCACTAAGCTAGGTCAGCAGCTTAAAATGTCCAGGCTGACCTGACAGCAAAGGGACAGTTCTTTCCTAGGCTAAAGAATAAAAAAACCAGCAAGATGCTGCATCCCTCATATCACTGGGGGAGGAAGAAGGACCCTAACTCTGGACAGAGAAAGACAGAGACAGACGTGGGGAAGATTTCTAATTCTTCTTGCTGTCTATACACAATTTATGGGCTCATGACGTATCTTTCAGCCTAACTGATAAACCTCGAAGCCAAAGCTTCAAGATCATAAATATGAGGTCAAGAATTATCTCCTTAGATGACTCTCTCTCATTTACATGCCTGGTGATGGGGAAGGGAAGGAAAATGGAAGTTATATATGAATCCAATATGCACAAGTTGTTTTTGAAACTCAGGAGTTTTGCTTTTTGTTAATGTGCCTATAAACTTACTAGGGTTTCCTCACTGTTTTTCCTCCTAGGATGCCATCACTTGTGACAGTAAAAGCATGAACATTTCCAGCTCTGCATCAGGCTATGCCTGTGCATGAGCAGCAACACCTGCCTGTTCAACCAGCATTTGTCTATACCTTAGACTGCTCACGTGACGTTAGTGGTGTGCTCACCACTGACTGGAAACCTTTAGTGAAGAGGATCATCAAAGACCACAGAGCAGCCTGGCTTACCCAAGTCTTGTTTATCTCAATGGTGACTTCCTGACACCCACTTGGGTGCAGAGGGACCCATTTGCCATTTTGGAGCAGGTGTAACCTTTTTTATACGCTGAAAAAAACATTTGCGGTACTAAAGCTTGTTTAAATATTTTTAATCAATATGAATAGAAGATTATATATACTCTGAAAATTCTGCCTTCCCACCAGGCTTTATAATTGCTATTATAAAATGTGCGAGTCTAGAGGAAAGTGATTACAAACTGGAGATATCAGTAGAAGACAAAATATCACAAGGACAAAGCAAGCTATTTAAAAGAGACATTAAACTTCAGGGAGATATACATTTGTCTGGATAAAGTAGCTAATGAAACTATGAATCCTCTGTATCAAATGATAGGTATGTTGATTTAATGTGTATTTCCAATAATTACGTGGCACTCTCAGCTTCGAAACTTCTTTGTGTTTCAAATAAACAATTGCAGACGTGAACACGGTACAAAAATGACTATGTGCTGTGAGAACTATGCTTAAAGGTTTGGGGTTTGGCTTTGAGGTTTTTTTGTCAATGCATTTAAGTCTGCTGGGCATTTCAGTACAGTGAAGCTTGACCTGCAGAACATCTTGTGTCCTTACAAACAACTACCCATCCTACATTTTCTCCTATGGTGTAAAATAGCACATTTAGCAGCAACACAGGCTACATAAGCAATCCGATGGCATGACTGGGGTTAGGAGTTTATGTGTCAAGGTGCTGGCACTGGGGGGGGCTGCAGGGGTGGTGCCTGTGAGAAGCTGGGAATAACCTGCTCTGGACAGAGACGGTTCCAGTGGAACCACTGCAGGGCACATCTGAGCCCAACAGTCAAGACAGTGGTGCCTCAGGGAAAGTGTGTGTAAGAAAGGGAAAAAACACTGCATAGAAAGTGAGGAATATAGGAACTGACATTCCTCATCCCCCTGCACCACTTGGGATTGGGTGGTAAGGGAGTCAGGAGTGAGGGAGTGAAGTTGAGCCTGGGAAGAGGAGGCGAGGAGGTGAAGTTTTAATTTTTGTCTTTGTTTCCCACTACCCAAAAATCTATTTGATAGTTCAAGGCTCCTATCTGCTGATCTCACACCAGAATGTGAGGCTGCATCTTCAGTTGAGTACTCAAGTGCTCTTACAAACTGACAAGCTACAGTTAAAAAACACTGTCCCTCTCTGATCATCTCAAATTTTCTCACTTGGAAGTCAGAAGGTGTTTCTTCCACCCCAGGTAGAACTGGATCTTTCTTGGCCTGGTTCAAAACCAGTACACCATAAAAATCCACTTTAATGAACTGCTTGATGTTGAGCAGAGGGAACAGAGTGGTTCAGTAAAAGGAAACACACCACAGGGCTGTTTAAATCCCCAACAGACTGATGCTACAAACTAGATGAAAAATGGATCTTAACAGCAAGCTGAAAAATCAGTGCTACTAAACCTTAATACTGGCTTTTACATTTAAAATGAGAACTCCATAAATACAAAAGAAATCAGAAAGAAGACTAGGTTAACTTAATAGAATCTTGCCATTTACCTTGGCTGGATTATAATTAGTGAAAATAGTTCCAGAATTATTTGGTTTTGTAACCTTTTTAGTGCTGATTCCAAGGTCACGATACTTTACGTGAGGGGGTGGAAATCACAACTTTATGTCCATGAAAAAGCAAACCCGGAACAAGCAGAAACTTAAGTGGTTGAGAAAGAACCATCCAAACAGGATAAAAAAAAGAATATATAGCCTAAAGCCTAAAGTCATTTCTGGCCAGCTGTCATCCTTGTGACCACTTCACTGGGGTCATCAAAGGAGCAAATGATGATTTTGAGGTTATTCTCAGCTACTGAGCTGCACCTCTGAACTGCACTTAGCTCAGCACAGTGAATGAAGTGCACACATGAACTTACACAGATTGGGACTTTTCCGACATTGCAACTAAAAGAACTGTAACGTGAATTATCAGTAACAGGACAAATACAGCCAATAGACAGCATAGTTGTCTAAAGTCATGGACACTGACTGCTTTTTAGACCATGTATCACTTCTGCTGAAAATTATCTAGTAGAAAATTTGCCTTCTAAACACATCTAGCGTAAAATTTTAAAGTTGTTCTCAACAGTTCAATTATTTTAAAATATTTCAGAAGCTTTTGAATTTTCTTTGGTGTTTTGGGAGAAGCTCTGCATCTTTTGGAGGCAGACCAAGAACAGTAAGAAAAGGCACTTTCCTCTCTTTAACGGATAACTTGTGCTTTCCACAGGCCTTTCATTCTTCAGGATATAAGAATCACGGATATATTTGAATGACTGGTCATGAAAAAATAACATTTTAATTAAATATATATTGCATGCATGCATACACACAGGATTTTTAGTTGTCAGCTAAATTGACTGGAATTAGTCTGTGCTTTTAGGTTCTTGTCTGTTCTAGAGTGGCATTAACTGAAACTCATCACCATATAAAGACTCAACAGTGGTATGTAGTTAATGTGATACTTGCATCCATCCATTTCACTGTAAATAAATGCCTACATCAAAGTGTTTATTGATTTAGGAAGCACTCAGTGCCTGGATAGATACAGACATTAGATGCCTTATTTCTAGACGTAAACTTCTTTATCAGCCATTTTTGAGGCAGGTTGGTTGCCTGAAAATTTATAAAATTGCTAATTGTGCTAATTTTTCCTGTGGCTAAACAGAGAGCTTCAGTCTTCAGGTGCTGTGAATCTGATATCATTTACAAGCACTAAAGATAAATTTTGACTTACCTTTGATAATTTAGTTTCTATGACTCTTTCCATATTATTCCAGACAATAGGGCTATGCTTTCCACAAGAAGAAGAGTATATACAGAGACCCAATCAGATTTTGTCATCCCTAAGGCAGGGGACTGATGACCAAGATATCAGAAGGAGAGTCTTTCAACAGCAGTAGTATCTGAACGATGTATAAGGAAACAACTGGAACAAATAATTTTTAGGAAAAAAATGTGAGGTACTAATAAACATCACCATCTGACCTCTCACAATAGTGTAATAAGAATTATGCTCATAAATTAAGGAGTTTCTAAAAGAGTGGGATGTCGAGAATAATGTGGAAGGAATCGAAGAATCACACATAACATATCAGAGAGGTCAATACTTTACTACTCTTAATTCCTTTCCACATTACTCCAGACAATAGAGATGTTTAAAGCAGGTGTACAGAGAAGATGAACAGATTAAAAAAAAAAGATAAAAAAAAAGGAAAAAAAAAAGGGCAATTCAGCTTCAGCACAGAAGATTGTCTGAAGAAAATATATTGTAAAAGATGCATCAGCAGACAACTGGACAACTTCACATTAGTGTCCAGAAAACGAACAAAGCAAAGCTCACATATTAATGAGACAAATTATAATAATTGATTCAATGGCCTTTTCAGTCATACAACTATGATGGAGGAAGTAAACCTAAATGACTTTTTAACACATTAGGTGTGTTAGCACTCCAGTGAACTGGAATTTCTGAGAGACTGTAAAACACAGTTGTAACTTTTAAATAAAATGAAGTCTCTTGGAAGCAAAGAAAGCTTTGCAATACTATTCAGACACTGATGATGAAAAGGAAAAAAAAATCTATGCAGTGTAAAAAAAGTCCAACTTTTTTTAAAAAAAGTTTTTTAAACTGGGGTTTATCAAAACACCAAGAAGATCCAGTTTGGTGAAACACTGAAAAGGCTGCCCAGAGAGGTGGTGCATGCACCAACCCTAGAAGCATTCAAGGTCAGGTTGGACATGGCTCTGAGCAATCTGATCTAGTTGAAGATGCCCCTGCTTATTCCAGAGGGTTGGACTGCATGACCTTTAAAGGTCCCTTCCAACCCAAACCATTCTGCGATTCTATGATTATTTTTACATTGATGAGAACAAAACAAAAACAATGAACTTAAAGGATTCTGCTCCCCTTCCCCCCATTCCACAATCTACTTAGAGGGAAATTTATGGCAATGCCTTCCTTTGCTATTTTTGTAGTGAGTCTAAAAGGCCAAATGACAAAGAACCAAGAGCACTTGGTATTTATGTGCTGTACTTCCATTAAGAACATATAAGATGTTTTCCAGTAAGAGGATAATTTATAGTAGGATAGTATTGGACTTTGAAGCAGCCTAGGGGAGCAAACTAATAATACATAAAAATTTATATTGGGCTTGATTAGCATCATGGTACTTGTGACATTTTGCTGCTAAAGGTACAAAGTGAAAGGCAGTTTACTATCCACAGGTAAGACTTGACAGCTTAGAACCTTGTATCACTTAGGTCTATACAGTTATCTTTTTTTCTGTACTAGTTGAAACCAAGAGAACATAAGTAGATTAAGTGGAGGAAATAGTACTTGTGAACTCAATGGGTTTTGTTCCTTCAGACTTTTATGCCATATATGAACTAAAAATCCCAAGACTTAGCATCTAAGATATTCGATATGAGATAAATCTGATGTCACATTTATTTAAGAAAATATTGTGGCAGTTCATAACATGTTCTGCAAGAAAAATTGTCCAAGGAAGAAGACAGGGATCATAATATGAGATTGCTCTATTAAATCACTGAATTCCCTGAGGTTCCACTACTCTAGCTGCATCATAACCATGCAAACACAGACTGTTTCCTGTCTTTGTGCTGTTCCATAAAAGAGTTCACTTATAAATCATGATGATCTGTAGCTACCGTGTATACTGCCAGAATTCCACCTCAAAGTACCTGCTTCGATGCTTCAAGTGAAGCACCTAGCACAGTTTTGCAATTCTGATCATAAGAAGTGCAAGAACTGACCTTCAGAGACTGGTAGCTCATGAAAACAATTTCCTGTAACACAGGCTTCTTATTCACTGCATTGCAGCTTATGGGCAAATAGAGTGGAACAAAGAGTATTTCCTCACATTTTCCCTTCTGGTCTTGTGAAAAAGGAGTTATGGCTAGGCCCCTTTTTTTAGTACTTACTTAATTACACTTTGATAAAAATGAACTCAACTGGGGTTGTTAGCTGATAAAATACAGTCATGATCCTAAAATCTATTCCATAGACATTTCCATTAATGATCTCTTAATGTGATGTCATAGCTTGTTGTCATGAGCTCCCTTACACTTCTATTAAATAACTATCTACCTGCTTGAAAGAACATTATAGTTACAATCCTTCTCAACAACACAAGTCTATCTTTGGACTTACATCAAAAAAATGGGATTCATCTATCTCTAATACCTGGGGCTTAGTTTAACTTTACTACAGAAACCCTTCCCCTCACCCCCATCAATTTAAGCACACTGGAAAAAAGACATCTTTTGTTAAGTTAAAAAAATTTTGCAGTCCCAAACAAAGCAAAAGCCGCGTGCTTGAAGGATGGCTTCAAAGATGTTGAGGGAGAAAATTCCCTTCAATTTGTTCTCCTGGGGCTACACAGAATCTGGCCTTTCCAGGCACAGGTGTGTCAATGCACAAAGGTAAGCAAAACAGCACAAACGAAGCACAGGGGGTTTTAGGTCAGTAAAAGAACCTTAGTGCCATAATCACTTTTATTTAACAGAGAATTTATTTTCTGATGTGTGAACTGCCAAATACAGGAACTGCCATGCCAAAAGGGAATAACTGAGTATGTTAAGCTGAATCAATGTTTTTCACTGAAAATTAGAAAAGCAATGTGAAAGTGGGTAGGTTGGTTATGATACTACCCAAACTTCTCTATATTGGAGAGCTCCTATTTCACTTACGAGACAATTGAGAAAAAAGAAGTGTTAGTTACTATTATGACAAAACTTATCCATAGGGCATATCGATGACATTCTTAGACAAATGTGTAGACCAACGTCGTTTTGTAAGAAATGTACAGCCCAGTTCAGTCAGTCAGTATTGTTAACTTTCCTATAACAAATATGGGTGATATTGTAAAGTCGAAGAAATAAAATCTTGCCAGTGCTATGTAGGGGACTGTCTAGTAATGTGCCTTCAGGTAGGATTCTGGCAGGGAAAAGAACTGTCAGATAACAGATGTGGTATAAAGACTGGAATGGAATATGAGAAGAAAGAGAGAAGGAGTCTGTTATGGAGAAAACTTGAAACAAGCAAAAGAACTGAGACCTTCTATGGTACATAAATGAAGTGGAATTTCTCTGTATATCCCTGAAAGCGAGTGAAATTTGAAGCTGAAAGTTACAAGTGCTAATGAAAGACTGCAAATTGGAAATGACAGTTGAGAGAGGGGGGGAAAAGCGTATAAAGGCAGACCAATATGGTATAAGTTGAGATGGAAGAGGCAAAAGATACAGAGAAGTATTATAGTGAAGAGGCCTGAGAAGCTTCTGTAAGTGCTGCAAACAGAACCACCAGCAGTGGTAACTGCATGGAGGTTGGGCACAGGAACAGTGAGTGGGACTGCAGAACAGTGAATGGTAACAGGAAAGGAAGGCCATGACAAATTTGGGGAAAAATGCTGTAATCTTTTTACAAAGTTGAACTTGATGTTTCTTGCAAGACAACTAGTAGTCTGAAAGAAAGTACACTGTATCTCATTACCTCCAGAAGAGTGGCTGAAACAGAAGAAATGGATAAAGTTGCTCAGTGAGAACATAAAGAAGAAAAATGAGAGAATCTTAAATGAAAGTGTAGAAACTATCACTTAAAAAAGCAGTGGCTGAGGTACAGATAATTTGAGTAACACAAGAGAAGTAAAGAAAGGAGTGACCTTTTTATTAAAGAAACAGCAGTAGCTTAACTGAATGGATATTTTCTTCGAAAAGATGTCTCTAAGTAATTAGACACTTGGATATTTCCAGGGTATTGGAGACATCTGGAAGGGAATTGAAGCTGCTGGTATGTTTATATTGGATTTACTTTTTTATTTAAAAAGCATATAAAAGCCAAATTGACACAGAACTTTAAGTAATTGGATTAGGAAATCTGAGTTTTTGAAGAAGCACAGTACTGATAGGAAGTTACTCATTTTGAAGAAAAAATATTAAAACTAACAAAATTTTTTTGTTGTAGTCTCCTACTCTGGCAATGAAAGCATCAGAAAATTGATTGGGTCTTCATCTGTGCAGGCTGATTAAAGCATAACCCTATTGTCTGGAACAATATGGAAGGCAGCTAGAGGAAATAAAATCCACAGAAAACAAAACACACTTAGTCAAAAAATATACATACGTATCAAGATATTGATGTCTTATGCAATAATTACAATGAAATATTAAAACACAGAAAAGAGTCACATGTGAAAACTAGTAAGATTTTGCTATTAAACAGCTCAGCATTCTGCCAGGAATTGCCTATGAAACATAGGGGAGCACTGACGATGCTGCACTAAGTCCCCACTCAACTGCTTTGACAGACATTTCAACCCTGACAGCATTTTTATTTGCTTTGCTTTATCAGGTAGGGAAGAATTAAGTCAAAGATTGTATTAAAGTGGAAAATTCTTTGGTTTTTTTCAGTTTTATTATGATCAAACCAGCGTAAGCTTGTGTGGAGTAACATTCAGAGGGATTTAATACTCAGTACTAAATGCACAATGTTACATTCTACTAGCAGTTTAGCTAAACTGTGTGCATTTATAATGGTAACAAAGTTTTTAGTGAAAGATTATTTTTGAGCTCTTGTTTTGCAGGCCAGGTTGTGTCAGAAGAACAGAACTCTGCAGTACAACATGCATCATACTAAATAACTTCGAAGGAAAATTTCTTACCTCCAGCAACTAGCCCAGACTCTCCTAATTGAATTGCTACCCCGAAGCCACCAAGCTTTACCGGGGCTGAATTCTCTTTTGAGGCAAGGAGTACACAGTGCGGCTGAAAAGAGAAAAATCCAGAAAAATTATTATACTGTTTGAGAAATACAATTTGTATTTTAGAACTTATTTTCATAAATTTGCTAACAGAAGCTAAAAGTTTGTGTTGTTTGTTTGTTTGTTTGGGTTTTTTTAATCATGTCTTAATTTCAGATTTTTTTTTTCCCTCTCTGCCATAGACTCCTCTTTCTGCATTGGTTTCCTTTCTGTTGTCCCAGGTACAGCAAAATCCTTTCAGGACTTACAGAACTTGCAAGGAACACAAAGTGAAATCATACTGAAGTGGAGATAAAAATTCATGCCTATAATTTCTTATCTGGTATTACTTTTTCTTTTTACCTTCCCCCTTAAGCCTTACACTGTTTCAATTCGCCAGCAGAAATATCCTGACTATGACAGACTTCGTGGGATTTTATCCTTCACAGAGAACAGAAACCACTACTTTGAGCCTTAATCACAGAATTCAGTGATCATTTCTCAAATGTAGGAAAGAAAAGGAACTTCCCTGTGATGTTTCTAATAAATATTGCAGTGAAGGATATTGTTTTGGTTTCTAAACTGGATTCTAGGCATAGTCATCCATATCTTTGATTTTCCACAAATAAGAGTGAGGTGTAACATATAAAAATGAAATAATATTTTACAACAATCTGGATAGATACCGGCTGGTGTAGGAGGAAGCAACATACATACAAAATCTATTAGAACACAATTTAGTATTTAATACACGTACCCAAACTATTGCATTTAATACAGAACAACTTCCTGCATTTACTTAAAGCCTCCCTTTTAAATATCATATTATTTAAAAGGAAGTATGTCAAATTTGTATACTACTTCTTGAGAATATGTTAGTGCTTAAATTACAAAACTAGGAAGTCAGTGCACAGGAGCTACGAGAATTTCAATCTGACTACCTGTAAAGTCATCATCTGTAACCACCCACGTCTTCTTTTAAAAAAGTTTCAACTGCATGAGAGTGAACACCTTCAAGACAATGCTCTTGAGATCTTAATTAAATTTAGGCCTCCCTATGTCAGGTCTTCTAGAATCCACTTTTAAATGTCCAGTTTATAAATGTAATTTTCAATTCCTTACACCCTATTTAAAACAGTATTACCAGGTGGTATTATTGCTGCACATTGTATTTCACTTCTGCCTTATTGAAATGGTTAAGCTGCACATTTTGGGCACTTTAACATTCTCTCATTGCTATAATTTTCAGTGAAAAAGATCAACCTCAAATTTCCAGCTCCAGGCACAGAGCAAGGTAGATGGGAGAACTACACCAACAAAAGCAAACTGTACCATTTCACTGTAGTGTTGATCTATCTTTATCCTACAGTTGAAAAAGTGACACTACTTCCACAACAGTGCTGAGACAGCAGGCTGTACCAACATCATTATCACCCAAAAAGCCACTGACAGTGCTCACCAGAAACAAAGTTCCTGAGAAAAAAATTAAGATCTCCAATTCAGAGTGAAACTCTGAGAAGATTTTATTATAGAACCTCTCCCAGCAAAGCCCAGATAAACCGAGTTTTGCCTGTTAAAAATGTCTTTTTTAAAAAAAACACCCAGTTGCAACACTAGTTAAACTTCCCCTTGTCGCCAATTGTACCGTGTCAGCTGATGTTCATCACTTTCATAGAGAAGCTTTCTAATAAGAGGACCTGCATGTTACTCCTCCCTGCCTTCACCAGCGGTTTTGAAAATCAGCAGAAGTTCTTAACACATAAATGGTAAGTGCCTTCTTTTATACTTAAGCTGCAGTAAACCAAATTTCTACTGAAGTTTCTCTTAACTGCAAAGGTGCCACTGACCCTTTCTTAAATATAGCTTCATTTTAACATGCTGCTTGCTTATGAGTGACACAACTTATGACAGTGAAAAGTTATGTTTCCAAAGCATCTGCCGTGTAATTGATGCTTCTCTCTTTCTTATCGATCTAAACTTGCCACTGCTTATGCAAATCGTGATGTCAAGCATTTCTATAGGAAAGCAACAAACAAGAAATCATAGCAGTAGAGAGGCTTCAAGATGTATTTGAAAGCGTCATGTTTTAAAATCGGCCTTTTAAAATTACTTCTTGCCCTGATAATATCAAATGGCAAATATGAAACCAGCTATTTTTGAAACTGCTAACATACTCTACAAGTTTAATGCAATTGTAGGGTCAGACAACACGGGATGTTAAAATATTTTAGACTGTCCTCTCAATAGTTCAGATCCTGTATGTACATTAGATCTTCCTAAGAATTTTACCTGAAGCGTTGCCATTTTCACTGCTGTAGCTGTATCACACACTTAAATGTATATTTGCATTTTTAAGACCTAGCATGCAAATTGCATAGCCTAGACACAGACTTAGCCTAAAACCTATTTTAAGGTTATGTATATAGCAGAGTTTTCTTGTTGGTTTGTTTGGGTTTTTTTTTGTAACAATTGCCAGACAACAAAGTTCAGAGAACCAAAACCACTTCTGAAATTTTTGTGAGACTGGGGGCAAAAAACCTTTCCTCTGTAAAAAAATAAAATTCTAAAGAAACTTTTTTATAGAATCTTTTGTTGCTATGACAAACAAGTTGAAGAAAAAAATTGTATCATTACAATCAGTCTTAACCATCTCTCTAAACGGCTTAGTGTTACTCAGTTCTAACCACATACTTTTTTGGTTTTCCTTCCTTGGTCAAAACTGACTTTTATCTTTCAGATTGTACCTTCCTGGTCAGCAATAAGCTTAGTGAAATTAATAACTTTGAAATGAAAACAAGGAAAACAATGAAAACAAGGAAGACTTGAAAACAATCTGTTATTGCATTAATGTAATTCCCAGTTAATGCTAGTTTATTTGTGTAATATTGATTTGTGAACAGTCAAGAAAAGGAAAAAAACCACTTAAATTTATATGAAGATACAGATTATTAAAGACAAGCTACCGTAATAGTACTGGCTCACGGTGTTATAACAGATTACATAGCCAAAGAAATATTAATTCACAACTGCTTTTCTAATTGAAAACTATTGACTTGCATGTGAGAGATCCTGGGTACTTATTTAAAACTAATACCAGTGAGTTTAGACTTGTTTTAATATATTTCTATGGACTTTATATCAACACGGAGAATACTTCACTTAGTTATACTTACCTGCCCTTGCATCTTAAAAAGTTTCTTAGAAAGACTAATCCTAAAAACTAAACTTAGAAAACTACTTGTACTTGCAGCTAAACCAAAATAAATTAAAAAAAAAAAGATTTCTTAAGTTTACAGCAAAACTTAATATTTGAAAAACAACACAAGACATTAATAAAGATGCAATTACAACCGCAGTTACCTGTTTGAGCACTCTATACTCTCTGTTCTTGCCTACTGATTATTCTAAGCTTACATGGTATCATGATATCTGGCAATCCTTCTACTCAGCTACAGCATCACTTTGGCACGTTTACTTCCTTTAGTTACTGCCTTTTATGTTTATATCATGTTAGACTGTATGCAATGAAGCAAACAGACATAAGAAGATGATCCTATGGAGATCTAATTCTTAAAATTTCTCTTTGTTTCTTTACAGAACAGCTAAAAAACCCTCACAAATGATGGCTGCAGCTTCAGCTGATTCACTGACAGACAAAGACTTCTGGAGTAACCAAACCAACGTGGCCATAAATGCCTCAGAAATTCAAAACAATGACAGTTGTCCCTTAGACGACAACTCGCTGTCACTCACTTTGATAGTTTTTTATTCTATTATTTTTGTTGTTGGATTGGCTGGAAATATTACAGCCCTGTTTGCCTTCCTGTGCATTCATCAGAAAAGGAATTCTATCCAAGTTTACTTGCTAAACGTGGCTGTTGCAGACCTTCTGCTGATCTTCTGTCTTCCCCTCCGAATACTCCATCATGCCAACAAAAACATTTGGATGTTTGGACGGATTTTATGCAAGATTGTAGGAACTCTGTTTTACATGAACATGTATATTAGCATAGTACTATTGGGACTAATTAGTCTAGATCGTTATATAAAAATAACAAAGTCTGTGAAGCGTCCTAAAATGTTAACCCCGACACGAAGTATTCAGATTTGTTGCGTCGTGTGGGCAATTGCACTAACAGGATTTACAGTAGTAGTTGCACCATCTTTCTTTAAGAGCGAGGACAGCAATTCTACTCTGTGCTTTCATTACCGAAGTAAAAAGAAAGCAAAGACAGAAGCAATTTTAAATTATATCACAGTACTAATTTTTTGGATAGTTTTTTTCCTCTTGATTCTTTCGTACATTAAAATCGCCAAGAACCTTCTGAAAATTTCGAGGAGAAGATCAAATTTTCCCAATGCAGGAAAATACACCAAGACAGCAAGAAATTCCTTCATTGTACTCATCATTTTCACTGTCTGTTTTGTTCCTTATCACATGTTCCGGTTTGTCTACATTACATCACAGTTACAAAACCCCTCCTGTTATTGGAAGGAGATCATTCACAAATGCAACGAGGTGATGCTCATATTTTCATCATTTAACAGCTGCCTAGACCCAGTTATGTATTTCCTGATGTCCAGAAGCGTCCGTAAGGCTGTATTCCAACTTATTTGCAGAAAAATTCATGGAGAGTCAAGCCTAAATACAGAAAGCACTTCAGACATAAAACTTGGACAATATACACAGGAGAGATTATCTACTATCACTCCCCACTCAAGTTATTCAAGGAAGAAGTTTGTGGTTTGATTGTTTAGATGAATGGATTTCTCTCTATCGCTCCAGGACATCGACTGCAGATCACGAAATGCTAAACTGTCCAGCTACTAATCCTGCCTCTTTCCTCCTGGTCACAAAATGAGAAGTCTTGCTTCTGGTCGTGAAAACGAGAAGTTACTTTTCAAAAGTATTTCACTCTTGTTTATCCATGAAAACAAATTAGGAAGTTCTCGGACATCCTCTGTTGGACTAAACTAGAACACTAACTCTTTAAGGAGATTTCCACGAAGGGGCTTGAACCTGTATAAGGAATCTTGTATATATACATTAATATCAGTAACTTGTGTATGTAAATAATAGATGAATTTTGCAAAAAGTAAATTGTGTCCTATTTGAAAGATCTATATAAAACATTACAGATTTTATATAACTCTCTGTTTTAATAGGTTTCAAAGAGATCAGTATTTTGACTACATCTATAAATGTATTTTTTTTAAGAAAATATTTTAGAATTTAGCAGCATACGTGGCTTGAAAATGAGGTGAAGAATACAACAGCCATTAATTCAGTTATAATTACAGAAGACACACTTAGTTTTATTAAACAGCAAAATTAAAATATTCAAGCCTCCTAAAACCCTTATTATATTTTCAACAGTTTAATGAATGTCAAGGTCGAACACGTAAGGAAAAGCAAGCAATGCTTTCAGAAAATGAGAAATTAATGAAGGAGAGATGACATGGAGGTATTTTCAATTACCTAAGATTTCCCTCAAACTCTGACAAATTTGGTGGCTGCAGCTACACAAAGTAGTTCAGCAAGGCACATAATCAGAGAACTGAGCACAGAGGGCAGCCTGGCTCAGTCACTGTTCTACTTGCAGATTTCTAAAGCCACACATTTCAGCTGCACGCTTGTGATTGAAATAATCTTGGTAACTGCTGATGCTGTGTGAACAGCAATGTAACAGCAATGCCCCACAGATACAGCTGGACTCTCAGATTAAAACTAAACAGGCTTATGTATTTAGGTATAAACAAATCCCAAAGTGCAACATTTTTTAAAAAACAGGGAGCTGAAGGTGGGGGTTGTCTGGCCCAAAGATGACTAAAGCTGTAGTTATGCCATGAACAACTTAAATGTCTGCTGTAAAAGGACAGAAAGGTGAATGAAGTACAGGCTAGATGTTGAGCTCCATAAAATAAGGATTTATTATCTTGATGCATACAAACAATATTGCTCAAGTAAGCAGGTGTAAAGAAGTTGGTTTTAATATGACTACCAGTAACTTCTCTAATGGATCTCGTGACTTTTAATGTCAAATCTGTGCCCAAACGTGGATTTTTACTAATTCATAATATTCTGGTTTTACAGAAGTTATTCATAATACTCTTACTGAACAAACTAAATATAAGACTTCATCTCTGCTAGATATAAACTTGATTTAATTTTGATGTGATTTTACATAATTTAGTGAAACATAATTTACATAATTTAGTGAAAACGAGTATAAACATGTTAAACCAATTACAATTGTCTAGTCAGTCTATTTTGTTTTAATTTTTTTTAAATAAAAAATTGTGGGGTTTCTAAATCTCCAAAAGAAAGATTCCTATAAACATGTTATTTCATAAAGGTACAATGGTAACTGTGTTTTTTCTTAACCACTTCACCATACAATGAAGGCATTTGTACAATAATTTCTGATAGATAAAAGATCATGAAATGCAATTATTGTGAGAATCAATCATCTTGTCATCCTGTAATATGTATGCTTCTCGTGGTTCTCTGTTTGCACAGTGCAATTCTCCTATGCAGTACTGCAGTTGTACATAGTTACGTCAACTTTGGTAAGTCTAGTAGAGTTTATAAACCATAATTTCACAAGATTCACATATTATCTCATCATTCTTTGTCTATAGGTATTCTGTGAGCAGTTGATCGATGACACTGACCAGCAGGCTGGGGTGAGGGTGTGGGCTGGGGAACACAGAACAGGACACACACAAATGACATGGTGCAACTTGAACAAAATATGAATTCTAAAATTCTTTTGAACAAAGCATTCAATTTAAACCAGAATTTTCATTTACAAGGACTGCAATTCATGGACACAGCACCACTGCAAAACCAGACTTTGATATCTTCAGAAGATCAAGTAACAGTATGGGGTTTTGATGCTGCAAATCCAGGCTGCATTAAATAAATCAAGTCTACAGTTCAGAAATGGAAATTGGGAAGGGAGCAGGTCTCTAAGAAAGTCTATAATAGCAGATATGGCACAGAAGAGGGAAACAATTATGACTTTATGATCTCCACAGAGTAGCAGTTAGAACAAAGAAACAACCCCAAAAAGCAACCAGACAAGTGAAAACCTTCTGGATTTCTGCAACTACATAAATCAGTGCTTCAAGATGTTAAAGGCCAGATGCATCAGCTGGCTCAGAAAGGGATCTGAAACTAGCCTGCACTGTCATATAGGAAGCAATTACTACTGACCAAAAAACAAAAGCAGCTATCTTTACTGTTTTTAAAAAATATTTAATCTTTACATACTTTTTTCTGCAATCAATTTTCACGAACGTGAGGGTAAAACGCCAGGCTTTGCTAAACAATATTATTGAAGAGCAAACAGTCCTGAAACAACCTGGGAGATCTGCTCAACGTTACACTGTGACATGTCAAATGACCATATAATTAGTTAATTTAATAGTGTGCCTTACTTCTCCTCTTAGCAGTGCTTCCTAAGAATTATCAGGGCCAACTACAGCAATTTCCTGAGTCTTCAGGTGAATTTCAATGTGAAAATAATTCTATTTATTCTTCTTTTTGTAATTAGAGCCTAACTCAATGCATATCTCATAATCTGCATGAAACCTTGTTTTCCTTTTTATTGAAATCTCCAACACATCTTTGAATTTCATTTGGTGTACCAGAATGCCACCTCTTTTTTTAGTATGCAAAAATGGGTGCATATTCTTCATTAGCATAAATACTAGTTAGAAAATGTATATAAGGTATATATGCTGCCTAGCTACTTATTTACCTTTTAGACTTGACATATACGTTAATAGCTACGTTGTGTTACACATATTCCTTAAAATAAATGAAAAACATAAGCAAAGAAACTACACTGTTTACCAGACACAAGTTTATAACTTGAATCATAAACATGTTAGAGTGTACCTGGTTTGAGTGAACAGTTGTGCTGGTTTTGGCTGGGGTAGAGATAGATTTGGCTGGGATAGATTTCTTCCCAGTAGTTGGTACTGGCTGTGGTCTGGGTTTGTGATCAAAACAGCGTTAATAACAGAGGGATGTTTTGGCTATTGCTAAGCAGCACTTGCACAACATCAAGGACTTCTCTGCCTCTCAGAGAGGACACAGGGGGTGCACAAGGAGCTGGGAGAGGACACTGTTGGGACAGCTGAGCCCTACTGACCATAGGGACATCCCAGAGCACCTGGTGTCAGGCTCAGCAACAAAAGCCAAGCAGGAAGTTTGCCAGGGTTGCCATTTCTCAGGAATTCGCTGGGCATCGGTCAGCTGGGTGTGAGCATTTGGAGCTTCCTTCTATCACTTGTTTTTCTTGTTTTTTTATATCTCTTTTTTTATTTTCTTTGTCTTTAAACTCATTACACTCTCTTTATCGCAAACCATGAGTTTTCTCACTTTTACCCTACCAGTTCCCCCTCCCAGCCCAGGGGAGAGAAAGCACGTGATCATCTGCATGGGGTTTAGGTGTCTACCGGGATGAAACCACAACAACCCTCTTTGGCACCCAACATGGGGCTCAAAGGGTTTGAGATAACGGCAGATTTGACCAGAGCGTGCCAGAAGGAGAGGAGGGAGCACCAGAAGGAGTGGTCTGTTCTGCAGCAGAGCAGCCACAAGAACAAGGGGGGGAAGAGGCAAAAGTCATAAACAAGTTTTCGCACCTTTACCCCTTCTGATTCTCTTCCCCATCCCAGTGAGGGGGAGCGAGCGAGCGGCTGTGTGGGGCTTACCTGTCTACCAGGGTTAAACCACAACTTCAAGTTTCATTTTCACACTGAAATTAACTGTAATTATGGTTTTAACCTGCAAAATGGTGTTTTTCATGAGGGCATACAATTATCCATTATTTTGATAGCACAACATAGGAAAATTTAATTGAATTACTTCCCTCACAACATCAGTCAATGAAACCATAAAAGAGGAGTGCAGCTTACATCACTGATAAACACGTAAGAATTACATTATTCCTGGAACTGGGAAGTTCACATATGGAAGCTTTAGTTTAATGCTTTCTGACAGCATATACAGAACCATGACAGAGAGGAGGGAGATGTGTTGTAAAAGTGTACAGAGAAAAAGAAACATTGATAATGTTCCACCAATTCAAAATGTATTTTCTGTAGTATTGCAAACCTCCTGCCAGCCTTTTTCCATCCCTTACACAAAATCCCAACTACTGAGGGCTCTGTGGAATCCAAGAGAACTGAGAAAGTGCTAAAAAGCTGTCGCACTGTTCACTGATCATAGAGTGGACTGGTAGGAAAACTCTGTGAAGAGAAGTTGTTCAACAGACATTGTGAGAGTTAAGCCATTTTGTGAGGGAAGTAAATCAATCAAATCTTTCCATGTTGTGTTATCAAAATAATTGATTTGTCTGCCCTCATGAAAACTGGGGGGTAAGGGATGAAGCTGGAAAAAGCCTTAGCACTAACTGCACAGTTAGAGTGGGAAATGCAGAAATAAATGGTAAGTCTCTTTAAGTTTGCATAAAGTAAGTAGTATACCTCTCCACCTATTATAAAACAAGGCCAACTTCTTCATAGAACTCTCAAACCACAGATATAAGTGACTGTGCTTTAAAATCAAAAATATACTTGCTATTCCTTACACAAAAATTCTCACTAGGTGAAGATGAAAACACAAACATGGTCGACAACAAATTAAAACTCTGAAGAAAAGACAGGATCATTTTTGTCAGAGGGTACAGAAGTGTTCTTTATTAGTAAGGAATGACTTTTGCAGCTGTGCTGGTTGGTTTTAGCTTAAACCACGATAGCAGTCAAAAGAAGCTACCTTTTAAAGTATCAGTTTTGCTTTTACTGCCATGTTTTAGATTTTTATTTTTGCTTTATTACTTTTGCATTTTCACAGAAGCTTAAGAAGAACCTGGAAAACCCAAAAAGCTGTTATACACAAACATATTTAACTTGAAAACCCATGAATTATAGTATGGTGCAGAATAACAGAGAAAGCTTCCTATTTGTCTCTGATGATCAACACAGTTTTCATGTTAAAAACCAACTTCTGAAGTTAACAATAAAAATCCTCATGAGCAATACACAGACAGTGCTTTTTTAGATGCAAATATAGTTGTAAAGACCTCTGGGAGATGTACAATGAAAGTAACATTAAAGACCTGAAGTATAAGTTGGAAGATTATTTTTATTAGTATTGTCATCCTCAAGCTAAGTTTTCCATACTAAAAGACGTTGCTTGGCTTGTGTTTTGCCTGTCCAGGTAAAACAATTACCCAGACTCCGTGAAACACGTAACTCTGCACATTGTACGACAACCAAGGAATTGAAACTGTGAGTGCAATATATCCCCATTTCTATATCCTTAAAGATACCACAGAGCTGCACTGCACACACTTATAATTCAGCAAACAACATGGGAACTTTCATTTGAGGTCTGTTTTGCTGAACCACAAGGGAAGTTTTAAAACTGGTGAAAATAAATCATCATTGAACAGCAAACAGAGACCTATGTTAAATGTCGCATATTTTTATCTTCACTGATTCAGCATAATGCTCGACTCGAGCAGATTTAAACATGAGCTTAGACGATTTCGCTTTGATAAGCACTTCCTACAGTATTAAATACATATACTGATTATAGAGAAAATCCTCATTAAATCATGACAACAAAAGTGCTGTGCACACACTGGGTCACCCCTGCATGGAAAGCTGACAAGCAGGCAGGGGGGAATGATGGTGCTCTACAACAGCTCTCCTGATCCAAGTATCCAACTGGAAATGGTTATCGTACAGTGCATCTGTCTTAAAGAGTTTATGCAGTCAAAAATACCTTTCAATTTGAATGTTTAAGGAAAAAAAATCCCATCAAAATTAAGCACCAAAAGTCAAAGTCCTAAGCAAGCTACTTGGTAAATGATTTTTCTGGAAAGAAGACATGGATTGGACTTGTATAGTAGCCACTGCACTTTAAGAGACTTATCTTGGTATTAAATGCAATACAGTGGGTCTTGGGCCTTCCACAGTACAGGCACCAGGACTGCTACAGAGGCCAGAAGTAACCAAGCTGCTGCCTCCTTCCATCCCACAAGGAGCAACTGCTGCCAACATATTCCATACTCAGCTGTACAGCAGGAACTGGTTATAACACGTAACATGATAGGTAAGGGTTATAAGTGGCCAACTGAAACACCTTTCACAGAATGGGTCATGTTGGAAGGAACCACAGTGGGTTTCATCTGGTTCAACCTCCCTGCTCAAGCAGGGTCATCTCAGAGCACATGGCACAGGATTGTATCCAGATGAGTCTGGAATATCTCCCATTAGGAAATATTCCAGTGAGGGAGACAACCTCTCTAGGTAATCTGTTCCAGTGCTCAGTCACTGTACAGGAAAGAAGTTCTTCCTCATGTTCAGGTGGAACTTCCTGGGCATCAGTTTCTGCTCGTTGCCTCCTGTCCTGTTGCTGGGCCGAGCCTGCTCCATCCTCTGACACCTCCCTTCAGATACTTGCGTACATTGATGTGTTCCCCTCTCAGTCATGTCTTCCCAAGGCTAAACAGGCCCAGCTCCCTCAGCCTTTCCTCATTAGAGAGGTGCTCCAGTCCCTTGATCACCTTTGTCACCCTCCGCTGGACCTGCTCCAGGAGTTCCATGTCTCTGTTGTGCTGAGGAGCCCAGAACTGGACACAGCACTCCAGGTGATCCTCACCAGGGTTGAGCAGAGGGGCAGGATCAACCTCCCTCAACCTGCTGGCAATGCTCTTCCTAATGCAGCCCAGGATCCCATTGGCCTTCTTGGTCCCCAGGACACGTTGCTGGCTCATGGACAGCTTGTGGTCCACCAGGACACCCAGGTCCTTCTCCACAGAGCTGCTTCCCAGCAGGTCAGGCCTCAGCCTGTCCTAGTACCTGGGGTTATTTTTCTCCAGCTGCCTTTGTTGAATTTCAGAGAGTTCTTCTCTGCCCGCCTCTCCAGCCTGTCGAGGTCCTTCTGAAGGGCTGCGCAGCCCTCTGGGGTATCGGCCACTCCTCCAGCTTTGTGTCACCAACAAACTTGCTGAGGAGGCACCTCCCACTTCACCCATCATTGATGAGTAAGTTAAAACAGTCCTGGGGGGGGACACCACTAGTGACAGGCCTCCAACTACACCCCGTGCCACTGATTAAAAACCTCTGGCATCTGCTGTTCTGCCAGTTCTCAATCCACCACTGTTCACTCATCCAGTCCACACCTCCTCAGTTTGCCTCTGAGGATGTTGTGGGAGACAGTGTCAAAGCCTTGCTGAAGCCGACGAATTTCATGAGTTTCGTGTTTTTAGGGCCAGAAAACAAGTTTTCTGCATACAATGACAAAATGCAACATACGCTGCCTACTGGTATATAAAATCCAGTAACATGTATAAATTAAGAGTTATCACGGTCTGAGAGTACAGAAAATATAAATAATTGATGTGAATGATGCACGTGAAAATAATTATGAAGAACTTATGAGTGAATCACATAAAAGAAGCACTTGTACCATTTGAGTACCTTCAAATATATTTTAGATAAAATACATCTTTTAGAAGTTAGGTGAATGGAAATAGTCCACTAAAAGAATAAGGAAGGTGCTTACTACAGCTTAGGACCAACTGCTACTGTATTTCTGGGTTAGGGGATTTTTTTAAAAAACTTATCCCATTCCTTTGCTACTGATCTCAGTAATCCATTCCAAAATGAGGTCTGATGAATTATAATTCACTATAATAATTATCATATAATAATCAGAAAAAAAAAGTAGCATTAACTCTTCCTACAGCTTAAGTTATTGTCATTGAATTATAAATACCACAGGCAACAGTCAATAACCAACCAAATAATAATAATAACAACAACAACAATTAAAAAACGCTGGTTATTAGAGTGGTTCACACCACTCATAGCAAAATTTCAGGATATGCGTTCTTGTAACTAAACCTCAATGGAACATCACAATAACAAGGACTTCTAAGACTATGTAAGAGACTATTAAACATTTAATAAATACAAGACCCTTTCTGTTAGAGCAAATTTTAATATAACCATGCATTCAAATGTGGAGAAAAACCCAAAAGGTATAATTAAATCTAAAAAGAACAAAACTTAAAGTACATGTAAACTAATTACAGCATTACAACCTAATTACTAATACTCCACAGCAAGTAAATTTAATTGTAAATGAGTTCAGCTACGCATTCTAAATAGGAAGCCAGCATACATGTCCATCATTTTAGTAAAAAAGTTAATGAGACTGAAAAATAAAATTGATAATAGATCACTGAGGTGAATTCTTACAGTGTATGTTTCAACATAAAGCAAAACTAGCAAAACAAGAACCTTACAGTATAAAAACTTCTGCAATTTTGGTATCTCTTCTGTTCTCATAAGAAATTTATTTATAGCTGTTCAAAAGCTATACAACCACAGATGTATCAGACAGAAAAAAATTCACAGGTCTCAACTTTTGAAGACCTAAACAGATCTGACTGATTTGTGATCAAACCTATCATTCTGTGGAGGAAGGAAATTGTCCTGTGCACACTTCTGGATGATTTGTATAAAACACTGTATTTTTTGGACAATGAGTCTGTTTTCCCTGCCTGATGCCTGGGATGCATCAGCTGAAAATTGCTTCCCCACAATCCATCTCCTGACTAGACAGGAGAGATGTGCTCCTGTCACTCATTTGGTCACTCATGTCTGGACATACACTAACACAATAATATTGTATGTGGGCTTCAGGAACAGACAGTCAGCTTTGTGGTAGCTCCTGGAGCTGAAAAACTGTTAAATGTCATTGAAAAGACAAGTTTTCACACATAAAATAGCAACTTCTTTTTTTTTTTATTCACACTGGAAAGTGGGCAGTCCTAAAGAGAACCCCCCCAGCCCCCAAAAAGAGGAAAGCACTATATAAGGATTGCAAGATGTTTCTGTGCCTTACCTACATGACCCCAAAGGACTGTTACAATCACACTTCCACACTATCTCATTTTTTGTCATTTCCCTAATGGAGCTGATCCTGACCTAATTTCAATGTTTTTTGTACAGACAATATCATCTTGTCTGAACTTTAAATGCCCAGCTGCTTTCTGACATTGTGAAAGAAAAGAGTACACTCTGAAAACCTACTTATGTCAGAAAGATATTGTTCTTAACTGTACTTTCCAGTCAAGTGTCACCGTTTTCATCGCAGCAGTGGAGACAGAACAGCCATCAGACAGAAATATTTCCTCTCAGCAAAGGAAGGTGCCTTCAGCTTGCACAGGTAAGCTTCAAACTACTACTTTGTTTTACCTGACAAAATTTGGTCATTGACACAAAACTATCATCAGACTTTTAAATGAGTACATTCAGCAATTGTTTCGTGAATTTAACTCGTCATAAACATTTTGGTTCAACAAGACATGAACTCAGTGCATACTAAACTGCAACAGCTAGGAAAGTTAATTTTTTAATTTAATTTGCAAGTTGTCAAACACTGCCTATAGCAGAGTTCTAAACTCAGCATCTGGGCTTTTTATCATACCTACACAGAATCCTCTTTAGCATCTGAGTTCATTTGCTTACAGCTGTCTGCAAAAAATTATTATCTGTCTGTAAGTTTGAAATCTCTTAATTTGTTCTGTATGATTTTATATGAAGCAAAAGCTAACTAGGATACACTGCACTAAAATGTATGTATGCATACAAAAGTAAAAACTCTCCAGTACAGGTTAGTAAGTTGAAATACCAATACAGTCATTGTATAGAACTTTGATTTATTTCTTATTTTCAGTTTGAAAATTGAGAAAAGATTGAAAACTGATCTTGGAAAAAATAATGCAGTTTTTGACAACCATTTTATATGTTTACAAATATAGACTAAATGTATATCTAATATTGGAGCTTTGATAAAATAAGATTAGATACAGACATGAGCAAAAAATAAATGCATTTAGCCAGATTCCTACATCATACTGAGTCTAATTTGTACTTAAATGGAGGTACTGGACGCTCCTCTGCATTTCTGCAAAGTAATACTTAGCATTTAATTTGCTTATGTAAACTTTAAATGGTTTTAAATGGTTTCCAAATTAGGTTACAGATGTTCCAGCAGGCTGAGAAATGAAACCAAGATCGCAGAAGTTATTGCCAGACCCTTGCCTGAACCTTCAGTTCCTAATGTATTTTGTTAGATTCTATGCACATAAAATCTTAGGGGTTTAACATCAGCCAACTTTTCTTCACAAAATCTCAGTGGAAGAGAACACTCAAACTGTAACCTCATGCAAACTCAAGATGGTAACAGCATCAAACAGCTGTTAGGAACACTGAAAAGTAGGGGAGAAACAGAAACAGCTGAGATATGAGCAAGGAATAAAAGAGATGTTAAATGAACATTACAGAAGAATAATTTTTTAATTGTTTTTCAGCTCTGACCATTCATTCAAGATATACTGGCATAAATGAACAATTCAACATGTTTTCTTCAGCCATCCTCAGCTACCACTGTAGCTCTGCCTGTCATCTACTCCTGCCTATTCCCTGCTGGAAGCTTTGGAAACATTCTCGCTGCCTGGATACTTTCAAAGAAAGCACCCACAAGGAAAACACAATACATTTACCTGGCAAACCTTGTGACTGCAAATCTGTTTGTATGCAGCACAATGCCCTTCCTGGCTGCCTACTTTGCAGGAGGGAAGCGCTGGAGCTACGAGTCCTTGGAATGCCGGATAGCGTGTCACCTCGGGACTCTGGTCATGCACGTCTGCATGTATGTGACCATTATCATCCTGTGCTCAATTGCTCTGAGCCAGTATGCAACGCTGAAGAAGAACTGGGACACACAGTACTCCCAAGCAGTTAATGAAAACTTCTCCAGATGTTTGCTTCAAGCGTTTCGTCGGCCAAAATTTGCTAAATATTTGTGCATCGGTATATGGCTTACTGTGCTCTGCATAACAGTAACAGCTATAACATATGATGTCCAGGCAAAGGCTTTGGAATACTTTCCCAGCTGCTACAACATCCAGGTAGAAGCTAGTGAATCTACTGCAATGATTGCAGGTTCTGTTGCCACTGCATGTTTTTTTGTGTCTTTTATGACAGTTTTGTGGTCATACTATTCTCTTACCAGACATCTGAATGACATACAAAAAAACAGTTGTATTGGACAAAAACATCTAATTTACAGTAAAGTGAAAAGAAACATTCTTGTCATCCAGATGATATTAACTGTCTGCTTTCTTCCGTATCATATTTTTAGGCCTGTTTTTTACATACTGCTTAGACATAATGACTGCCCAAGGTTAAACTATTTAGTGGAAATTAAAAATTTCCTTACTTGCCTTGCTGCTGCTAAAAGCAGTTTAGATCCAGTTATAACCCTTCTGTTAGATAAAACATTTAAGAAAAGTCTTTATGGCCTGTTTACAAAATCCACACCAGAACATCAAAAACGTGACATTGATATTTTCACTGAAATGGGAAGGAATATGGAAAGATTTTAGTAACTATAACTATCAATAAATTGATTTTAACTACCTATGGCCATGTTTTGATATGAAGTGGTAAATATTCAAATAAAATAATAACATATTGTATTTTTTTTCAAATCATCTTGCTTGCTACATCAATATTAGCCATAATAAATTCAATGTGTATATCCAAATGAATCCAAGCACTCTGTACAGTGAACTGTGTAATACCCATCCATTCATGAAATGCAAAAGATATTTTATGTTTCACCTATGGACAGTGTTTTTACCTAAAAAATCAAGGAAGAAGGCAGAAACTAGGCTCAAGTTGAGGACCCAGTTCTCACCCATCATAAAAAAAAGCCCCAGGTTTTGGACACAGGTTTCCTTCACAAAAAAGGCTGAACAAAGCACAGACATTTGTCCTGGAATGGCTGAACCACAAGTGACGGTCAAGTAACTACAGCAAGACTGAATGGAGCAGTGTAAGTCCTCCAGATGCTCAGTGCCACTGACAAGACTGGTTTTAGATCAGCAGCTGCAAGTCTGGGTGAGCAAATATGTTCACTACCAAAGCACCCTTATTATTTGCACAGATACAAACTCAGAACCCAAAACTTCTGTCCTTTCTTAAATACACTTTATAGGGAATGTAGCTGCGCTTGTTAGGATACCTCAGCATGTGGCTGACTGTGGTTGTTTCTCTTAACACAGAGTTGTTGATGGCAGCATAGGCTGAAATCATTCTTTCTCCAACCCTTCTAGTCACAACCACTTGCTCCCCAGCACTTATCAAAAAGACAAGAAAATGAACAAAACTTTGGGAATTACTAATCAAATATAACATTGTGATAGACTCTTAGCAAGATCTCACTTCAACATTTCTACATAGTGCCAAAAAATGATGATACATGCCTTGCTTTTTTCCTATGTAGTCTGTTCAAGATTATGCCTCCTTTAAATTTTTTATCTGCATCAAAGTTTTTCTTATTTTAAATGGTGGAGAAGCTTTTGTGCAGTACAAGCAATTGGAGAAACTACAAACTGAGTACTACATTGGTCTAGTATTTGGCAGAATAGTTCATGGAGGAAAAATCCGAGAAAACCTGGAAGGCATGAGGGAGAGACAGAAAAATACTACAGCATAACACAGTTGATGTGGCAAACTTCTTGCATTGCTTAGACATCCTGTGGCCAAATCAGAAGTTAGAAGGTGACTTGTCAATTGCATAGTAATTAAAAAAAAATAATTCATTTCCATTGCAGTGAACAAAAAATCCTAAGGCAAATATGCACAGCACACAGTTTGCAAAGCAGTTTAAGGACTCCAAGTGCCTGTCTACTTTTTGGTTAACCCATTCCAATGTGCTGCATGGGTAGCCAGCTCATCAATCAGAAGATCAGAAGACACATGTTTTCTGACTGTCTGGGCAAATGACTGAAACATATAAACCTACTGACCAGAAAGCATTAAATATTGAGCTCTAAGAAGGCCAAGCAGCATAATTATAATTCTCAGCAAAACTGCTTCTGATCACCCAGCAAACAGCTAAAGGTACACTAGAAAAAGGGCTGGACAAAACAGAGGGACTCTGAGATAGGAAGCAGAGGACTAGACATAAAGAGGAAGAAAAGTGTACTGCCTGAATAAACACTGAGAAAAGGTACTGAAAGCTTTATTCTTGGAGCCTCTTAACTTCTGCATTGAATGAGGAAGGGCTCCTCAGAAAAAAACATGGCCAGGTAAGACACTTCAGTTCCACCCCTGTTAGTGATTTTGCAGTCTTAATAACTTTTAAACAATTTAATATGTAACAAAATCCTCACCAAGAAGTTTCTACTGGATCCCAAGGATCTAATAATTTCTTGAAAATACAGAAGCAGCAGCAATCATTACTGAATGATCCCATAAAGCATAAAAGAAGTTCAAAGTGAAAAGAGTAGAAGGAAAGCAACATGCAACAGATTTCTTGTTTTGGATATTCAAAGATTGGAAAGAGAAGAAGGTCTTACAGAACAGCTTCTATTCTGGTAATTTTTTTATGTAGTTGAATATAGAGTTATAAACACATAAATACATGTACACTAGTTTTATTCATTTCCCAGATATGCCTAAAAGCAGAAGTGTAAGAGTGTTAAACTACTGGCAAGATCTGAAGTGCTGAACTACAGGCAGTTCAGGTAATGAAAGACAGAAGTGGTAACTGTGTTCTCAGAATTCATATGGCCAATTAAGTTCTGTACAGTGCAAAAATCAACATGCAAATCTATGCACAGATCAAGTCTCAAGTCACCCGGACCAACTCAGATTTGTATATGACACACAGCACAGTGCATAAGGCTTAGTCCTGTTCCCTGGAAAAAGTGTTTTTACTCCCAGTCACAGAAATATTGAACTGAATCTTAATAGCAGAGCAGGCAGAATTCATGTATTTTGCTTAAGCAGTTTCATCTATTTAGATGACCACACTGCAAACAAGCATTCATTCCTACCAAGATAACCTACAGTAAAAATTTGGGATGTCTGCATTTCGCTGACAAGCCTGCCCCAACTCCAGTTGCACACTAATCAAGTTGCTAATCAGAAACACATACAAACACTCAAACTACGTGGAAATCATGGCACCAAGTTGGAGTATTTGGAATGAATTAAGGAGAAAATTCCAGCAACTAAAGTTCTTGATGTGATTAAATTACTCCCGTATCAGTTTTATTAAAAGGTATCTTTATAACAAGATTTCTGCAACTATGCAAAATGCTACATAAACATCACAATATAGGCTAACAGAAGATTGCAAAACCTCCTGATGTTTCACTGATAAAAACCATTCCATTGCAGTTATTGCAAAAATGAACAAGTGACAAATGAGACTCAAACCTTAGCAAGAGTTTTACAGGAAAAGACAAACATTTCAGACCAACATTACTCCCCTTCCCCTTTTGTTGTTCTCTTATATAAAGATTACTCTGTTCACAAACTGCTGTGCAATAACATTCTGTATTGGAAAAAATCTCCCTTTCAATGCTGCTACTTTTGGTAGCCATCGTTTGGGTATTTCTGACATAGCAAGGTGGCTACAGGTCATCTTGTGAAAGCTTTCATGTTTTGATTCTGTCATCAGAGGTGAATCTGAAGCATATGGGAGTTTGTCACAGGCTCCACAGTGCTCCAGAAGCTTTGGTACATCTTGTCAGTTGGAGAAGTCAGGTGAAGTTTCTGGCACAAGAATACAGCAAACTGAAGTACTCCTGTCTAGCTCTACCAAATCAGTCAGGAGCTAAGTGAGCACACCAGTGGCTAAAAGACACCTAATCCTTGCATGGGCTAAGGTGCAAATTTGCCTGTGCATCAGATGATGATCAAATATTTTGCAGTTCAAAATAACACTCACAGAAAGCTTAAAAGGAAAAAAAAATAGTATGACTTTATCAACCTTACAGATTTTATAAATGAGCTTTCATCCATTCAAGTATTTTGGAAACTGGTCATTTAGTCTACTTCCTTTCAAAACACTGTCTACAGTGACATCTAGAGCTGGGATACTGCAGTTAGCTCAATGTGTTCTGCACCCAAACCCTGTAGTTCTGCACTGCTTTTGCCAACATGAAACACTGTTGGTTTACACTGCTTTACAATGACACATTTTTTCTAATCTAATTGAACAGTTATTTGTAAGGATAGTATTTCAAAAAACACTGCGATTCTGAGGTTTTCAGAGACTGGACAAGCTCTAAAATAAATTCCCACTTTACACACATTAAAATGGGCCTCCCTCAGAGGTCCTTGAAACTGAAATTTGTTTTTGTTCAAGCACATAGTGCAACAAAACCAAGTGGAGTTTTCAGAAAGACACAGCAACAAAAAGATGATGTTCATTCAGAAATTCTTATGTGTTACCAAAAATGAACAATTAAAAGAATTCAAAACCTTCAAGACAGAACATTAAGACACGTTCTACCATGAGTTACGAGGCCATCCTTTGAATTGCACATAAGAAATTACTTTTAAAATACCAAACTTTAAAAAACTAAAAAGGCTATTATACAATAATCCTCTTGATTCTAGAAGCAAAAATAAGAGGCTAGGAAAGTCTGCAATGTCTGTGTACACAAGAACAAATGACTCTTTAAATGAAAATCATCAGCCCAGTGTCTGTACTCTCTTCCCTCACAGATCACCTGGAGGAGTTTGAATCTTCTCTTACCCACTAAAGCCCAAGATTCACTTCTCAAACTGCACCATCAGAGCTTCTTAGAATTTTCATTACTTCCTATAGTGTTTGGCTCACTCTGAATAAAACGAAACTCTCAGAGAAGTGGGAATAACTATTTTAGGGAATGACATTAACAAAGAAATTGTATATTCAAATTGAAGACTGTCAAACCCACTTCAGTTAAAACTCCCAATTACTTACACTAAAATACTTTGGGATAAACTACTTCCATAAATATTGACAGAAATAGTACAAAATTCACCAGATCAAAAAGAGAGTGTACATACGCTGTTGTAAAACACTGCATTTCTCCTCACAAACTTGTTTATATTAGAGAAGTTTTCATAATAATAAATGTTGAAGACTGCCTGCAAAAAGTAGATAATACTACCAATATTGTAGCATTTAAGCATGTGCATCTCTCTGAAATCTTAGTGTGGATGAGGACTGTCATTATACTGTCAAATTGATGCCCTTGAACTACCAATTCCAGTTTAATTTATGCAATTAATTTATATACACATTTTCCTAACAAGAAAAAAATGCAAGCAGATTTCATTTGAATATTCAAAAACTAGAAATTAAACTGACTTTCAAAGCAAGTTGTAATCAAATGCACGTGTAATTTGTGAGTACAGACCTCCTAAATGTTCTATATTGATGAAATTAGAGATCTTTAATTAGAGATCTTTAATCTTAGATGAGACAATAAGAGTAAAGATTCACTCAGCAAATAGAGATTCCTTTTCTAGAGCTCCCCTCTTCTTCTGAATTACATAAATTGAAATTCAGTAGTTGACACTATTGTGGTGAAGAAAAAAAGAGTAATTAAACCCCCTTACCTTCACATCCCTGTGAATTATATTATTATCATGACAGTAACGTAGAGCTTCCAATATCTGCCTCATGTAATGACTGAAAAAAACAAACACGTTATGCATGACAAACCTGCAGGAAAAACTATCATAAACATGTAACAAACTAAGTTTTAAGAGTCTAATTATATAAAACTAATCAAACCAACTTAACCTCAATTATACAGGGTTCTGTAGAAAGAAGTTTGTGTTTACAATAGTGAATAATACAAGCTAAAGTTTGAGAATTATTCTGATTGAAGCCAAGGAAAATTAGAAAAGAAAAATCTGTATTTTTGTAAGGTTTCAAATGACCAATAATTCTGCTTCAAATGACAAGGAAGTTAGGACTGTCCATTTTTTTAATAACAAAACACAGAAAGGAAATAAGTGCCTGATTTATCTGGAAAAGTATCGGACCAAGATCTTGGCTTTCTTGGTGCAGATTGGAGACCAATTTCTTTCTCCCCTGTGTCCAAAGGATGTCCTAAGAGATCACTGACCACAGTAGAGTCAAGAAAGCCAAGAGCATCCTGTGCTGCATCAGACAGAGCATTATTGTGGGCTCAGGGAGGCAACCCTTGTCCTCTGGAGGCTCCAGTTGGTTAAAAGGAAGGTTTTTCTCTAGGAACATAACTATGCACTGCAACCAAATGGCTCAGGGAGACTGTGGAGTCTCCATCCTTGAAAGTATTCTAAAACCCAGTGGACAAAGTCTTGAGCAACATGATTCAAATGCCAAGCTGACCCTGTCTTGAGCAGGAGGTTGACATAAAGACTCCTTGATGTCTCTTCCAACCTGGTTTCTACAGCGCTAAAAAAATCTACAACGTGGAGAAAAGTAAAAAACTAACCTCATGGGCTTTGAGGTCAACAACTGTGCCACTAGGACACTGGCTTTTATTATCCTTCTGCAGTTTTATAGGCTCTCTCATACTGTTTCAAAAGTTGAAGTGACCATAAATAAAGTGATACATAAGCCAGAAAAAAAAAAAGACAACTCCATCTAGCAAGACCAGTAAAATTCACACCTGTCAGGCAAAGCACCTAATGCCATCATGAGAGATCCAAAAAAGGCAAAGACAGACAATTAAGTGTTGGATGTGAAATACTGTTTTACTCAATAATCTCATTCAAATATATAACTGGTAAATGACAAAATGCTAATTATTGTAATAAACACCTAGAGTGTGGAAACAGGATTATTTATAGTAGTCTGACTTTTAGCTAACAGACTGTACAACAGTATATTCCGTTCTTTTCTATTTATCCTGAGGGATTAATTAAAATTATAATACATACCTGGCTACAGCCTCGCTGTAGACAAATCCAGCATCTGCTCTCTTCACTATTTCAAAACACAGGTCTGCTCCATCCATACTGCAAGTAAAAAGAGGGAAAAATGTTTAAGACAGATAACTATAATCAATTACATAAAAATGCTCCAAAAGACCTATTTGCTCCATTTACATAAATTTTACATAAAATACTCTGGATACACGTACAGTGCATTACACCATAAAAGAGCATTTAATAGGTAATCCAATAGAAAATGGCTTGGCACAGGTTAACCATTTTATGTCCCTGACGTCATATAACAATTCTGTTAAAATACTGGCAATACCAAACATCTCTTTTATTCCTAAACTGCTCATTAAGCAAGGTGTGCAAGACAGCAGGAAGTCAATGCTCTGTACAAGAAGGCTCTGCAAGTTAACAGCCAACGCCTGATATTTGGTTAAGTGTGTTTGTATAAGAACTACCAGTGCAATTCTATAATAATGACTGTAGTAACAAAAAAATCTTACTCAAATTGAATTTTAAATGAAGACTTTAAGAAATACTCTAGAAAAGTAGTGCAGTCTTTCCAGTTGGCATTTTCTCATAAGGATAATTAAGCAGTCAAGATGAGATTTTACACCTCACAGCCTCACTGAAGTCACCTGAGAACAGTGACAGCCCATATACTGTATCACTAGCTCTTGACACCTTTTTCCTGTTCTCCCTAATTGTCTGTAGTCTTCTTGATCTAATTTCCCACCATAAGTAGTATTACACTTTAGATGCAGGTATATTCATAGATCTTAGGCTGAAATTAGACTGCCATTTCTCAAAAACTAAAGCAGTGTGGAGTGGCAGAACTGCCCTCCTTTTCCCTCTCCTGTAAGTGACCTAAGACAGATTGATATCTAGAAATATTCACAGCTTGATGGGGCAAGGAGAGAGTAACAAGAGCTAACAGGAACAATAAAAATTACATAATTCACATTTAACAAGGCACTTCGATTGTAACATGCCATTTTCAGCCTTCACACCTTTTCTTTTTCCTCTCCATAAAGACTCGAGGGGAAAAAAAAAAAAAGAGAATTTGCAAGGTGTCTAGAAAGCCAACATTACCAGGCTGTTTCATTAAGTTAACCAGAATGTCAGCATCAATCACTTTTGTGGTGTTACATACCTGCAATAATAAACTTCTTAGGGAGTCACATGTCATGTGCAGAAGCTTTAATTCCCAAATAAATCCAAAAGGTATCCCCATACAAAATACACTATCACGTGGATAGAGCACTGACAACTGTAAGAGAGACCAGTGACCAAAAGAAATGCACATTGAGAAGTGCAAAGAAACCTGTATTGCCAAACCACGAATGTTCTTCACTGCATCAATATATTCCTCTGTAGGGTTTTTTCCCCAGTGGTTTTTCTGTCTTGCTCAATTTCCTACAGCTTGTCTGTGCACAGGGCTAAACATCACCCAGAGAATGTGCTGTGCTGCACTGCACATGGCCCTGGACAGCAGCCGTGGGCTCAGGCTCAAGGAGAGCAGCATAAACCTGGATTTCACTGGAAAAATCTCTCACGTCAATTGCTTTTCCAGCGTTTTCTCGCACTGTAGAACATACAAGATGTATGATCAACTGCCAAAAGTTGAGATGTCATTCTCATGAAACAGCAGAACCCTTTAGAAAACTAATTGCACTCTGACTTATTATAAACTATGGATGAATAAAGGTCCAGAGGCACTTAAGATTTTTAGCAGCATCGATAGTTGCTGAGACACTGAAGTAAGAGTGTCATCCCTTTAAACAAGGTATTAATAATCAGAACAGTCTTTAACATGTATTTCTACCTCCCACTTACACATACCAGCATTTTTCATTTAAATTTTCTAGCAGTATGTGGCAGTTTTAATTTTTTAAGGCAAATACGTTTGAAATTTTTATTCCATTAAGATGACTTCTGTGGGTCTCCAAAGCACAAATATGCAGCAGGTGTATTTTAATCTCTGACTTCAACTGACCACTCTTTCAAGACAAAACCTTTTTTAAGAGTACATTTTTTTTAATATATAAAGAGGGTTTGTATCACCCCATGTGATAAAATACATTCAATACATGATATTGAATTTTGCCTGAAAAATCAAAAGACTTTTGTCTAGCTGAGGTTGCAGAAAGCAAGAGTCAACCCCAGAAAAATCAGTGCACTAACAGACTAAAAACTCAGCAACACCTCAACTACTTACAAGATGACTCTGCAGAAACTGAAAGGTTTGTGTGATACAAGAGCATTTAAGTTTTGGGATACTGATGTAAGGAAAGTTCAGGAAGTCTCAAGGGTTTGTAAGTATCAGCATAAGCACATGAAAACCATAAAAAAAAAAAAGATAAGTTAAAATCCATTGAAATAAACAAAAAAAAGCTATATCCATGCTGAAGACTTATGTGGATGATGCAAAGAAAGTTGGGAAAAATCACTACAATTCATAACCTGAGAGAACCCCCTGACACCAGCAGAGGGCACTCACGGCAGGTACATGAACTGATATATATATATTTTTATATATATATATAAGAAAAATAAACATACATACATAGACATATATATAAAAACCATCCAAAAATACCACCTCACACAAATGTTTGGGTATTAGTATGAACTATGTCCCCCAATTAACCCATATTCTACTATTGATTCCTCCATATTTTTAGCAGAACTGTGCCTGGATCTCTGCCCTTTGGATAAATGTCTCTTTCCACAGCTCTCTCAGTGCTGCTGTTCATCTTGAAAATCTTTCTACTCTTCTGCACAATGCTGAGGATAAGTTACAAACCGCCCAGAAAATTTACTCCTGAATCATATTCAGTGCAGAAATCTGCTGTGACAGTAACAGTGACTGAAGAACAGACATTATACTCCAGAAGAGATTTATGTTTTCATACTGGGGTATGATAGCTTTGAATTTGCAGATGACCTAATAGGATGTGGTCTACAGTTTAATTTATTGATGAAGAATCAGAAAGCTTTAGAAGCACTGCTTTATTTAGGGAACGGTAGTATTACTTAAAAAAATAAAAAATTAAGAGTTGACATATTACTCGTAGCTGAGTTTATAGAATTTTGTACCATGTATGTTCAAGGCTTGTGAACAATGGCATTTTTTCCTTCAGCTGCACAGTTTTTATATACTTGCCATCATCACTTACCTCAAATAAACTTCCATAAATTAATTTAAAAACTACAGCATTTAGCTTTTCTTGAAGCTCTACGCAGTAACCTCCGAAAACTAAGACCAAAAAAAGTCCAAATACTCTTATTTGCACTAGGTTTTAGTTCATTATGAACAATTAAATGATGTTCCCAAGTTTGCCTTCTCAGCATCTGTTTAGAGGTTCCTCTAGACTGAGACAGCCTTTCCTCACAGGAGAGCTGCTCTGTCCCTCTGATCATCTTGGTGGCCTCCTCTGGCCTTGCTCCAACAGGTTGATGTCCTTCCTGTGCTGAGGACCCCAGGGCTGGATGCAGCACTGCAGGTGGGGTCTCACCTGAGCAGAGGGGTAGAATCCCCTCCCTGGCCCTGCTGCCCACAGTGCTTTGGATGCAGCCCAGGACATGTTTGGCTTCCTGGGCTGAGAGTGCACATTGCTGGGTCATGTCCAGCCTGTCACCCACCAGCACCCCCACAAGCTCATCAACTTATGCTTAATGCACACCTAAGTAACTGCAACCCTGATAAAGTACTGATTTTACGGATTTTGAGAATTTAAAACTAAAGCATTTTTACACATTAGCTAGGTTAAATGGCAAAGTTATAAGTATACAACTATATATATATATATATATATATATACACACACATCCTAACTGCTAAATCTAAATAGATCAGTTCTTCTAATGCCCCAAAAGACAAAACTCTCTTAGAATGCACTAAAAAAAAAAACCGCAACCCACCTACATATAGTGGTGAGACAATATTCTGCAAATGACCAGATATGAAGGTATCTGCAATCCACTCACTGCTCCTGTCTGAGCTCTTCAGCACGAAAAGTACTCTCAGTCCACACACTTTGATTATAGTGAGGATAAACTGCATGTAATGCACTCTAAATCTAAAATGTGGGTTTTGGACACTTCAAAAGGAATATTTGCCTTGTTTTAGAAACACTGCAGAACCTAACCAAAGTATCTCCTTGAGAGAAATCAATGATCATTAGAAAAAAATGTAATAAGCAACAGAATATGAAAGTGATACTTGTACAGCAAACAGAAAACAGCATTCTGTGTAAAACCAGGAGGCTCAGTAGGGATCTTGTCAGTCTCTACAAATACTTGAAAGGGAGCTGTAGCCAGGTGAGGCTCAGTCTCTCCTCTCAGGTAAAATACAGGAAGAGAAGAGGATATGGCTTCAAGTTGTGGCAGGGGAGGTTTAGATTGGATATTAGGGAAAATTTCTTCATGAAAAGGGTTGTCAAGCACTGGAACAGGATGCCCAGGAAGTGATGGAGTCACCATCTCTGGGGTTATTTAAAAGATGTGTAGATGTGGAGTTTAGGGACATGGCTTAGTGGTGGTAGTACTGAGTTAATGGTTGGACTTGATGATCTTAGAAGTCTTTTCCAATCTAAATTAGACTATGATTCTGTACAGAGCTGTCAACAAATAACACCAGGAATGGGAAAGGAAATGGCAACTCTATGACAGGGAGTAGAGCTGGCCATTCTCAGATGTAAGACCTCTCTAGAGCCTCCAAGGGATCTTTTCCATCAGTATAAAGAGTCCATTACCCTTCTGGGGGGCAGCTGGGGTGTGTGTGAGGGAAATCATTTGGCATAGGCACATCCTTTCTCATTTATGATGTAATAACATCTAAGTACTTTTAAAATAATAATTTTACTTCAGCAATAAGATTTTCTGGGATGGAGTCTGCTTCTTACTCTACATATGCACTTCATCTATTACAACCCACTGCTTCTTTGCAGTTTAATACAGCAGCACCACATGGGTAACTGCAACCTGCTGGTAACACACATATGGCCCCATTCTAAAGACTGCTTGAATTTGTGAATAAATAGTGGTTAAAGACATAGCTCAATTTTTGGTGTTAAACCTCACTGCTGCTGGTCATGTTCATCAGTGCTTCTATGAATTGTGATTTGGTTTTTTAAATGTTTATTTTAACCAACATTTTCAAAACTGGGCACAAATTGTATATTTTCCTGAGCGTTACAATCTGTTGTTATCAGGTGTATGCTACGTTTGCTTATTCAACTTGTACTTTTTTGTATCAATAGATTTGGCAAGATATTCAGGGTCATCCTAGCAGCTGCTCCACATAGCTCACAGCCTATGAAACAGCAGTGGACCTGTGTCTCATTTACAAGTGATGGCACAAAGTTTTAGGTTCAGTTATTCTGTGCATTTCATGTGTTGGGTCTGAAAAGCACCTGCCAGCCCACAAACAGCTCATCACCAGCTAGGTTTATATCTCCTTTGCAGATCTGTGGTATCTTCCCCTTCTCAGTAATTTCTGAACAACTAGACTCTAATAAAATTCACTTTATTAGTGTGGACAGAACTTTGTTGCAAATCAGTTGAGTTTTGTTACAATAACAGCATAATGAACAGGAGGCAGTATGAGGGAAGACAAGTTACCTAAACGTGCGTAGCTGCTTTTCTGCTAACTACAGGTTTCTTAATATGGTCACAATTATACAGTATGTCACTAACCCACACAGACTCAGACAATGCTGTTCTTACTCCACAGCAAACATCAGTCTTCTGCTGAATCACTTTACCAAAGCATCCCCTCCAGCATAACACATTGTGCCCACAACTCTTCCATTCCCTGCCACATTTTCAGCACAGGTGTTCCTACTGCCTCATTTTCTATCGCTCTTTGTTACAAAAGAGTGATGTTTTGCAGTGTACAAAGGAAACAAGGGCACACATATGGTAAACAATTATTATCCTTCAAATAATTTAGCCTCGTAATTCCTTCTTTCATGTGGCCTGAAGTCAGGTACAGTATTTGTGTAGTAATTCTAATTATTCAGACTTATTTTTATGTGTACAAACATAAATTATAATAGGCTTGCCATTAAAAAAATAATTACTGCTTTTGTCTCATATTTCTGAGCTATCAGCGTGGTAAAAATAGAAGCAAAACCTTTTTTCCATTTCAAAATCTTGTTAATTATCAGAGTATGTCTCCCCAAGGTGTACATAATTATTTCATAATAGGGTAATTAAAGTCCCTTGGTCCATGCTTTGGGATTTACAAAATAAAAACGCAAAGTCAGTATTGAATCAAAATGTACAGAGAGGAAAGCATAGCATAATTATTTTACAAAATCATAAGTTTATAAAATCACCTAAAAAAAAAAAGCAGAAGATTTTCAAACAACAACTTTCATCTTTACCTAGGTTTTTTGCCATTACATCTTGCCTTTCCACTACCTCAATGGTAAAACATGTGAGAATTATTTTCAAAGTGCATATCTCAAATCAAATTCTTGGCTCTAGTGGACAAGCCAGTTTGACCTAACACACTGGCATGATGTGGTTGCTCCACCATAAGCAGGTAAAATGCATCAGAAAACTTAATGGAGGAAGGTCAGGGAAATTTAAGAGTTACAAACATTTATGCCCAGACACACTGGGAATGAATATATGTGGAGCATAAAAAGAAGAGCTGGTAGGTGGAAAGCAGAGAGAGAGGGACGATGGAATACAGAACATGCACAAATTACCATCCTGCATGTCTGCTTTTGTCCTTCCCATTTAGATAAAACTTAACTCTGGAAGGACTAATAATTTTCCCTCAAATAAAAAACTGCTGATTTAGGGGCTTGCCCCCCTTTTTTAGTTCTTCTTGTTGATTAAAAATACCTGTCCTCTGCTGAAGTCATGTTTTGGTCACCCTTCTGACTAAACTCTCACACTGAAACTTCCAAAACATATCTTTCAAACAAAGGCCTCTTTTAAGTTATTGTGAACAGTTTTATTGACTTACAAGAATATCCAAATACTCCAATGAGCTTTACTTTTTTATCTAATAATGGAAAAGCAGTGCTAAAGTAACAATAATCTTGAAAAAATAAAAACTTCACAACTAGAACAGAATATCATCAGTTACCCAAGGATGATGTCTATCACCAGATTTTCAACTTGTTCTCATGAACCTTGTTAGGGACACAGCAGTCATCAATAAACAGCTTCCTGTCTTTAGAAAGCCCTGATGTTCACCACTTTGCCAGTGGGACAACTTTTTTAATTTGGGACAACCTGTTCTTGCCAGAAATAAACATTTTCATGGCACTCCAGACCTCTGAGCTACAAAACATGTAGGTGTGAGCAGACACACTTGTAGGATTTTATTTAGTAAATGACAACAAAGAAAGGTAAAATCAAAGAGAGAAACTTACAACTCAAAGACCATATAAAGCATTCCATCTGAGCTGTATGTCTCCAACAGTTCAACAATATGAGGATGCTTCAGCATGTGACAAATACTGGCTTCTCTCTTTAGATCTGTGGAAGATAAGAAGGTAGTAAATTAGCTATTACTCAATTAAAAAAAATTGAAAACAGAACACAACGTTTGGAAAGATGTACACATCTGAAATTTCTAATAAATTCATTAATCTTTATAAAAGACACTGATGAGATGGTATTTAATTATGCCACTTCAAAACTTTAGTGTGGAATTAAGTTAAAAAACTCAAATAGATCTCAAAATACAAACACACAAAACACATTCATGAAGTGACTTACTAATAAAAGATCTCCTTGGTCATAATCTGAAAAACTGCACAGTAGTAAGTTCTTTTAATGCACACATGCAGACTACATCAACATTTTCATCCTAAATATGCAATATCACTGCGAAGTTATCTCCAAATACGGAAGACAGGCTCTTTCACCACACTACAGAACTATTAAAACCTGGAGGTCTCCAGAATGACCTGCCTGCTCAAAGCAAGGTCAACTAGAGCAGGTTGCCCAGGACCACATCCAGTTGGGCTTTGAACATATCCAAGTATGGAAACTCTACAACCAGTCTAGGAAGCCTCCACTGATACCTGACCACCCTCATAAGCAAAGACTTTTTTTCTTATGTTTAAATTTCCTGTAGTTTACTTCTTTAATGGTGGTTATTTATTTTTAAATCACAATATATGAAATGACACTGGCACAAATTTTAACCAGCATATATTAGCTTGTATCTCTAGAGAACAGGGAGAAAAGTAGAAAAAGTTGTGACTAAAAGAAGAGCAGAAACCACCCTGAAATCTCTCAAAGCTTGAGAGATTTTGTTTTTAACTAAACAACACTTTCTGATCACAAATCAATCCTTCTGCAGGTATAGAAATGCAAAAAACCAAACCACACAGAATTTTCTTTCTTCTGTGTTGAAACTATTTGATATTTTTGTTATTTAATCATCCCTGAACTTTTTTTTTCTTTTAACTTATCCACTAGGATTCTAGAAAGAATAGCAAAATCCTGGATGAATAGCCTTGATGATAACCTGAGAAGTGGGGAAAATATCAGTCTGAATTCTGAAGTAGACATTTTCCTTTTCTATTCTCTTTCTATACAATTGTTCCTTTTTCAAGAACAACCTACCTATGTATTAATGGAAAAATAAAAATATGGTCTCTTGGTTTGAGACTGTTCCCCATATTGTTGTGTTACACTAAAATGACATTTAAAATGCATTATTTTTACATGCTCTCTTACATTTCTAACATGAACCAATGACATTGAAATGACAATGACATACAAACAGCAAGATGAACATTCTTTCATATGAAGCATTTAACAGCTAATTCAGATTTATGCTAGACTTTGGACCTTCCAGTCATCCATAAATCCAAAAGAAATGCTCAGAGTTTGGAAATGACTGAATTGCAATCCAAGAAAAAATGTCTGGATTCACGAAGTGCAAATTTCCTTACTAGAACTTTCATATTACACCTGCACTATGTGAATCCCCCCCTTACAATCTTGCAAATACAACCTAAAAGCCAAATGACAGAGCAACCCCTTAGAAACCATTGTGTAATAGGAAGTGCAAGCAGAGCAGCAAAAAGAAGCATCTTTCACTGATGCAGAAGAAATTAATGTAAAATTTGTCCTTTATAGAGAGAGGAAATTCTGTCCTGTAAGAAAACAGCAATATGTCTTTCACTCCTGGAAATACTCATGTATCAGTTCTTACACCACCTTCATGCAGAGCAACTACTAAAACCATATTGTAACATTCCCTTCCATCACACTTAGGGTTTGATTAGTCACTAAATGGTTACCCCTTCTTTTCTAGGCAGTGAGGTTCCCTGAAATGCACATCCAGTCTCTCCTAAATAGGATCACGGATAAGCACACCAAGGCATGGCATAAAAGAACAGAAAACTATGTGATTCTGTGAATGACCATGATCTTCAGAAAATACAGTGCTTTTATTTTGCCTCTTACTGTATAATGACTTTAATGCCACCACCCTTCCCCATGGTCTCCAATATCTGTTTTAAGTGGAAGGCAAAGAGAAAATCCAACAGGAAATTACAGAAAAGTCCTGCTTTCTTTACAGGTAAAAATTGTGTTCAAAATAGTTTATTTTGGCTGCTTCCTTATTTAATACTTTGTGGGCTTTATTTGAAGAGAGTTACAACTGAGAGGAAGAAAGTATATGCTGCCATTTCCCTCATTCCTCTGTGTAATATTGGATGAGTACAACAATTGCTCACAGACTGAGCACCAGCACAAGAGGAAGGACAAACAAAGTGGAAAATAAAATCTCCAAACAGGAAAAAAAATGAACAGAAATTACAGAACAAGGTTTTGTATGACTAAGGGGTCTTAGGGCTAAGTGCAGAACAAACTCCCATTTTAAAAACACCAGGGCCTTGTTCAACAGTAGACCTATCAAGGAAGAAGAAAACTAGGTATAATGAGACAGAAAAGTACATACCACACTGATTCAACAAAGCCACGGGGCAGAAAAGAGATGATGAATTCTGAAGTATGTTTGGACTGTGACCCAAAGGTCAAAATATGTCATGTTTAAGACCAGTAAAAAGGAAAAGGGAGGCAGGAGAAAAGGTAGAAATGGCACATATATTTCATTGTTTTCACTGAAAAAAATGACATCAGCATCAACTCAATTCTTTATCAAATGCTTTTACCAGAATGAATTAAATTTCACCTCCACAGGTTCCTCAGAGGTAAATAAAATCCCAAGTACCTACAGATACTGTTTCAGCTGTCAATGCAACATAAACCCAAGCAGATGTTTAACTGCAAGCAGGTGACTGAAGATTTCCTAAGAAAAATCCCATTATTATCTTGTGATGCCCATTTAATCTGTAACTTATCATTCTGAATATAATATTGAATGAACTATTTGCTGTTAAGTTTTCTAAACCTTTGCTGAGTATTTTAGCAATGCTGTGTAGTAATAAAGGTCCCAGACACAGATCCTGTATCAAAATAGGCCTTTCACATTCCAAACACCTACAAAAGATTCAGAACAACTCTAGAATCTGCCAATGCAGCAAGTCAGCTTTAGGCAGCACGAGGTCACATTTTATTTAGTAATGGTGATGTGTCTCATATTTACAACAGTCTCCTTCACTAGGAAACAAAATTGAGCTAAAAGAACATACCCTAAGGCAAGACAAGGTCTTGGAATTTAAACCAAACTGTCATCTTTTACTTGCTGGACTATTTAACTTTATGTCTGAATCCTTTTTGAAGACTTCATCTATTCATTTCTCTTCTTAATAGAACTGAAGAAATTACTTCCTGGTCTGTTCTTTAAGACTTCTCTGTCAGCACTTCTTTCAAAATTAAACATTAATGACAACAGTGATAATAAATAGAATAGCAAGACTTAAAGCACAAGCTTTAAAAGTTTATCTGGCAGCTGCATGAAAGGTATTGTAACACAACCAGAAACAGGGAGAAAAACCTGGTGTTTCATTTAACTTATTTAGCACACAGGTTGATATGTTACATCGTAATTTGAAAAGCATTTAAAAGTTGTCATTTTAAACTAGTGTTACCAATAAATGTTCCAGAATTTCAGTCTGTTTACAAAACTTTGAGGTTTTTTTAGCAACAGGAGAGACATTAAAGTTTCCATTTTAGACCTGGCTAATTATTTAGAGGGTGCTAAAGCTGTTAAAATGACATGAAAGTTCAGACTTCGGTAACAAAGGAAAGTTCAAAGATGGCAAGGGGAATTCTCAGCGATAATCACCACACAGAGGAAATGCAGCCTCGTGTGGATAGTGACAGCAAAAGTGAATTGCTGGAAGCACTAAAAAGATAACTCCTCTAAATAATCACAAAGAAACATATATCAGTCTTTGATAGAAAATATAAAATATGAGCATCACTTAAAATTCCCATGGGAGTTAACAATCTAATATCCTACGCATCTCTGACAATTCTGGCAAACACCCAATTTCCTTTCAAAGTCTGATACCCAAGGTTTTAAAACATCTCAAACATACTGAACATATTTTCAAAGTATATTCATGGTATCCCACAGCATGGAAGAATTAGATGCTCTCTAGCAGCCTACATTATAGCACCATTTTAGTACCTTAAAAGTGACATGCACAGACTGTAGCAGCCACATCTTTTTGGGGGAAGGACAGCACCGAGTTTCTTAGCAAGATGGAAGACACACGTCACTTTTATATATACACAATTCATTTACATACATACACCATTCTGATTTTCCTGATTCAGTCCTTTAAAGGATTAATTCCCCAGCCACAGCTTGGGTATGACAGTATTTTGAAAGGAAGTAACCACATCAGGAGTAAACTTCTTGCTTAAAATACTTCTATATATTTTGTACAGTGAGAATATGATTATATTTAATTTACATAGATGTGGTAGTACTAAATTTTAAAAGGAAATCAATATGCTTTGTTCACTTGGTTGTGTCATGATCACCTACCAACCTTTGGTGCTCATCATGGAGAAGCTCCCGACCATCCCAACTGGAATTCTTCCATATGCAACTAACCTGAATTATGTGCTTTGGACATGTGCTTGATGCACCACCTGAAGTACGGATAATGCAGACACTGAGACCTCAGAACCACCTGTTTCACCCTAGAAACACATTGGGTTTAGTCCTGTGGATTAGACTTTGCCAGCTGTTAAACTCCCACCCGGGCTCCTGCTCACCCTCTGCTCTCAGGTGGGGAGGGGGTTAGAAAATGCAAGTAACAAGAACAAGAAAGCTCAAGGGTTGAGATAAAGACAGGGAGATTGTTATCAGCTACTATTGTTGGAAAAACAAACTTACTTGATGAAGATAACTTAATTTTGGCCAATTAAAATAAATACTTATTGATTTGGGTAGACACAATCAAAAAGATAAACATGAAACCAATAAATTTCCATCCCCCTTTCCCAGGCTCAACTTCATTCTTCACTTCAGACCCCTCTACTCCCCAGCTCTGAGTGGTGCAGGATGTGGGGGTCATGCTCTGTACACCACAGTGGGTCCTCTCTGCTGCTCCTTCCTTCTCACACTTTGCTGCTGCTCCAGCACGGGCCACCCATGGGCTGCAGGGGATACCTGCTCTGCCATGCTGAACCTCCTCCTTCCCTGATCTTGGTGTTGTCCTTGTTCCACACTCCCTACACTTCACTCCAGTGCTTTCTACCCTTCATTAAATGTATTTTCACAGAAGCACCACAAGGCTGATCAGTTCAGCTTTGGCTCAACTGGAGCTGTCTGGAACTGGCAGTCCCGGAGCCTCTTCCCACAGAAGTTGTCCTTGAAGCCTCCCATTACCAAAAACTTGCCATTTATATTTAATACGGGTCTGATTCATTTTCTGCACTAGACACAGTGCTTCAAGCGGCTAAAAAGGACCCAACTACCTCCAAGCCAAGCACACCACTACACACCTCTGCCTCACATCATCCTGTAACAAGCACACGGCACATCCTGCACGACAGCAAACTCCAGTTTAACCAACCATACTGTACCTGAGGTCACGCTTCCAAAACCAGGTGAACTTCCTGGGCAATACTAGCTTAAAAAAATTTCCCTCTCCCCTCTCTGTTTGCTCATTCCTGCTGCTCAGTGAAAATTACTTTGAGGCTTAATTATCCTAATAATATAGCAAGGAAGTCATAAAAGCTCTCAGTGCAGCCAACACACTGCAACAGGAATGAGCAGCTGGAGGTGGGAACATCCTGTATTGACATTGGCAATGAAACTCCTATACTACAGAACCACAGCAATGTTTCTGTCCAAAAGATTTGTCTTTTAATTTTTTTTTTCTTCCACAAGAGAGTGCTCCCCTTTCTCTTAATTAAAACGGCACCACCTGCCTTCCTGGGATATGTGAGCGGCTCCTCATCACACAGATACATCTGACCAGTTAATGACGCTTTGCCTCAACAAGCACTAAAAGCTTTCCTGCCTCTCCTCCCACACACTTTGGGGTGGCTGAAGCTCCACGGTAGCCAAGCTGATTTAACTGCTGACTGTTTCCCCCTTCATCCCACACACATTCCTGCCCTCTGTTCCACTGTGCAGCAGCCTGGAGCTTGTCACACCACACACCAAACCATTTCAGTGTTAACTCAGTAAAAAAAAAAAGACATTCATTTTTGTCTCCACTGGCTCAGTGTCATGCAGTTTCAGCATGGGAAATGGCTCAGTGAGCAAGTCAAGTATGTATATATAGTTAAAAAAAAAGGAAAGGAATATGGAAGGAGAAAGCAAATAAGGCTGGGAAATGCAGCATTCAGAGCTGCTGCCAAAACACAAGTACGCACCTTTCCCTGCAAAGTGTCTCCATTGTCACCAAACCTTTGTTGCATAATCAATCTGTACCCTAGCAAACATGCTTAAAACATGTACCAAAAAGAAACAAATGCAGATAGCTGTGAATGGCCCTTGATAAAAACACCATGGTAATCAATAAGTGCAGTGCCAATGCGAGATAATCCATCTCCCGCCAGTATCCTTTGTTTTAATGCTGCTGTAGCATTTGGAAACTAAACGTTGACATGAAGAACGAACAACCTAATTACAGCTAATACTCAATAAACCAGAATCCCTTTCTGAGCTCCCCCAGGCAGAAACCTATGGAAATCTTAATTTTGTGGAAGCAGACTTTACAGATGTTTGCTAGATCCTGTATAACTTCCATTTGGTACTCTATTCTTCCTCAGTGTTTGGACATAAATATAAACATGTTAATGGCTTTTTAGCTGGAGCTGAGTGTGTTGGGAGACTTACAAGGCAAGTTTCCTACCTCACTTTATGCTCTGTCAGCTACAATGAACATGAAACTGGGTGTGAAAAAACCCCACTTTTCTCTCACAACTTGTGATATATTCACCGGACTTGTCCAGAATTGTGTATCTGACAGACATTGTAAGTTGCTTTGCATGGCTGTGTCCGTGAAAGCAACCCTCCCTCCTTTTACTCATTTTCTTATTTTTACTGGCATGCAAATAAGCAATGATTCATAAATAAGATGGTGTATTTTAGGTAATGAATCAACTCTAACTAATAAAAATGTTTAAGAATGCCTGAAAGAGTATTAATATCTATCTACTGCAGATAATTAAACCCAAATAATTTAATTTCATTTAATTAAATGGTAATTCTTAGCAACTTTTTACAAAGCACCCACCACAAAGAAAGCAAAAATCCATTATTTTTCAAGCATGAAGAAAGCTTGGATATCTCTCATCTAAGACTTTCCACATTCCATGGCCTCTTGGTTTATACTCAACAGCGGGTTCATTGAGGTAGGGGAACACAGAAATGGGGGAAACATGGAAAAATTAAAGTAACACTTCCTAGATCATTACTTTTTAATTAATTACATGGAAAATCTGTCTTTCAAAATACTGTTAGTAGTTTTTTCTGCTCTAAAGTAGCAGTCTCAGAAGTGTTTCACAAACTCAAGAAGGGACACGATAATCAGAAGGAGGGTTACAAACTCCATAAATTAATTTTAAAAATGTCACAAGTTTGGATTTCCAAAGAGAAATGGAGTTGCTGCTGAAGACATTCTGTAACCTCTGCTGTAAAATCTGAAACACTTTTCTCCTAACATTCTGTTTTCAATAATTAATGAAAGGAAATTGAAAACAGTCATTGACTCTCAAGTCGTGATCAATCAAGTTATGAAAGTGGGTGCACTATTGATAACCTTATTATATTAAATTCCACGTTCCCACCTGTTATGCAGCACTGCACAGCAGCCTGAAACCCAACGCCTTCCCGAGCATCATAGACCACAGGCTTTTACACTGCAAACCACAACTTAAACACTGCAATGCAATGAATTCTTTAACAGAGGGAAATGGAAGGGTGTGTGCAGCAGCAGATCTGTCAGAATATGCTCTGAAATTTTTTTTAAAAATAAACAAACAAACAAACCTCCCCCCCACAGAGAAACAATTAGACACATGGTGTGTATTTGGTAAAGGAATGCTACGTGCTTGGCTGGAGCACTGAACTGGCAAAATGCTCAGCTGTACGGTCGCAGTGGCCTTTACTGAAATAACTGGAAGGTCATAATTTCATAAAGTTACACAGATTGTGTTTTACTGTCGTGAAAACTCACCAATAAACACTTAAAAGTAGCAGCCCCATTAAAAGCTGTTCCCTCCTCTGTCAGCTCATTCTCCTCTCCTGCACCATCTCTCCCTTCACCCTGGTGAAACCGCTTGTGCAACTGCACCATAGACACAATCAAGGTATTGATCCACCTCAACTGCAAGCAATCCTTTTTCCTCTCTTCCTTTAGAGGTGTTTTTCAACCAAACTTGTTCTGGCTAGTCCTGGGAATCTGCACAAACACCTAAGAGCACAATAGTGTTGATAGCCCGGCAATAGAAACAAATGGGTCAGATTGCAGCAGCAATTCTCACCTCAACATCAGCACTGGCTTAAAATGTTTGACAATATGTCAAATCCCAACAGTTTACAGCACTGCTGTCCTTCTCCCAAAGAGGAAAGAAATCAGAACACTAGATTTCACAGTATTCTCAGGAAATGTTAACTCACAGTATGTTTAACTGAAATTAAAGTGAGACATGAACTTGTAAGTCAGGTCATATTTCTTTTTTCTCTCTAAATTTCCTGTTTATGCAACTCCATGTCGACATGCGTCCCTACAGATTTCTCACTAGGTGGCAACCCAGCTCCGACTTTGATCTCTGCGTACTCAGCAGCTGAGCACAAAAGGCGGCTGCATCTATTTAGCTGCAGAGAGCTTTACGTTTGGCCAGTTTTATACCAGTGAGCTGATTAACGATGATTACAGTTCAGACCTCAGAACAACAACAAAAAAGACGCCACTTGAAAATAATTAAAGTACTTCCAGTGCTAAGACCTTTTCATCCAGACTGTGTGGGAGACCATTCTCTCCTCTACGCCCGAGGAGCCGTTCGGAGCTGATGACCACACACCAGCATCCACCGCACTGCACACGCCGAGAACTGCACATGACACAACCAGAATGTATTTAAACAGTTTGCTCACGTAAGCCAGAAGTTCTTTGTTTAACTCACAAGCTGTAACAAAGCAGCGTGTTTACTGCTTCGAAGTCTAGCGAAAAGCTTTAGAAAGCTAAACCCCGCTTTCTAAACTGAACCCTGTTCAGTTTACATCACTGGAGTTTCTCCTTTTTAAAGGTTAATCGCACAGGGTGGAGTTCTTTGTTTCGTTTTTTGTACATTTTTTCATTTCTGGAGGGTTCTTTTTGCTGCAGGAGTGTGTACACATATATGTGTGTTTATGGTTTCTCTCCAGCCTTTGGATGGGGCAATGCAGGTAATGTATCATCTCAAAATGTGCTAAAAGCATCATTATCAATGTTATGTTCAGGTTGGCACAACATTTTTACACCAAACTTTGACATCTTTTGGCCAGAATTCACTTAGGCTGATCAAATTAACTAAAGGTTATAGACTTTGCAGTCCTTTAAATGAGTTTTTAGTACACATGTACTAAAATGTAATGACATTACATCAAGTAAGTGCCCTCAAAGGCAATGGAACATTATTGAGAAAAGAATGCTAGCTGATCCTGAAAAATTAAGTGATTTCTCTTGCTGATCATTCTTAACATTTGAAGGGGGGTTTTTTGTTTGTTTGTTAGAAATGCCTTTTCTTCTGTGACTTAGCCTTTACCTAAACGTAATGACAGGGAAATTTATTTTTTTATATCATCAAAGAATATCAATTTTACAGGAAAAACTCCGGAATTTTGAAGACACAAAGGAAATCTATTCATAACAGATGCAGCTAGTCTAGACAAAATGTCTGGAACTCCTACTCGAGGAAGGGTTAAATAGCCCATTACACTGAGCTGCTGAACACTAACAGGCAGAAACAGCCCAAAGGCACTCAGGGAAGGGATATGATTGCCTGGGATGCTTCTCATGGAGACAAAATGCACTTGTTTGCTTTGATCAAAGTTTCTTTGGTCTTCAATTGCGGGGCTCTGCATAACCAACGCAGAACCAGTTGCACACTGATGCTAGAAAAGAAATCACCTCCTTTGCCCAAGTCTAGACAACCCAGGCAAAACCAGCATCTAAAATATCAGTCTACTCTGAGGAATCTAATTCCACAGTGCCACACAGCTCAGTGAGTGACAGAGTTTTAGTTGTGGAACCTGTGGCAATGCAGGACAGGTCACTTTGCAACTTTTCTCAGGTAAAATAGTGCAAGGTGCAGTAAATGCTGCTCTAAGGGACAGCTGAGTTCTGAAAGCTCCCTCCAGAGCACACAAAACTCAGCACTAACAGCATCTACAGTGCACTCTGAGTAATAGATAATGACCTAGCAAATGTAAGGATGATACCAATTCTGTCCAAGTAGGAAATCCTGTAGTGGAGTGATGTCTGAACGCTGGAGAACAACTACTTGAACAAAACTTGTTTTCTGGTTCAGTGACAGAACAATGTGAGGAACCAAAAAAAACATTTTTAAGCAATTGTAATACAGGATACAAAAAGAGCTAGTCTTGGTTTGTTCCAGTTTCTGCCCACGCTTCTTTTCACAATTATTACCAAAAGTCATAGAATTTTTTTTCATTTTCTTTTTTAACTGAAAAATTATAAAGCAAGTTTCGTAAAAAAGGTGGGCATGTCTTAGTTCAAAAGACTCACTACAGAATGTATTCTTTACCTGCACTTTGAGGATTTCACCCTAAGAACCAAAAAAGTTTTAACTACACTTATTGCTATTTACCAAATATCCACAAAATACTTTTACATACTCTCTATTAATTTTGTAATGCTTTAAAGAGCACACTTTCCCTTTCCTGCTTGTGCAGTTGCAATACTCCTCCAAGCCTCTGAAACCAGTGCCCTTAAATATATCCCCCCTTTCATTCTACAAATATCAGATGTTAGTGATGAAAGCAGTGCAACTGAATTCAAACTTGTTTCCAGCAACATTCAGGTCACAGCTCTAGGAATAAGGTTGTAACTTGCTTAATTTGTCTCAGATTGCACAACAGACTGAAATGACTGCTAATCTTTACAAACTGTCACTTATGCTTTTCTCTGTAAAACAGAAAAAGTTGACAGAGGTAACATATCCCCATAAAGAACCCACCCAGTGACAATTTTGCCTATTAATTGGTTAGAATCCTATCACAATTGCAGGTCATCAGAAAAATATTTTCTTTCAAAGTATTCACACACTTCTCACAATATTTACATGATGATTTCTCTTCGCCAATACAGATATGAAGAGTTTTCTTCTTTAATTTCACCAAAGCATTATGAAAAGAGTATTTAATTTTCCTTCTTTACTATCTGCTGATGAGCAAGAAACAAAAAATACCTAAAGTTCTTACTTAGCAAAAGCTGAGTTAGAAACACTTTGGTCATCTAATTCAATCTGTGAACTTGGGAGATTATATCAGAAATTATTATGGAAACAGTACATCTGCGTGGCCTTTTTAAAATAAGTTCTGAGGGAACTTCCCACTGCCCCTGAACTTCCAGGTGATGCCAATGGCAACAATCACACAGTAATACACAAAAATTTCCTTCACTGTCACAGGGTATTTTGAGGGACTGACATGGATCTATAAAGCCTTGTAGTAGCCAGCTGGGGATAATGGATTGCTGCTCCTGCTAGACACAGCAAAGATTATTTAAGTACTTACACTCATAGTATGTAATGTAAAACACTGTTCTCAAATGGAATGAACTTTTTTAAGGTGTTAAAAGGTTTGACACAAATTTTTTCCAACAACTAAGTTGTACTATCTCACTCCTGCCCACTTGGCATGACATCTACTTTCTTTCATTGGTGTCCAAATCTGAAATGATGATCAATTAGAATAAGAATAAAACTTTATAAAATCTGCCCATTTTTCTTGTTCAAAAGTGTAAGAGCAACAATAAGCTTGCATATATATGAAATTATCAAAGCATATATCCACTAATGATAATAATTTTCATCCTCTCTGCAAAACAGCTTTACAAGAGCACTGTAAGAAAGAGTTAACAGGGTTCTTTTGTTAAAAGAACCCCAAATTTCCTTTCCTCACAAGTAAAATATTTGTCTAGGATAAAGAACGTAACTGCCATGATGGAATACATGGAAATGTAAAATGTAACACATCAGTCAGCTGAGTTAAGGGGGCCCTGACCCATTCCCCAGATTCTTTAGACCACCTTTCCTGTCAGCACAACAAAAATCAGAGCTCTCTCTTTACACGACAACATGACTCTCAGGCTGAATGCAGCATTGTCTGCATCCTGACAATGATCTGAAGCTCAGCGAGTTGCACAAGATGTTCTCCCCACCCTTTCTTGAAGAAGGAAGCAAATCCTACTTCTGCCTCTGACATCCCTCCCCTCACAAACCACTTTTGGTGAAAGAACCTGATCAGTGTGTCTCATGCTGCACAACCAGTTCTTATTTGTCCAGAATACTGCAGACGAGGAACCGAGGCAGGGAGGGGTGTACACGCCACTGTAGAAAGGGGATGAATTATGAACCTGTGGCTTTGACATAAGAAGTCAGATTTGCAAATCCATGAGCTGTTTATGCAGGTTGAATATGTATCTGTAACAGTATTAGAAGTCTGCTCAGGTCTAGCAGAATTTATTAGCTTAAATGCAGTATATGCATAACAGCTATGCTGCTTCAGGGCAGATGATGCAGTATAGTCTCTGCCAGTCAATACCTGGATTAATAAACCATGATGGACTTGACTTGGCTCCATGTAAGGTCACTTGAAAGCCAGAGGGACCCTGATTCTTGAGGGTTTATTAGCTCAGCTAGACACAAGCCATGGTTATGCTAATACACACTCCCAGAAATGGAGCGCCAGGAAAATGGGGCTGATACTCTCCAAAGGGTCATTTCTGGACTGGTGCTAAGCTAGAGCTCACTAGTCTTGACAGATAATAAAAGCACACTGTACATGTTTGGATTTGTACACCCACATGCTTTTAAAATGTACCTGTATTATTGCACCTATTTTTTCTTATTAGCTGCAGTACCTCAGTCTCCATTTACATGGAGAAGTAAGACTTGGCTGCTTAAATCATCCTGTTGCATAAATCTTCATTTATGAAGAACTACTTAGGGAAATAAAATGGCCTCAGAGCACAGAGAAATTCATATAATTTATATATATCCTATTCTTTACACATATTCAGTCAGTCTGAAAAGCCTATTTGTAATTCCTAGATAAGTAAGATTTAAAAACAGAGTAAACTGCATCATAGCATTCTTAAACTGAAAAAAGAAAAATTAAAGCTCAACATATTTTTTACAACTTTGAACCTTTAGCAATGAACCTCAGCCTAAAGCTTTGAACTATTCAGCACTCTTGAAAATTTATTAAATTAAATGAAACCATCTTTCCTCTTTTGTTTTCCAAATGCCACGGAAAAATCACAAACTGGAATCCATTCAAACCTTTTGTTACTCCAAACAATATTATTCAAGTGATTTGTGCCAAATTAAGAACAATCATAGACACAAAAGTGCTGTGAGCATCTGTCATAAACCATTTTTAAGAGTTTTTGAAAAAAATACATGTACTAAAAGTGTAAGAAGTTATACACCAAATTAAACTTTGAGGATAGTTGCAAAGGCCCATGGATTTTAATGAAATCATTGAACTTTAACTTACTGTATGCAAGTACGTATTTGACTGCAGAAATGCAAAAACCATTTCTCCTACAGACTATTTTCTTTGTTTTGCCATTTTTAAACTGCAAATTTATCTTCAAGTTTCCAAAATACTGATAAAATTCACATGATAAAAATTACGTAAAACCTGTAGCCTGCTAATAGCAATGAAATCTGATTCATTGTCTCTAGTTTGGAAAAGGATTTTAAAATACAAATCTATAATTTACACATAGTATAACTTATAAGCATAAAAAGTTGCAAGAAAATTTACAAAAGCTTCAATTTTTTTAATTTTAAAAGCTCAAAAATTTTCTTTCTCTTCTAGTATACAAATATCCCTCGTTACTATAACACATTTTCACTAAAATGACCTCATACTGCAAGTTACAAAACCTTCAGTAGTAACTGATCTTTGAGTTGAACTTTGATCACTCTTTGAGTAGGTAAAATCTGCTGGAGAATGGACTTGGACATTGAAATAATTTATCAGCACAGTATTGGATGAAAAGGAAAAGAAATTCGCTTTCTATCATCTTGCAAGATCTGAGGAGTCACAGAGTTGCAACAGGATCCAACAGAGACCTGCCCAGACAGCAAGGCTTAAGCAAGGCCTAGAACAGAGCTTGCTTGTTTAAACAAGCTTTCTTGAGCCCTGACACCTGGAACACGTCCTCCTTTTCAGAAACAGTTCACGTTGATAGAATGAACCCCATTGCTGCAACAACCACAGCAAACCACCTGACCTCAGACCACTTTTCTGGGTCAGCCTTTGTGCAAAAGCCTCCAGACCAAAAGAAAATGACAATTTACATCTCAATAGTGGTGGAACAACATAAGTTACTCTATGCAAACAAAACAGCTCCTTTGTCCTCCCTGTGCCACTTCAGAGAACTGACAGCTACCAAGATCACCAGTTACACAAACAAGTAACAACACATATCACGTTGCAAAGAAAATTAAGTGTTATGTAATTGTAGTCCTTAAAATCTCTAAACTTTGTTGGGAATTGGGTCCTTCAGTTGGTTCAACTTTTAAGAAAACATCAAAGAGAACACCAATTAACTTATATTAACATAACAAGACTGCCTGCTGCCCGGCAGGGTCCATCCAACTAGGAAAGGAACAAGATTCCTTAAGCTCTCACAGCCCCAGACAACTGCAGTGGAAAGTTCAATCTGTAGGAATACAAAGTCAGAATCTAGTCTACTTGGCGAGGTAAGGAACTCCTACTCTCCCCTCATTAGTTACAGGAAGGGCAAAATAAAACTGTGCAGAAGTGCCACCAAGCATCTACAAAACATAAGTGGGGCAAGTATGGGGTGATGCACAACTCAGAAATTTTGTGGCAACTCATCCAGAAGGAGGACAGAATCTTCTGAGACATACGAAGCAAATCCTGAAATCGGCATTATCCCAATAAAACCAGTGCCCTCATATTTATCAGTTCCAGTTTATGGTTACAGTGATTTCAGAACTAAACTAATTGTAATTAATTTCTGTTTTGGGCCAGCGGATCATGAACACAGCCCTTATACTGCAGAAACAAAGCATGTACTGGAACTGAAGGTCCAAGGCTTCTTACTCAGAAGAGTAATCACAAATTCAGAAAAACAAAGGATTGCAGAATCCTCTTCACCTGACACGATATTCTGGATAGATTCTTCAAGAGGAGCTACGTCTCTTGGGCAAATGCAGCAATCAGTTTGCAAGAGGCAAAGTGATAGTGAAGAGCAGGGCTGAGAGCAAGGGGAAATGAAGTTACTGCAATGTCACATGAGGATACAGATTGGATTCAGGATATGAACCTGCCTTCCTATCAGCAAACAAACTGTCACCACAGCATGACCAGCTCTAAAGCTCTGTTCTACGACATAACATTTCTAAACACTAACCCAGAAGATACCCAATTTTATACAGAGACCATCTCTCCCTATGAGGTTTTATAACATTTAAAAAACCAATTTTACCTTTAGTACGTGGGAGAGCGAAAAAGAAAAACGTTTCAAAATGTAAAATATTTTTATTAAAAAAATCCCAGAATAGATACTAAAAAGTATTTTTTCCTCCAAAGATCATTGCATATCTTGGCACATGTAAATGCCCTCAGTCCTCAGATCAGCATTTGCAACTCAGATGAGCATGCCCTGAAGCTGTGAATAGCTTTGACTGTTAGTGTACAGCCCATAATTCCTCGAAAATTACTAAATACAACAGAACCAAGGCAGAGGTTTCTCTTGTGCTGTAAGAGACAGGGATAAGCAATGAACAAAAGAGTCCCCTGCACTGAATTCCAGATATATTTCCCATGCAATCCATTTACCCAACATTACCTGACATCAGCAAATAACCAAGTCTTCTTCGGACAGGAATGAAAAAGCGAGACTGGCAAAGACCAAAATGAGAAAGAGGAGCAAATTATACAAATTCATAAGAGAGTGGTGGGGTGTGTGTGGGGGTGTATTAGGCATAACTGGCAAGGTGTTATTCCCCACATAGCAAGGGGCTGCAGGGTGCCCTCAGTGGGAACAGATGAGGGGGTTCCCTGTGCCAGACACAGCTGGCTCAGGAATGGACCCAGCACAGGACACAGCTGAGACCCATCAGCCACATGTGTGGTGCCACTCAGCCAGAGGACTTCAGAGAGTCTCAGTGAAAACATATTTAAAGAGGGCAGTAAACAGAAAAAAAAACTACAAAAAACACAGGAGAAAATAAAAGGAACAAGGCCAGAGTGGGAAGAGTGAAGAGCCAGAAGAAAAAAGGAGCAGACTGGAGCAGGAGGAAAGGACAGAGGCTGGAACAGAGCAGCAGCACCAGCAGGGAACAGGTACAGCTCCAGTGGGGCTGCTGCTCTGAGCCAACTCCATCTCCTGTCTGCCCATGGCCTTCCCAAAGGCACCAAGTGCTACATGTGGCCAGTGGGATGGAGACCAGGAAGGGGGAGGCAAGGGATGTTTTGCCTTTGTTAACGGATGATAAATTAAATTGATTGGAATTCCCCCCAGATAAGTAAACTCTTCTTTTGTCTATGAGATGGAGGAGGGAAGGGATGATTACACAAAAGGAGCAGATCCCAGCTGAAAGGGCACCCTCAGTAAAGCACGGCAGTACTCTTAAGAGGAGTTAGTCATACAGGCAGACCACTCCAACAAAATAAGACATACCAAAACCAGGAAATTGGGGGCAAAAAGCCTTCTAAGTCCAGAAAATTTCCAGAATGGAATTTTCAATCTTTAATTGATATTTAGTTGCTCACCAGTCCTACCAAATAGACAGGAACACAGATAAGGATAGAAGCTTTGATAAGATTTGAGGCTCTCTCACTCCATTGTCAATGTTACCTTGTGCATGCCCTTTCTCCAGTTAGCTTGCTTATTATTTAATGAAAAAAGAAAAACAGAACAATGCCTATGAGCTATTTAGGAAAGAATTGAGATAGCATTCACAGCTATTTACAAGACGTGCTCCTACAGTTCCTACTCCAACCCCAGACTGCATTTCTGTGTTAAATAGAGTCGTTGGTAGCCCTTACAAGAAGTGAAAATCTCTTTTCTTTGCTAAGCATTCCACACTGGATTATCTCAGATTCTAGAATAACACACAGCATACAGATATTCCTCTAAAGAAAATATCAAAATTCCCAACTAAATAGATTTAAACTATGCTTGTTTGCACTTTCCCCTTAACAAGTAACCCTAGAAGGTTTCTAAATAAGGTGCATTTAAAAAAGGAAGCAAGCCAATCAACAAGACAGCAAAGACTAGGAGACTTATGGTGTAAGTCCTCTGTTCACCTTTTTTCCCAACTTCAGTTAAATCAAATCCGTCCAAAGGTAAAAAAAACCATCAAACCCAACGCAAATGAAGGAGCAGGACTGCAGAATAAGTAACTTGGAATGAAGAAACAGGGCTTTCCCACTCCCTTCAGCAGCCAGGAGCTGTTCAATCATCTCAGCCCTACTGAGGGGGAAGGGGGAGGAGATGCAAAGCTGTGATACTCACCCACACACTGCACAGATGGTAAGTGGCATCTAACAGTCCTAGATGTTAGCATCCTACAGTTCCAGGGAACTCTAGTTTCTTTACTGGTTTTCCCCCCAAACAGATAAGCTTTTGAGAGGTGATGGTGGGTGCCCTATCACTCTGCTGCACAAGGAGAATATTGGTTCTTGTAAAACTACAACACCTGAGATGAAAAGCTTCTTTCCAAACACGTCAGCCCCACTTGTCCAGCCCTGTGCTGGAAACACAGGCTCCAGTCTGGCACAGCTTTTCAAACAGAACTACGAGGACAAGAGAGGATACAGCAATGATAACCTGTACAGACCTGAAAACAGTGATGTGTAACACATACATGGTGTAATAAACATTTTTGTGGTTGCAGCTTGGATTCAAATACTAATTTGATTTGGCATAGGAAAAAGTCTACCTCGCTCAGGCAAAGTAGGTATTCATAAGTCATTTTCCCTATCTGTAATGCTATAAACTGAGGCAATATTTTCACTAAGATCTGCAATTGTTCATTGTCACTACATCACAGGCAATGTTAAAAGTGACAGACATTAGGAAATCAACAATAACTGGTCCTGTCACAGTAGATAAAACAATATATATTTTTAATCTGTCTTTATTTATTTAGTCTTCTGAGAAACCAAAAGAAATCAAGAAGCTTGGGTTTTATGTTGCTGACTCTGCTACTAACTTTCTGGGGAACTTGGAATATATCTTCGAAGTAATTTCTCAATTATGTAAGGCATTAAAAATAAACCCTCATCTAAGTGCCTTAACAAACGCTAAGACATTCTGAAAGAACAAAACATTACTTTTTAGCACCAGTCTCATTTGCAATTGGGCTTTTCCTTCTACAGCAACTTCAAAAACAGAAAAAAAATTGACCACTGAATATTTTAGGCAAAATAAATACACAGAACAAACCCCACCCCCCCATCTGAGAAATACACCATAAATCTTACTCATATATGACGCGATCTTAAAAAACAACCTCCAATAAAAACCTCTGTCATGGATTTTAAGTTAACCAACCATAGATCACAGAATTTTTATTTACATTGCCAATTTACTTACTGTCACTGTGTCTATTTGTTGGTTGAATTCCTATTAGGAAATCAAGTACATACAATATATTCAGTGTGAGTAGACTGTCCCTGATAAGTGTCATCATGAAAATAAATGACTTGTAGCTGGAAAATGCCCTGCCATAAAGTGGTGTTTCAGAGTGCTCAGACTGCAGTTACACATAGAGCTGTTTAAAACAGGTCTCTCTCCTAAAGCCTTTGGCACTTTAAACCCCCCAAATTGCTAGGCTACAACCCTAAGAAAATTCAAGCATCTTGCACTGCTTAGTTAAATGTGATATAATATTCTCATCCTTCTATCTTCTACATAGTTAAGTGATAGATGTGTTTTAAAGCCATACATCTTCCATTCCATTACTGTGAAGTGGGGAAAATTACAGTTGTTTCAGTCAAATACTTAAAGTTACTGGTTATGCATGTAGTAGTTTTAAAACATAGAATTAGGAGGAAATTCAATGCAGTATTAAAGACAAAATTTAATTAATATAAAACATGTTAATTCAAGTTTCTATTGAGTGGATTTTTACCTTAAATGTAATTGTATAGACAATTATTTATTGCTTGTACCCAACTTCTTTCATTCTGTTAAAGTAAGTAATATACTGGAAGACAAGTGATGGTAGAGATGGTAGAACTCAAACAACAGATAAAATGTGGAAAGCCTTTAAGAAACAGAATTGAGTTCATAGGTCTCCTCAGGACTTTCAGGTCTTTGACTTATTTAAATTTAAATACTTCTCTTTACTGGGAAGCTAAAAAGCTCCAATATTCTACTGTATATGTTAGCCATGATATATTTTATAAGATAGCTTCCAAACACAAGTATTTCCACCTGCCTTCATATCAAATAGACCCAATTGTTTCTCTTAACATTTCTTCTTTTTTCTCCAAAGATTTTCTTTACTTGGAAAGATTACAAATCTTTATATTTTTTCCTCTTCTGAAGCAATCCTTACCCTGGAAAACAGCCATTACTTGGCTGTGTGTACAACTGGACCAAACCCACTGACTTGCACTCAAGCAAGGCAGATACCTTTTCATCTGAACAAGTTAATATGTGCTAACACGACGTAAACTATTTAATTCTCATGAGCAATTGACATACTGACATATATTTTAAACTTCCTTCTCAAAGTATTTCCATTCTCCCACACTCTCCCACATAATGACATACTGTGGAGATCTCTCAACTTCTACATACTTCATGTATTATTCAAAAGTATTTGCTGATGCAGATGTTAGAATGAAAATTTCCATGGAGATCAGTTTTTGGTTTCTACAACTGTAGTAAAGATTGTGATAGTTTGTCACTGGTCTTTGGGTTTACCATTTTTTCCATACTTATTTTTTCAGTTTGAAGACCAGTTAGGTGGTAGGAGGATTGTAATATGTATGTTGATTTTAGTGAACTGTCCTTACAATCACCAGTGCGTAACTGATGGAGGTAAGACCTTCTAGGTACAAAGACTGATACAACTTGAAGCAACTGGTATCAGCCCTTGGGCAGTTATTTTGTATTTTCTTAAGCTATTGATTATGAAGCAGCCTAGATCAAAAACGATTTTGATTACAGGTATACATTCTTGTTTATCTCCTGTAATTTTCACAGAAGTACAGAATGGGTCAGATTGGAAGGAACCACAGTGGGTCTTCTGGTCCAACCTCCCTGCTGAAGCAGGATCATCCCAGAGCACATGGCACAGGATTGTGTCCAGATGGTTCTGGAGTATCTCCAGTGAGGGAGAGTGCATATCCTCTCTGGGCAACCTGTTCCAGTGCTCGGTCACTGCACAGGAAAGAAGTTTTTCCTCATATTCAGTTGGAACTTCCTGGGCATCCTTTTCGACCTGTTCCTCTTGTCCTATTCCTGGGCACCACCAAGCAGAGCCTGGTCCATCCTCTGACGCCTCCCCTCAGATTCTTACAGACATGAATGAGGTCCCTTCTCAGCCATCTCTTCTCAAATCTGAACAGGCCCAAATCCCTCAGCCTTTCCTCATTAGTGAGGTGCTCCAGTCCCTTGATCATCTTTGTCACCCTCTGCTGGACCCTGCTCCAGGAGTTCCATGTCTCTGTTGTGCTGAGGAGCCCAGAGCTGGACACAGCACTCCAGGTGATCTTCACCAGGGCTGAGCAGAGGGGCAGGATCACCTCCCTGACCTGCTGGCAATGCTCTTCCTAATGCAGCCCAGGATCCCATTGGCTTTCTTGGTCCCCAGGACACACTGCTGGCTCCTGGACAGCTTGTTGTCCACCAGGACCCCCAGGTCCTTCTCCACAGAGCTGCTTCCCAGCAGGTCAGGCCTCAGCCTGTCCTGGTATCTGGGGCTGTTCTTTCCCAGCTGCAGGGCCCTGCACTTCCCTTTGTTGAATTTCAGAGTTCTTCTCTGCCCATCTCTCCAGCCTGTCGAGGTCCTTCTGAAGGGTCTCCTTCTGGGGTATCGGCCACTCCTCCAGCTTTGTGTTGTCAATTAACTGATTGTGTCATCAATTTAACTGATTTATGAGGAATTATTTTTACTTTTGAACTGCAAAAGATATTGGACTTTTTGATGTAGAAGGGGTTTATTCCATGCCTGTATGGAAATTATTAGGAATATATAGATATATATATACACTACATATTAAAAACATGCCCCCCTTTAAAACACTATAATTCTCATTCCCATCCTATTATTTAGGGTGTGCATCAAGGTTTTCTTACACATCTTTACTTTTGCAAATTTCCATTGCCTATAGCTCAAACCCATGTTCATGTACAATTTAATAAAAATATCAATACGTGCAGAAAAGCTCCAAGAGAAGTGTTTGAAGCTGATTTGTGGGAAGATTGCCCAAGATCATGATGTACGAACTCAGCAGAAGACTCTGGATGGTACAGAAAGAATAGGAATCTATGGATCACAAACCATGAATCTCACTTTTGAAAATGAAATATTTTAGACAAGATTTGCACAGGACATAGACTGTCTCAACCGAAAACCGCACAACCAAAAGCCAGGGGTTTTGCCAATGTCCTACTGCTATGGGAGGACACGAGTTTGCCATCCTAAAAATGAAAAGCAGTATAGAAGGTTGATATTGCACCAGGATTATTTATCATATCACCGTGACGTACATTTCTAGATTCACAAAACAACAAACCCACCATTTAAGAGTCAAAGAAGGTTCTCTTTGGATCAGTGAATTAATAGAAATTGCAGCTCAGCTGCAATTAATCTTGAGTTTTGTTGATTGCACAAACCAGAACAGAATACAGGCTCCCATGCAAACAGAAAATATTTGAAAATACAGCTGATGCTTATTATATTCCCTGTGTAACCAGCCTGAATTACGGCAGACACAGTTAGAGCCTATTTCTGGACTATTGGCAGGATGTTAGATGAGTACAGACTGTGTACAGAGACAGAACTGTTTTGGAAGGCATTTTCATTTTTCAGAACAGAAGTTGGACATACCTCATGAATTTTTCAAAGAGACTAAAGACAACAACGGTTAAGAATGAAGACTTGAGAGCATTGTTAAAGTAAGTACTTTTAGAAGCATATTTCCAGATTTTTTGCATAAATTGAATTATGACTTTGCTTGTTCTGTGATTTATGCTGAACCACAAGCACTATCTGAAGATGTTTTTCTTAAATTCAAAAATTCTACCAAGAATTTAAAATATTTAAAATATTTCAAGCTTAATTTTCAGTGAAACTTGCATTCTAAATGTCTGTAAGCTCTCAAGTACAGATGGGATTCAAACAAGATTTAAAGGATTGACCAATTTTTGTATAGATTAAGTAGGAGTGCTGCATGAGAACAAGTCTGTATAGAAGTTTTTCTGAATTAGCAGATATCATTAATGACTTGAGATGACTAAAATGTGCATAAATTACATGTATTTCTTTGGAAAAACGGTTCGATGTTATGTATTACACCCAAACAGATTCACTAATTATTTCAGTAAATGTTTTAATTCAAATGGTTCCTAAGCCTTATTTTATATATACAAAGAGGAATTAACTTTTAAGGGAAAAACCATATTCACTGATTTAAATTACATGAAGTTTAAAGAAACTTTTCATAATAAGATTCATTTGTATTGGTCTTATTTTCTTGTTCACAGATGTGAACATATTTTCTTGTTCCACATATATGGAAGTGTGATACAGAATCACAGGATGGTTAAAAAGACCATAAAGATCATCTAGTTACAACTCCCCTGCCACAGACAGGGTCACCTCCCACTAGACCAGGTAGGTCAGAGCCCCATCCAACCTGGCCTTGAACACTTCCAAGGATGAAGCATCCACAACTTCTCTGGGCAACCTGTGCCAGTGCCTCTCATATATGAAGTGAGAGAAAAGATTACAGCAATGTTACTACAGGAGCACTTTTCAATCAACTATGATTACGTAAAAAAACACCAGGTCAACTGGGTACTCGGTTATATTATAAAAATAACAGTTAAATTATCTATTATCTGCTGCATGAATTCTGTTTAGTGTTAATTACATAATTATTTCATTATTATATGCACTCTAAGAATTTCAAGATACAGCATTTTTTTAATTAGCACTCTAATATGTTATTCTTAGAATGAATAATTATTAAAATGACAGTAAAATACACTTGATATATCTGCATTTTGAAACCTACAAAGGGTACCATTTCTGTTTATAAAACTGAGAGATCTGTTGACTAAACTTGCTGCTTCCTCAAAAGCAGTTTCATGACAATTCTACATAAAGACCTGATCTGGCAATGAGCAACGAGCCCACAGTGGTTTCAGCCACTGAACACAACAGTCATTTTTACAATGTTGGCACTACAGTGAAACCAAGAACAGATGAACAAAGCTATCAGAGCAGTGTGTAGCCAAGTAGTAAAGATTAAAAAAGAGGAAGAGGTGTGCTCCTGCAAAGCCATTGTGTGTTCAGTGCTGTAGTAAATCCAGCAAAACCAGATACATATTAAAGGCAAGGGACTGAAGTCATACAGCAAACAAAGCTGTCCTTGTTTTGGAGACTGATTAGGGGGAATAAAGAACCAATTGCCTGCAACACATAAAAACGTAACGATTTGCCTTCTATTTAAGCAACAGTGCATAAAAAATTAGGTAAATATTCTTATGTGCTTTAAAGTGGGTGTAATAAATTCACAAGCTACGCTTTCCCTGATGAAGATGGAAAAGGAAAGCATTACATCAACGCTGCTGTGAATATGCTTCCATCAATATTTCCAGAAATTTTATGTTCTTGAAGTAAAATAATACCATATAGTTCATCTTTGTAACTCTTTCCTTATGATCTGGATGAAAAGCCATATTTCCCTACAGAACATCATATTTGCTTCCCTAGACCAATCAAATTTGTATGTGTGACTCCAAAAGAGGTCAAAACAACACTAACTTGACCAGTGACACTTAAGTATCCCACTCCTGGAAGCCTGTAACTGGGCACATGCTAGAAAATGCTCAAAGAAATATATATCCCTAATATATAATGCTGTATTTTACACTTAAAAAAAAAATTACATTATGTGAAGTGTTGCCCAAGACTGAATTCTTTATTTCCAGCCAGAAAAACATGTGCACCATTTCTGCCGTGAACTGACTTCCAGTAGCACAAAAAAAGGAGCCCTAAAAAGGAATCTCTTGTTATGTTCTCATGCATTCCTGTGATTCATTGTCTCTATTATATGGTTAACCTGCTTACACACTTACAGAAATGTCTTCCAGGAAAAAAAGCCTAGTTCCATCCCTTATGTTACATTTCTGTACAGAAGTATTTAATTCTAATGACACTTTGTTTATGAAAGCTATAGCAGAACTATAAAAGTTAGACACTTATGAAATTTGTACATACAAATGAGTAGAACTGAACTTATAACTGAACCAGCCTATGGCTTCTCCAGAAAAAGAAAAGAAGAAAACTCAAATCCTTCATTGAGTTAAACAAGCAAGCCCCTCAGAAAGGCTTAGGTAACATTCTCTGTACCAAAACAAGAACAGTTTTACCCCTGTGGGAAAGAAGTAGAACAAGACAGGAACTACACGTTCCCCAGAAAGGCAGATTCCTGAAATGACAAACATCAAAAGTGGCTTCCAGCATCAGTCTTCAAGTCCTGCTGATAGGCACAAACTCTACTACAGGTCCCTTCCATCGTGACCTTGACACTCTTTTAAAAAAAATTTCCAAAAAATTGTTGTTATTTTTACATTTAACTTTGTATTACCATAGGTACATGGTTAATTCAAATGCTTCCTACCTTTTTATCTCTACCTGCTTTGTTGTTTGTACAGCACACACAGAAACTATGGTGGTATTTTAAACACCAGCAACACAAACTCAACGACAGGGAGCTACCTACATTTTAAACACTTTCTTTCCAAAATTCCCTATTTGTGCATTTTCTTACAAACAGACGTGTCACTAATACCATGTGATTTCTGCAGTCTGAAAAGAGATGCCTCAATCTCTTCTGTACCACGACATACACACCCAATGAACCCTCAAGAAAGTTCCTGTAAAATAGTTACACCTGCAATATTACTATCACTAAATACTTTATGATTCCTCATAGGGTTAAAATGATAATAGAAGTAAAAGCAAAATCAAGCTGATGCAGCTTTTCATTTTCTGAAATAGCCTCACATTTCCTACCTTCAATGAAATAAAACCTATAATGGTGCCGCCTTCATATTTTCACTAGATCACAAGAAAGCTGGTGGAAAATGACCTCTGATGGACACTGGGCCCAACCTGGACTCGTAGTGAGGATCCTGCTAACACCAGGTCAGGACAGCTGTGCCTTCATCAGGCAAAGTCTTCAAAACCTTCAGGGGCAGAGGTCCTATGACTTCTCTGGGATACCTGTACCTGCTGCACTACCCTCCCAGTGGACACGTTTTCCCTCATGTTTGACCTGAGACTTCCAAGCAACAATTCCTGGCCATCACTCTTTGTTCCAAGAGTTGTCACTCAAAGCCAGCTTTGCCCTGCCATTTCTGCAGTTCTTCAAGTAGTTGTAGACTTCACTATAACACCCTCTTAGCCTTCTCTTCACCAGACTGAACAATCCCAGCACCTTCAACCTCTTTGCCCATCATGTGCTGCAGGGTCCTGATTATCTTGACAGTCCTTTGCTGGGACCTTTCCAATTCTTTAGCACCCCTCAAATTGTGAAGCCCCAAACTGGGTGCAGTAGCTCAGGTGTGGGCCCAATAATGCCACACAAATGGAAATCACTTCCCTTGATCACTGAAATATGGTACAACACAGAACTGACAACTACCAGAAATTCCAGATTAGTTGGTATTTCCAAATCAAAGGCAATGAGTCACTCACTCTTTCTTCAAATCCCGCCTATATATGGTATAGTAGCATAAAATTTGATGACATATGATTTGTAGTATTTTTTTACTCAAAAGAGATGAGCTCAACACTGACATCAAATTTTTGCTGAAACCCTTGAAAAAACAGGGAGGGATGTGCAGAATCTTACACACAGATACTTTTGTGAAAAATAACTTGTGATTCACCACAGTCTTCCAAAAGATAAAGATACTGTGTCGTGCAGCTTTACTCAGAACTAAATAAAGCCCTTCAAAAGAACTGCCGTGGTAAAATGATTTTAAAAATGCAAGTCTAAATTAAGTAAATAATAAAAAAACCCTAAACCAACAAGGGTAAACTATGTAAGGAAATAACTAGAACAAGAGTAAGGTCACAACTGGAAGAAAATCACCCACAATCTGAAAATATGTTGGGATCTGTGAGCCCTTTGCAGAAAACAAACAAACAAACAAACCCCAACAAAAACATGATGCCAACTTTCACATTTTCCCCTCGCAGTAAAATAATTTTGGAATTCTTCTCCTAAAGTGGATGATCCATAGCAATGCCAGTATTTATTCAATTATCTTGCCCCTTTCAGTGCCAGAAGTAGGCCAAGAACTATATTTAAAACACTTCTTTATTGGCTACAATTTTGCTCGTTGTCACAGACAAAGGCATTTTGCAGATGATCTTTACAGCTTTCTTCCAGAAGAACCAGTTGGGGTTCTAAAGGAAACCCCAATCTTTCCTTATCACCTTATCTATTCAGTTTCACAGTGGCTTGCACGCATACAAACCTGTGTATCAACACACATATAAACCTAGAAAGTAAGGTGTAGCCTATTAGAAGGTTGTAGAAATCCTGGTAATCACTTTCTTTGTGAGGACATTTCTATAGCAATGAACTACAAGTAAGTGAATCTAATATATGTTGAATGAAATCTTGAAAAGCAACTTCAAAGAGACATGCACTGTAAGCACAAAGCACTGTCCTTTAAATTGCTTTAGAAAACACTCAGCACATTACAGGAAAGCAATCTGGCTTTAAGAAAATCAGATGAATAACGTGTATTGGCTTTTACTATGTAGTAAAAAACTGATCACTGTTCTCTTCCTGAGAAATGGTGCTGGCACTTAGAGATATTTGGTGTGAGAGGAGCTAACTAAAAATCAGATATTCATGCCACGCAAAGAAAAATAAAAGAAAGAAAGAAAATGCATGGGATGCAAAGAGAGCAGCAGAGGAAATGGACAGTCAAACTAACTATGGTGTGAACTGCAACAAATTTGGAAAAAAGGAACATGTTTTTTACCCTTTCCTATACCAAAAGTTCTGAGTATAACAACTAAGGGTTGTATTTGAAAATAAGTCTGATATATTTTTTAGACTTCAGTGAGTCTACTACTACTATCTTCTGAGATCATCAAGTGCTCTTCCACATGGATTCTCTAAAATGTACAAAATAAACCCTTTTATGTCTAAAGATTTTCAGCCTTCACATTTTTCGTATCTCTGCGATATGAAAGCTAAGTGAACTGTAGTAGAATCTGTCAACATGTAAAATATCCAACATTAATCCACTAGATCACGTGGCCACTTGAACAGTGACAAGGTGTCAATATACTTCATTAATATGGTTGAATTACAACACTACAGAGATTGATGACACACAATATGCAAGTCCATGAATACTAATACATAAATCCAATAGAATTTAGCCTAGATTAGATTTGCTAGCTGTCAGGCATCGTTACCTAGCATTAATTTTCCCCCCTATTATCAAACCACTGCAGAGATGCACACAGACATAAAAAGCACTCGAGATGTCCCTGCCTATACATGCTATGTGTATTGAGCAGCCTTATGGAAAGAAAGCTATGCCAGATAAAAGTTTGTCTTCTGAGCTGGTGGCTGCTCCATCACGTACCACAAATGCTCACAACAGCATCAACTGATAAACACATTAGCCTAGGGAAGCTTTCAAGCTTGATTGTTTTTGTTGCTGTGGTAAAGCAGATACCATTACTGTAAGACATTAGTATATATTGTTTTTAAAATTATTTGTTCAGATTAGCAAGTAGTCCTTTAAAAACATATTTGGTGCCCAAAGGGCTCACAAGTTAAAGGAATAAAAAATTTAGATCAAACCCAGCGTTAAATTAACTCTTTTTAAGCCTGGTACTGTTACGCCTAAGTTTTCTTCCTACATAGTACTCAAACTGTACTGCCCTGCAGATCACATGCAGAGTGTTGCTACTAACACCACAGAATCATGTGGGTTAGAAAGAGCCTCTGGAGGTCACCTAGTCCAAACTCTTGGTCCAAGCAGGTCAAAATAGACCTGGCAGCTCAGTGCCTCGTGCAGTCCCATTCTGAGCATCTCTGAGGATGTTCTCCACACTCCCTCTGTGCAATCAGCAGCAGTTTTTTTTTTTTTGTCTGTAATTGGCTTTTTCTCATGTTGCATCTTATCCATGTGCCCTCTTGTCTTTTCACTGTGTGCCTAGATGGAAGAGCTTGGCTCCATCTGCTCTGTACACTTCCATTAAGTAGCTGAAGACCGCTAAATCTCACCTTGGCTTCCCTTCTCAAGGCTGGACAAACCCAGTTCTCTCAGTCCACCTCTGCTGGACTCAGGCCAGTGCATCACTGTTTTTCTTGAACTGGAGACACCGAGAGTGCACACAGTGCTCCAGGTACAGTCTCACAAGGGATGAACAGAGAGAACAGTCACTTCCTTTGGCTTGCTGGCTACACTTTTTCAGTGCTCTACCATGCAGTTGGTTGTCTTTGCCACTCCTGACAAACATAAAGATGAAGTTCTTACCCATAAACAGGCCATCCCACAGAGGTATTTGTGTAAAAGCACTCAAGGACAGAGACTTTTTAGATTTAATCATAAGCGTGGAGACATGATGGGCCCTTTACCTCTCAGTACTCTGAATGTATGTGACATTAATGGAAGATACTGACATCAGCTTCCTCACATACAGTGCATCCTGTGCTTACACTCCTGTGTCTCAGAGAAAGACAGGAGGTGGAAAGTTTGACAAAGAAAACTTTCGAGACCAAACTGGTCTTGCAGAAGGCAAAACTTCAAGGTAAAAAGTGTTTCCAAGGATTAATCTTACCATTCCATTACAGCTCACACTTTAATACAATTTACAAACGCAGCTTCCTCCCAGGTAAGTTATTTAATATTTACTTTATACATCATGGCTGCCCCCCAATGTTTAAGGAATGCCATACCAGAAATAAACAAATCAGAAAAAACCCCAAAATGTTAAAATCCCCATAGAACCTGGATAGAGGAGAGGTGCAAAAAAAAAAAAACCCCAACACCCAAAAACCAAATCAAACAAAAAGCACAAAGGAAAAATAAAATAAAGAGTACAGAAGATGGAAAGAGTTTGTGAAAAACACGTTCAGATTCTTACGTAGAGGTAAGAACTTGCTCCGCATTCACTTACACATCTGTGTGTCTTTGTGTCTTAATATTACAAATCTAACACAGAACAACTCAAAATCTTTAAAAAAACCCCCAAAACAACAAGAAAATGCACAACAACAATCCACAACCAAAACCACAAAACAAAACAACACTAAACCCAGAAAGCGTTTATGATCTGTTAACTCAATGACCTGCTACCTTGAATTGTAACTATAACAATATAACACAAGTGCAATTGAAAAACAACCAAAATTTCTCAATATACTGCCAAGCCTTTTCCTTAGACCCAGACAGCTAATGCAAACCCTCAATTACCCAATCTATTATTCCTGTTGGCTCCTATTTTCTTCCTGATGAGCCCCTGCTCTTTTGTCTGCTACTTCTCCCTTTCAGAAATTCCTTCACAGCTTCAAAAGGTTGAATTTTACTCTTGGAGCAAGGAAGCAATACTCCACTAAAGGTAGAAATGTGTCCTAGCATCAGTAGTTAAAATGAGGCTCAGAAAAAGCCTAGAATACTGACAGAACTTCTTTAAAAGATACCAAATCATTTTAGCGAAAATTCACTGGATCAAAATGCAGTGGTTGTGGTATAACCTGACAAAACCATAATGCAGCTAATCACAAGCTAAATATTATGGAAAACACGGTTTGTATTCTGTTGGAGGTTTAGAAACAAAAAACTAGCAACAGCATTATCAGATTTAAATTATAATCTTCGGTCAAGTCTGAAGCAAGACCTGTGATTTACCTTGTAAACCAAACTAGTCATTAAGGCTTAAGACACTGCTTATTGTAACTAGCAGCAAAAGTCATTGACCCTTTTTAGCTGCTGAATTTGGGTTCATAAGGACTTAGTTGGCACAAGTGGAATTCCCCAAACATATTACTGTACAAAAGAATATGATCTCCAGCATGAAACTGCACATAGCAATTGTCATTCAGTTGACAACACTCTTCTCCATGTGGTGTAAAGGAACTTTATGCACGCACAAGTTGCATATTATACATTGTTTTACCCTAAAATAGGAAAGGTTAGAGTTACAACCTTTTATTTACATTGTAGCACTTCTGCAGCATTGTTTTAAAATCATGACTATATAAAAACTTACTTTTAAAATATAATTTCACAAACTTCAATTATAAGTTTTCACTCATTTATAGCAAATTACTTGCTAAACCTAGACTAGTAAAAACAAAACTGTGTTCTTACTTTACTTCCTTTGTATGCTTTTTTTGACTCAGAACTATTTTTTTGTATGAAATTCTCATTCTTAAAAGAAAAATCCAAACAGAAATAGAAATGGCTTAGACCTAATTATCTTTCTAATATTTATTATCACAACAGAACAGCTGTAGGAACTACTAAAGATTAGAAATGCATGCCCTAAGTTACATTTGAGATACGAGACCTCATTTTAAAACTTCTACAAACTATAAAGCAGAAAGGATCTTAAGGAGAGCAAACATAGAACAGGTTGGCAGATTGAAAACCCTGTCTGCTGGGAATTCACTTTAATTATTAGTTCTTACCTTCTGTGCTTAATCCAGGACTTGAAGTGAATTTTGCTACATCGACGATCTTCACAGCGAACTGTTGCCCTGTTTCCCTGTTGATGCATCTCCGCACGACGCTGAACGGACCCCTGGAACACACACCCAGAAAACAGGGATAAATAAATCATTCTCTTATTTGTTGAGCTACAGTTCTGCTATTTCTCAACAAAATTTCAACATTCAAGTGTAGTATTTGCACAGAGTACACCCCTTGCTGCCCATTAAATGTAAAATAAATAGCTTTAACTACAGACTAGTGTAAAGAACACCAAAGGAGTTTTGTATTTGCCTATATTAAAGACATTCTCCTACCCTTCCACTTTAGAAAGGCTATGCTCTTAAAAACCTTATGTAATATACTGACATTATTATTAAATTTTAAAAGGACTTTATTTTGATGCTTAATCCAACTAGGGGGAAAAAACAGAGGCGAGAAACACATTCCTGCTTTCAGTCCTAAGCTACAGTTTAGAAATTACTATTTGAAACAACAGAAGGGATAATGGACAGTGATAAGAGTAACAGAATTGTTGAGTCACGCTGTGTGGGTTTATTCGTCTGTTTGTTTTACATAAACTAGGTTTATTTCAAGTTTATTTGACATCATTGGATATAAACAACCTGCATTACAATACTTCCCAATTCCACAAAATCTTATAATTTTCTCTCACCTAGATTCACTTAGAGAATCCCCACAGAAGTAACAGATAAAGAGATTAAAATTAGTTCAGAGAGACGTTAGTATTGCACTCAACTAATAAAAAGCTAGTTGTTTTTTAAAAATTGAAATTACATTTGCCAAAACACGAGTTACAACAACGGCAACCTTTTAAAAACCCCCAGCACCAATATGTATTTTTGGAAGCATCTTTTAGTAGATGGTCTAAGGTCTAGGTGCCTTGACTCAAAATATGGAATCTTTGTCCAGTGTTAACAACAAACAGTTCAATTGGACAATTACAGTAGGTCAAGCTTTTAAACATGAAAAATTAATAGGTTATGAAAACAGAATAGGATTGTTTCATGACTGCACTAGCTGTGGCAAATCAATCCTTTTTTACTGCTGCTTATTTAATGACTGACACGTGAGTTCTAAAGAAATCTATTCCAAAGTCTTTTCAAAAAGATGTGAGGGAAGATTTGAGGATGGAAAGAGCCTTTGTTCAGAAGTTCATCTATTGAGTGAACATTCGCCTGCTGAGTGAAATAATAAATGCTATAATATAGCTGAAAAGACAAATTCTTCCATTCAAACAGTGAACCGGAAGTTAGTGGACACATTTCTGAGCAATGAGATTGCAAAGCAACACAATTCTGAAAAGAAAAGGTACCCTGAGGAGGCAGAAGTGTCCCTCTGAGGGCACTTACAAACCTTTATAACTGGCTTTTGGTATTCCTTTACATACCAGATGATTCAAAGTGTGTAATTCATCACACAAACCTGTACTCACATAGCTAAAATCCAGTTTTTGCACTCTTTCAACAACATACTTGCAGGTATTTCTTGAAATAGGATCATTTCTGACACAGAAGATGAATATCAAAACTAGTCAATGTATCCCAATGTAAATATTCACACCAAGGAAAATATTTATTAGTCAATTATTTACATGTGAACTACGTTGATGTATTCAGACAGAACTAACTATACAAGAAAATGCATGTTTTCTCTTTCTTCTTTCCTTGCTCCCAACACACAATGAAATCCCCCACACTGATGGCTATTTTCTTAATCCACGCCCCGCGATTATTCAGTATCTGGTCATTTACCAACAGTTACCACAGATATTTTTAAAAAGATGTTCAATTAAGCCTCTAATACATAGAAATCCACTTTCATCATTAAATGAAAAGGGCTCAGCTGGCTTCATTTGGCATTGGATGGATACAGCTATTGATTTAGAATCTACCCCCCCTCCACATTTCACAAAGTAATCTTCTATGGAAAAGTTACACTTTATATAGATCTGTGTCACCTTCTTATCCCAAGTTTCTCCTTACGCTTTTAGCATCTGTCAAAGTAAAATTGCTTTAAAACAGTATAAATACATTTAAATTATGGTAATTAAAAACATTGCAAAACCTAAATCATAGCTTTCAAATAACTTTGGCAACAGTTGTTTTAATTTATAATTGCTATAAATTATGAGAAGCTAAATGTATTTAATTAAAATGATCCTTTTTTTTTTCTATTCTCAATTTTTCCCCCCCCCACAAAGCCTTTCTGGAGACATTAAATAATGCTTTTAACATATTCTGATAGAGAATGAGAGACCACCAGAGTATAGAGATGCCTGACAAGACCATATCCTTATTTGTAGGTAGATCCCTGATTTCTGTTCATTCACACAAACTCTATGAATATAAGTATTTCTTGCTGTTGGCTGAGCTACTTTTAGATTTCCTGGTTTTGCCAAGTCTGGGCTGGAGAGCTTGCCCAGCCACCAGAGTGTGTGTACATGCTTTGAGCAGACAAGGAGAGAGAGCTGGAGGAATCACAAATCCAAAATGAGCATACAAATTACAACTCCAAAGGATCAGATTTGTGTTCACCCCAACTTTCTCTCTTGCAACCATGCCCTGATTTCCCTTTATTCCCTATCTATTAACATTTTAGAACCCTGACTTCAATGATTTGCTTCCTGCACATTTAGACTGGGACAAAAAAAGTGTTTTATTCAGTTTTGTAACAGAGAGGGCACAGAGATACCCTTGTAGTCTCAGTTTTTATGGTCATATTGAAACTTCACTGTGGTTTTAACTTCTCTACTTAGAATGAGGAATGTCAAAGACTTAAGTAAGTGAATGGTGCCATAAAGCACAGAAAACAAGAACTGAGGTTTGAACTAGATGATCTTTAAGGTCCCTTCCAAACCAAACCATTCTGTGGTTCTATGAATTCAGTGATGCCCATAATTAACTGATTCTATTCAAACACCACCCCAATTTAGAGTTTCACATAGAATAGAAAGGTTTTCAAACACAACCTGAACATTCAGCTATTTACAAACCTCATATTTATGACTTTTTCAAAACTCTCTCATACTCAAGCTACAGACAGCCTCAAAATAGTGAGTTACACAATACATTAGATGAATACAATCCATGACAATGGCAGCACAATAAAAGCTTGAATTTTCCAATTTTAGGTAATTTTAAAACACTCATAAGAGGTGCCTTCATCAATTAAGCAGACACCACCACTTCCACATGCCAAGTAATACAAAAGAACTTTTAAATAAATTACAGTTGCAGTTAACTTTCTGACTTGTTCCTCAGCTGCAATGGCACACAGTAAGATTACAAATTAAGTCATAACAGCCCACAGTGATACCGTATAACCTGAGTCAGAAAACAAAACTCCGTGTGCTTCCTAACACAGGAGTTTCAAACCTTATTTGGAAGTAACAAAAATCTTTCGGGCCACCCTCAGTCTCAGCACTGAAATCACACTCTTCCCAGTGAGGAAAGGGACTACAATAGTTCATGTCTCAGATGAGACAAGGAGCTGTTCAACAGTTGTGACTGTAATGGGGAAATGTGTATCACATCCTCACTAAATGACAGTTTCTAAAGCTCATTTTACCAACCCTGCAGCTCAAATTCTACAGATCTAAAGCATAAAGGTGACACAGATTGGGGAAGGAACAACTGTAATCCCAGACACACATCATCAAAGCTGTTACAGATCGGTAAGACTACTTATTTATTTATTAAAACAGAGAAACTAAGTTGTTGTGTAATAAGACTCCATCTTCTAAGTCATATAAACTGTAATTATAATGTCATGCGCTTTATATTTCATTTCTCTCTGTGCTACCCTTAACAGACACACACAAATATTTGGTTTCAGACCCATCCTCCCCCCACCACATGCTTGCAAAATCTTTCTCTGCAGTCAACATGCACACCACAGACTACAGTAACTCAAACTATGAGGCTCATTAAAACACATAAGTAGTAAGGACAGATGATTTTTTTTCACTGATATTTTGTCAACATTGGCAGCAGCACATTCCAACATCTGGAACACTTGGAGCTTCACCTGCAATATATGCCAAAAAACAAAATGTATTTTCTTAAATTGAAGCTAGGATGCATGATGGGTTTTGCTGTCTACTGCAGATGGAAATCAAAGTGTTACAATACATTATTGATGAGGTTAGCAAGTACATATAGGCCATAAAAAGTGGATAGGAATGCTGAAGAGGAGTCTCATAACCAATTTTTTTCATGCTTCCAAAATTTGGAGTAAGCAGGGCAGGGCCTGATGTAACCTTAACCCTTGTGAAACTATTTTCTGGTGATAACCCCTGACTAGCACAGAACAGTTAATCACAGCTAGACACAAATTTGAAGAAAATCAATTATTAATTACTCTATCCTTCAGGAGTACAACACTTGAATTAGAATAAAATCCCAACAATATGAGACCATCAAAGCCTTTTTTATCATCTCCTTCACTTTAAATTATTTTACTTAGTTTATGTTATTGGTACTTCAAGGACATAGATTATAAACCAATATGTTGCAAACTATCTTTTCTATACTAAAATCTTGTTGGTTTATCTGACTGCTTTGCTTCTTTTCTCCTTTCCTCCAATCCCTGTTGCTGTGCAAGAATGTGTGCTTGTGATTAAAATATGCCTTGTTGATTCCTAACAAGCAGAAACACTTGGAACTACAGCCTGTTCCCTTCCCATGTCCCTCAATGAACAGAGTTGACCTGTGGGAATGAAGTTCCTATAAAGATACTTTCTGAACCCTTATGCTTCCGAGCCATAAAACTTGAGATTTGAGGTCATTTACATATCAGATCACCAAGAATTTGCTCAACATCCCAAGCGAATCTCAGTTTTATGAAGTGAGGAACTGGATACAAAACAACGCATTTTGGCTCTCAAATTCAGTTTCATTAATTTAAGTTAAAAAAAAAGTAAGAAACACAAGTTAAACATTTTGTCAGAAAAAAAACCCCCAAAACATCGAACAACATCTCTTCCAATGAACAGTGTTCCTTTAAAAATGAGCTTTAATTTGGAAGTAAGAGGGCCTAGATTCCTTTTCCTTCTTTAACAGGGCTTAACTATTAAGTACTTGAAACATGCAACAAAGGTCTTAAAGTTACCTTTATTCAACATTTTAAATGAAAGATGAATGTTTCTTTAAAGGGGCTATGTCAGTTTGTTGCAATAAGATAGTATAGATGTATGCAGATAAAGTAACAAGTGAAGACACATATACCCAGATTTTTTTTTAATTTTTATTTAAAGGCTATGCATTTGCTTACCTAAGCAGCAGACAACAGTGCTTTGTACTAATGTGGTTAATACTCTCAAAACAACTGTATTCAAATTGATGGAAATTACTGGAAAGAAAGCAATTTGCAACCGCATTTTAAAGAGATAGATCTCTTTCCCTCTTCATTCATTCACATAATTTATAATATATACTTGTTGTCTAAGTTTCCCTTTAATTGAAGTGAACCTCTTTTGAAAATTAAGTATTCCCAAAATTAATTAAACCTCCAATTAGCACTATATCAGCTCATTTGTACATGGAACTGCAGCTTAAGATAGTGACAGAACCTTTCTGTAAACTAGCACTTTGGATTAGAGGGCACTCACATTTAAAAAGCCATTACTGGCAATGTTGGGTAGACATTTTTTGGTTTATTCTCAAAGGAAAATTTAAAATAATGCATTATGATGACTGTGGCACAGAAGAACATTTGGGTTGAAGATCTGATACTTCTTTAGAAAATTCAATATCCCAGAACAAGCCACAGAACTGTGTTCCCAGGCAGCAATATTTCTACCATGAGTACTTTTCAACAGCTCACATCTTTGAAACCAAGTCTGTGTTTTAACTCAGCTTCAGGAAGAAACCTACAAAGAACAAAGCACAAGACAGCCGCTCACTGGATCTCACCCCAATATGGATACATACTTTCTAATATCAATCCAACATAAAAAGAAAGAATATAGACCATTGAATCTAAACCGTTTCTTTTTGTCCACAAGAAAACTACAGAAGGAGTAGCCACTCCAGTGCCTGTTAAGTGGAAACACTCCCCAAGAAAACCTTAGGTTATGCTTAGAATTCATGCTGCAAACTGAAAAAAAAATTACTCTCAATTTTCAGATGTTCTGGTATAATTCATATGTTTGTTTACATGGTTTTGTCACTATAAAAGCAAAATACAAGCAGAAAGATTTCTGCTATCCTGTCTTTCCTGTCTCTAAGTTGCAATGAGGATAAGCCATCCTTAACTGATCTGTAACCTACACAAACAGAAATTGTAGGTTTGTGGCCTGATTTTTCTTCTTATCAAGTAAAAAAGTAAGAATGATTTTATCAGTCATTCTATATATCTGTCAAATCTCTTTGGCATACATACACTATAAACAGATGCTGATATGTAAAAATATCTTTAATGTATCTATAGTTTGTAAACAACTCTCCTTTTACACTGACTGGCTGGGATGCTGAGGGGATGGAAAAGGAAGAACATTGAGATAAGATGCTCACTAAACTCGCTATTCTATTACCATGAAGTAAATATTTCAGCACCAGTCACAAACACCATTCTTCCCATGCAAGTGATTTAGAAAATATTTTTATGTTCACATATAGTACAACAATCCTTCATTTCCTGAATTCCATAATTATCTGTTAACATTGACCTTATACTTGTAAATTTCCCCATTTTATTCACAGACTCATAGAAGAGTCTCAGCTGGAGGGTACCCCTGAAGGAATGTGCTTAACAAATTTTATCAGAACATCTACTACCGTGTTAATTTTTTTTAATAAGAAAACAGAAGAAACTATCTCACTCTCTGAAAACAACCATTTGCAAATAATCTCAGCACACAGACAGGCAAACTCTGTTTTCAATAATTATTGTAGTAATAGGTTCATGATCTTAAAAGAATCGGTCCGAAAGCTGCAGCCGCAGCAGGTACAGTTAAGAGTAACTTTACTTTGTCAAGACCTACTGGAATAAGATCCAACATTACCTGCCAGGTGGCTTTCCAAGGGCCACACTTCCACAGGAAGGGCCACGTGACACACACAGAAGATCACAGGACATCATTTCAAGTTCGTGTTTGGATGACACTGAAGCAGAAGCAACAGCTATTGACACAGAACAGCTCCTCCAGGAGACTGTCCTCTGATCTCCCTTTATTTTGTATTTTTCGACTCTTTAAAGGTCACTTCCTAGAGAACGGTCGAGACCTCAAGGTCAAGTAACTCCTAGATACACTTCTTAAGAAGTTCAGGCTCTTGGCTCTACTGATTCCTTTTTTTAACTCATTTCTTCCTTGATAATGTGTTTCCAACGATTCACTACTAATTTCCTTTTGCTGCAAGATTTGGACACTATTTTCACTTTCCTAAATCAGCACATAGGTCAAAATGCTGTGATAGCAGCATCAGTCTTCAAGAAAGTGACTGATTATTTGTCCAGGTTCCAGACAAATGAAAGAAGGAACAAAAAAAAATTTTTAGGCATGTACGTCCTACGCATACACAGGTAAGTTGAGACATTCTCCTAAATGAGAGACAAACAATTATAAGGATCTCAGAAAATGGTACTTTCTCAACAACATTTTCTGGAACAGTTTTTTAACTGCTGGTGAGAAAGAAGAACAAAAATTGGTTCATTAAGCTAAGGCATCCTGCCCCCTCAGCAGTAAAGAACTCAGGAAACTGATACAAATATAACTCTTTCCTGTCCCTCTGGTTCACCTTGAGGGAGATGAGAATCTACATCTCATGCAAGAAGTGATTTTGGGCAGGTGCAGATTGGTCATCAAAGCACAGATACTATTTCTTGAACTGGGGAGGGAAGAAATAAGGAGAGCTTTGTCCAGTAATAAATTCCCACTGTAAGAACTGGAATAAAAGCATGGAACCAAAATCCCCCAAATTTTATTTTTATGTTCAAATATTCTGTAATACTTCACAGAAAGAACCCCACCCCAGCAGCTGTATCAAAAGCATCAGTTCAGGAGTGTTCAAAAAAACTCAGGCCATTCTCTTAACAGACTCCTTTTACATCTGACCAAATCTTTTGCCTGTTTCTCTTCTTTGTGAAGAAAGACCTAGTGCTCAAGATCAGGAGGCAGTGAAGGGAATCTGGAAAAACTACTTTAAGTATGAAATCATTCAACAGTGAGAAGGAACACAGCAAGAATGAACAAATGTGTTAAAAAAAGCACTTCTATCACAGTGACAAAGGGGAATATATTAAAAATAATAGCTCTGCCTCCAAAAGAATTGAGAGGTTGTAGAGCATCTTCAGGCTCATCAGCTATAGATGATGATCATTAGTTTTCTCTTTTCCTATTCAGAGAACTTTTTTTATCCTATTCATGTACTAACATAGCCTTGTTCCACTGCAGGCTGTGGCTTCATGGCATTTTTTACACGAGAGTACAGGCAACCCCCTGAGCTACTGTGCTGTCCTTGGGCAAATCAAAGGAGAAACAAAAACTACTCAAAAAGGAGAAACAAAACCTACTCAAAACGCTTCAGATAAACCAAGTCTCCCTTTTTTTTCCCCCCAGTGTTACATCCAGAGCAGGTGCTTGGTTTGGTTTAAAGCACAGCTACACCAAGAGCGGAGTCCAGACAGTCAAACCCAGGAACAACCTGCTGGGAAACGGGGTGCCTCAGCAGTGCTGCTGCTGCTGCTAAAAACCAAACCTTGTCTGAGGACACAATGACTTCTCATAAGGTCCTACAGCCACCTGTGGGACCTGCACTAATACATGACACCTGAACTTATGCAAAGAGGCAAAGGAACTCATCTAACCGAGGAAGTCTTAGGTAAATCCACATACAGCTGGCTCATGGCTCCACTGTGCATTTGCCATGCAACTACAAGTGCTTTCAATAACACAAAGCACACAGAGCAAGATGAGAAAGAATGGGAATATGTCAGCCACCACTGCTGCCAAAAACTCCTTCATGAGATTACACCCTCAGGTGAAGGTTGATGCATTAACCGCTCCCTACGTCATCTCTCCCTCCTGCATTGTGGTTCTATTTTAAATTTGCACCTTAAGATTAATAATGTCCACTTTATATCTATCAGTCCTGCTAACAAAACTGAGCTTATACACTATTCCCTCTACTCTCTCTCACTCACAGATTTAGCCAAGCCTAACAAAATGCAATTTTTTTTTTTTATGATGGGCTCTCTCATTTTAGAATCTCTTTCCTGCATCGGTTCCAGTTTTAATTTTTCTTAACAAAAAGCAACCAGAATCGTGAGTAGAACTCCAGATGAGGTCTTAGTAAAAGTTTGCACAATGTTAATAATTCTTTCTTCTCTGCTGGAAATATTGTACCTGGTACAATCCTGTACTTGCCTTCTCCACACGCACATCACAGAGCCCCTACTATAGCTGCATTCTTCTGCTCAGTTGTTCCAACCAACTTGCCTTAGTCTACCCCAAAGGTTGTTACTAGTTTTTCCATTCTCAAGTGGTGGATTTTTTTTAGAAGTTCATAATTTCCATTACTAAAGCCCTTTTTGGATGATATCCAGGTCCTCCTCTGCATTATCTTCAAACGATGCACCAAAAAACCAACAGCATAACCAGTGCAGTTCAATTTAGCTTTTTTTTTTTTATTTTAAAATAACCTGACAGACAACTAATCCAAAACTGGCCAATGTCAAACCTTCATTTTTTCACTACTTCCTCTCTGAATGTCCCATTTAATTTCTTCTTTAGTCAATATGGAATACTTACATTTATCATCTTGTTATCTTTTTGTTTGTTTTAAGGAAACAAGCAACCCAAACAAGAGACTAGTCAGAGGGAAGCACTGAAAGACTTAACTCATAGAAGGGGTATTTTTTTTTTTTTACTTCTTTTAAGTACAGATTGCATTTCAACAGTCTAGATATCTCTATGAGAGGAACATTAGTCTTTATCCTTTGTACTAGTTCAGCCTTTCTCTACACTTGAAACAAGTTAATTTTTTGTAGTTTACTTAAAAATATCATCTCTCTTGCTAATTTCAAAAATTAAACTAAAACTATTCTACAATTCTACAGTTCTTGGAAAAAGCTAATGCAGCTACCAGAAAAGCCTTTAAAACTGAAAAGAACTATTCACCTATCTGGACAGTATACTGTTCTATAACTACAGTAGGAAAATTACCCACTGTTTTATGTAAAAGTAACAAATACCCTCCAAGTATTTAAACCAGCTTCCTATAAAACACTTGTTCACGAATTTTAAACTCAGCTCTTCTTTTCAAGTGTTAATGTAAAGTTTAAGGTCTCTCCTTCACAAGATCTTGTCTTCAAAAAGACTCAACCATATAAAATATCTCATATTAACAGCAGGACAATTATATATGAACTATAACCTCCTACATGACAATTATTAATGCACATGCAGCATAATGATCATTTCACAATTTCTCTATTGAAAAAAACCACAATGTTTTCTGAAGGATAACCATTTAATTGAACTGTTAATAACACGAAACTAAATGTAAAGCCTTTACTTAAAAGCCACATTTATTATTTTTCCTTTTTTTTTTTTTTTTCCTCATTACAAAAGGAAAAGCTGCCTGGATCAATTCCCCAGTGAGCTCCAAGACACAGTTGTACTGAAGTTTGTGCCAGTACCACTGTGAGGATGGCACAGGGGTGCCAGCAACCTGCCAGGAGAGGACAAGGGTTTTAGTACTGCTTTTTAAAAACGAACAAACAACAAATTACTCCTGGAAAATGGAATTAGCAGGACTCAAAGCATTGACTGTGCATGACCACATAAGGTGCAAACACTGAAAGATCCCACACTCCTGCAAGTGATGATCTGACCTTTGGGACATCGACAAAAATAGGAAGCTGAATCCATGGCCCAGGTCAGGAACAGCATCTGACATTTCACCAGTTTCCAGCTGCCCTTTATTTATTTTCTTCAAGGTCTGACCAGTGAAATAGGGCAGCCGAGCAATACCTTGGGTCCAGGAGTAGATTTCAGTTTGTTTCCTTACATATTCTCACACCAACCAGCAAAAAGTCGAAGTATTCTTTCAGTCACGTCAGGTCGAATTCAAATCAAACTAAAAGTGATTTCACCTGAAGTGGTAAATGCTGCAGTTCCTCATTTGGATCACAGAATCAAATTCCTCCCCTTAATTACTGTCTCAAAGCATCAAACCACCTGTGCACTTATGTCCTTAAAATAAAATAAAAAAAATAAATACCAAGTGACACTGGTAGAAGTCCTAAAGAAGAATTAGCAGACTGTTCAATAAAGAAACTTGCTGCTGCATATTTAAGTTGTTCCCAAGTGTAGCTTTTGGCTGCCACGAGCAGCTGGTGGCAGCTGGTGCTGCTTCTGTCCCTAGAAAGGAGCCCAGCAGCAGAATAAAGCTTCCAGCTTTATTCTAGGCTATACACACCTGAGTAAGCACGGCTCCACACCAACTTCCCTGGCAATACAAAGGCAACAACAGAGAATTCATTTACTCCTCTGGTTTGAACGATGGCACGTTCTCGCAGCTATGAAGAATCCCAAGTATTCAAACAATAAGGTTACAAATTTGAACAAAACTAGGATATAAAACTGCTAATTGCTTTTGGACTAAATGTATGTACACGTGCTGTGAAACCCTACCATAGCACTCTCCTGCTTTATGCTAGAAATTTCATTTTAAATTCAAGTCTAACCATATTTTTAGATTAATTGAAGGCTATACAAAACAGAACCAGAAGTTAACTGCTAACAAAGGCAACATTTAGGAAAAAAGTGAAAGAGGAGAAAGGAACTGGCAGTTGAAGATGGGGGAGAGGGAAATGGAAAGAAGAAATCAAATTATCATACTATTTTTTCTTTATTATGCTTCCTTAGTCAAAACAATTTACAGACAGAGAAAATGAGAAAGACAAGTACTACAGCCTGCAGAGAATACAGAATACTGCTCAACCACAGAATGCAACTGCCTGTTGACAGGGTTTTCAAATAACTATACAACACTACTTGTAAAGATATAAAAGTATAAATACCCAACATCCAATCCTTTGGGTGAAACACCTACAAGTGAAAACCAAAACCCAGCCAAAACCAACCTCTAATGCAAGCTTATGATGGTATTTATTCCCTTCAAACACCCACCTAGCGCTTTTTTCAGTCATACTAACCAGGCAACTGGTTATGTAGCTGAAATTGGCAGCAAAGATTTATTTTGTTTTCTCTGGGCATCCAGTTTTATGTCTACGAGTATCCCCAAATCCTTCTCAGCAGGGCTGCTCTCAATCCATTCATCTCCCAGCCTGTATTGCTGCTGAGGATTACCCTGACTGGGGTGCAGGACCTTGCACTTGGCCTGGTTGAATTTCACGTGGGTGGCACAGGTCCCCTCCCCAGGCCTGTCAAGGTCCCTCTGGATGGCGTCTCTTTCCCTCCAAGGAATCAACTGCCCCGCTGAGCTCAGTGCCACCTGCAAACCTGAGGGTGATCTCAGTCCCACTGTCCATGTAACTGATGACAATTATAAATATTACTGTTCTGCTGAGGGACACCATTGCTTACTGGTTTTCACTTCAGACGTGGAAACCATTGGCTGTAACTCTTTGGATAAAGCCATCCAGCCAATTTCTTATCCATCTAACAGTCCATCTGTCAAAACCACATCTCTCCAATTTCAAGGCAAGAATGTTGTGGGAGACTGTACCAAAGGTGTTACAGTAGTCCAGGCAGATGCCTCGGGTTGCTCTTCCTTTGTCTGCTCATGCAGCCACTCCATCAGGAAGGCCATAGTCAGGAACAGCTTGCCCTTGGGAAAGCCATGTTGTCTGTCTCCAATCATCTCCCTGCCTTCCATATGATTTGACATGTCCTCCAGGAGGCCCTATTCCATGAAGCAGGTGAGGTCTTTCTCAAAGAAGCGGAAGAACCCTCATATTCACAGGTCTTGCTCCTCGTGGTGGTTTTTAAACACCCCAATAACTGCTGGAGGGACTAATCCAGGAGGCTTCTGGGGTGTATTGATGGTAAATTCCTGACACGTGGTTGAGGAACAAATGAGGAGAGGTGGTTGAAACCTCACACTTATGAACGAGAAAGAACTCAAAGATCAGGGGCAGCCCTTGCTGCAGGACCATGAGATGGTCCTTCAGGATCCCAGAAGGAAGGAGCAAGGCAAAAAGTGCTATCACAACCCTAGACTTTAGCACAGAAATGAGAGCAGGAGAGATACCTCTTGTAGTTTACTAGCACACCTGGCTAGGCAAAAAAAAAATAAATCAAAGAATGATTGCAAGTGCAGAGCAGCAAAAGAAAAAACTGATGTCAGAAAGTAGCTTTGACATCTTACAACCCCAGAATTAAAAGGGAATTTCAATCAGGCTGCTTTGTATTTAGTTATTTAGATACAAAATCTACTTATTCAGATAACTGTCAGAATGTTCTGCTCGTAACTCACCTGTATATTTTAGGTTCCAACTTGACTTCAGTATCTGTGTCATCCCCATTATAAACTCCCATAACAAATTACAGCTTTACTAGAAGCTCAGCAATACCCCTGAAGATGGAAACTTTATTGGCTGACAGGACTAAAGTAAGTTTCTCATTAAAATGAACATGTGGCAATATATTTAAAACAGTGATTACTGCATACCATGAGAAATTCCTTTACTAAATTCCCTGGCAAAACTGCTATAATATTCAAAACTCACTCCAAATAACAGGAATTTCAAGGAGATAGCCAAGCTATATCAAGTTTTTCCAGGGAGTTTCATAGCTGAATGAGTACATTATTAATAATATATATTGGCACACATATATGTGGTGCATCCACATACACCAAACCTTCCCCCAATATGTTATATATATATATATATATGTATGTTATATATATGTTAATACACACAGTTAAAATGTGGTATGCCAAGGCAAATCCAAAATCCAACATATGTTCAAGTCAAATCTTTTGCAAACATTTTTGAAAGCTACTCCTCTGAAAATTAAGTGCATCTGAGGCTGCATTACTGAGCCATCATTAAATAGCTCACATCATTCTTCTATATTTAATTCTACTAGAGTTTTTATTCTGCAAAGCCCAAGTATGCAAGTAAGCTCATGGTCATAACAAAGTTACCAGATCAAGTTATTTCATTCTGAAAAAAAAAAAAAGCCTTATAAAAGCATAATTATAAGTTTTCAGTTTGATTCACTCTTGCATAAAATGCACACAAAATGTCTGAGGTATTGATTTTCATTACCTTAAAGTGACATATTTTAATTATTGTAGCACAAAAACATCTTATGTAATGGGTCAACAATGAGGCAAACCCCCAATAATTAAAGATCTGATATTAAATTTGATAGTGTTTCGAAGCATTTATCAACAATTCAGTTGCTGATCAGACAACAAATTAAGCCATCCTGTAAAAGTTATAGATGAGCAAAATTCATCAGAGACTGACTGTAGTTTGCTAAAAGACAGAGAAGTGCTCATGTCTATGAAGCACCTCAATATTTAACTTCACAGAACAGCAAAAAACCAATTCAGCACCATTGACTTTGATAGTTCTTATCAGCTGATAAAACCTCTTTCATTAGCCGTCCTATGTTCTTACTCTTTTCACTCATTAGCTAAAATCTGCACATTAGTACAAATAGAAAATACAAGGATAGACTTTTTTCTGTTTCTTGAACTTTATGTTAGAATGCACAGTTATGTCCCATCTCCTCTGTTTCCCTATCCATCTTTCCCATCTATTGACAAAGGTTTAACTTCAGATCACAATCTTACAACAGACAGTCCTACACAAATATTTTAATCAATATTTTTATGTTATGCATCAGATCTTTATCTGGGAACATCAGGCTCCGAATTTAAGTTAGAAGAAAATTCCTCTACAGAGAGCAGAAGTGAGACAGCAGAACACATTTAGAATACAGACTATTTCCAACAGCTGAGCTACTTAAATCTATAGGCACAATTTAACCAAAATAAAGAAAAAAAAAAGAAAATTATCAGAGTACCACAGAAGTCTCAGTTCCAATGTTCTTACAGAAAAGACATGCTACAGGCTTTGAAAATTAGTTATGTTTCTACATTGAAAGAATGTATATTCACAAGAGCACACTGCAGGTGTGCAATGATCTTGTATTCATGTCCCCTCTACCCTGATATCAAACCCTTGGTATCAGCTACAGAAGGAAATCACAGGGCACATCACTCCTTCCCTTCTCAGTTCTTTGGGGGTGTGAGTGAAATGCAGAGTTATAGGACCTTGCCATCTACCAACATGATACAGGAGAAATGCCCCCCCCCCTTATTTTTTAAATTTCTCTAAAAGACACCAAACATTTTAAAAGCCACATCATAATCTACCTAAATTAAGTTTCCAATTGCTCTATTGAGAGCAAAATAAGACCAGTTTGGGGGAAGAAAAGAGCAGTTTATGGGGTTTGCATTCAGAATTTAAGCAGTCCTGCAATACCAGAGAAAAAGCTCCTGTGCTTTCATGTACACTGGGAGAGAAACAGGGATGTCACAAATTTACCAAGAGAGCAAATACAAATGGATGATCCTTTTCTCAAAGCATTCAGCTGTTTGCAAAAAGTTATGCTGAAAGTTATGAAAACAAATAGAGCTGCCAATACAGACTAAGTTAGAAGCTGCTCAGACCCCCTTCATATTAGAACTTCATAGCAAGCTCTTAAGATTATTCTTCTCTCTGTGGTCATGAAGCTGGACAGAAACACAACACTTCTTCTGTTATCCCCCTTGCAGTACTCAAAACTACCATATTCTCTAGAAATCTTCAGAAAAAAGCTCCTTCAGTTAATGACTGATGATGCTTTATTAATGAAGGCACTTCCTATTAAGAGCTACAGTTTCAGTATATGCTCTTTCCCGCCTTTTTCCCTACACATTCGTAACACAACAAAAAAGTTATCCATAAAAGCTAAAATACTAAAAAAAAGTGAAAATTGGAAAAAAACAGTCACAGGTTATGAAGTACAGTTCCTGGAAATGCGTTATTTCCCAACTAATTTTAAACTGCCTGACTGCCTTACATGGAGCATCTTTCTTTGCACCTTAGGATCAACACAGGCCAAAGTGTCTGAGCACTACAACAGTGGCTGAATGACAAAGCTAAATAGTCTTCACCATTCAATAAAAGGTACATAAACAGTCACACTGCCTCTGAACAGAAACTTTCAAGACTGGCTGCTTTCCCAGCAACCTTCCTTCCCAAGAGCAGCCAGAGAGCAGGTTTGCATCAACATAACAAACGGAAAACAAACTTACTAAAAAAAAAAAAAGGTATAACCATTTTAACACATGCCTTACAGTAATTTAAAAGTAATTTAGATACCATATTGATTCTTGCAGTGTAAGCAGACAGCTTTCCATGCTAGACAAGTATCCTTTACACACAAACTGATTATTCTGGCCAGACTTCAATGACTCTTTCCTGTGCTCTGCTGCACCTCTGGAACTTTTACAAGAGCAGAAAAGCTGGGGAGATGCCAAAAGTGACTCCAGCTGCCACCTGGACTAGGGCCTGATGGTTGCCTTAAGATGAACTATTACACAGGTAGTCACCAAATGAGGAAATCCTGCCCTTCCAGGCGTGCACCTCTGCCAGGTTCTTCCCATTAGCATTGGCACTTGTGTGGCCACAGGAGTGAGAAAGGTAAGAAATGGAACTAGTGAAAAAAAACCATCGCAAAGAACTGGGCTTAAAAGAGTTGGTTCTCAGTTCTCTACTGCTCACTGGAAGGATGACCTCTTTCAGAAACAGATGTTACTTCAATCAGCTTGAAACAAAGAAAGGAGAGCATAATTTGAGTGCTTGCCAATGTTAAAGGACAAAAGATTGTTAGCAGAATCAGAGAGGTCTTAAAAACATTTCAAGAGTTTTATTTACAAAGCATGTTTGGCTTCTCTTTTATCCTGATATTGTTCTATTTTATACAAATTAAAATTACACTAAGATTACTCCAGTCAGAAACTTAATTATGAAAGTAAAGCTAAGATCTTACTCATATGAAAGCAAAATTCATGTTCCATGACTTTTCTGTCAAAAGCTAATTCACTTTTGCATAAAGTTTAGATGCAAAGAATTAACCCATCATTCAAAAACGCTTAAATTAGTTGAGAATCACACAAGAGAAAATGCTGAAACAAAACCTTTTTGCTCTTCCTACAAACAGCTATTAAAATAGTAATGAAATGTTAATGCTTTAGTAAGCAATCAGATGATCATTAAAAAAAGCTCTCTGAAACATGTATTTCATTCTCAATTAGATCACCTGCACTGCACTTCTGTAATTATGCAAGTTCAGAGGTTATTTTAGGCATAACACCTACCTGAAAAAAATCTTGCAAGTCACAAGCCAAACAGAAAATAATTTTAAGTGAGCAGTATTTGGCAAATCTTCCAATATATACTCTCACTTATATACGTTCCTAAAAGTTGTGCAGAAAAACCTTCTTTTAGAACAGAAGCAACTACTTAAAACAATCTGGTGTTACTTCCCACAGATTTCAAACCACTTGCATTTTCTACATTTGTTTTCACATTTGTTTTTTAACCATAAAGTGCATTTCACAAGTTGAAAGGGACCTCTGGAGGTCATCTGGCCTAAGCCCCTGCTCCAGCAGGGCCACCTAGAGCCAGTTGTCCAGGACCATGTCCAGGTGGCTCTTGAGTATCTCTAACAATCAAGAATCCACGATCTCCCTGGGCAACATGTGCCAATCTTGGGAACCCTCACTGTTAAAAAGTGTTTCCTGGTGTTCCAGTTTGTCTCCACAGCCTTTGGTCCTGTCACTGGGCATCACTGAGAAGCACCTGGCTCTGCCCTCTTTATACCCTCCCTTCAGGTATCTGTAAACATCAATGAGATCCCTCCTGAGCCTTCCCTTCTCCAGGATAAACAGTCCCAGCGTTACAGTAACACCACAATATTTATACAATATAATGCACCATACATTAAACCACAGTGTTTTGTTCTGCTACTACAGGACAACCCAACCACACATTAAGTTATCTCTTCACATCTCTGTTGACATCACTCAATCAGGTTTGTGTGAGTCCTGATACACACCACAGCCAACATCTGGGATGCCACAAACCAAAAGCTGTTTGTCAAAAATCTTTTCCAGATGGGAAAACTCCTTGGCAAAAGTTACCCTATTTATGCCCATCAAGATAAAACTTGGTAAAAAGAACATAATTCTGTAGTCTTTTTTTGACATCCAGCCTGGCTGCACAGGGTGGTGCACTGAGCTAACGATGCAAAGTCCAAAACTCCAGCAAAAGGAGAGTCAGTTTGAAAGTTCTTCCTTGAAATGATAAAAGCACACAAGAGTAGTTTCAAAGGTGTTTATATACAAGAGATGACAAATTTCTGCATTCTCAGGTGTCACTTTCATTCCCAGTTAGGTGTAACAAACCCATCCCAGGCGGTGTCTGATAAACCAGAAGTACAAGGCACTGCAGCTGAGCCAATAACAATCACTAGACCCATCTGTAAGGCACCGGCAACACCCCTGACTTTGGGATGCACTGTCCCACTGTTTCCCATAGCCAAATAAAGCTCCCTTAACTTCAGACCTGGCCCTCAGTACATCAGCTGGCTTACTCTGGCTTAAATGCTGTTTGCTGCCCGACTTTTGTCCACATTACACATCAGAAGTTAAAGACAGCCAACCCACAGAGCAGCACAGCCCTGCAACCCGCCCACTGCCACACAGAGGACCTGGAGCACAGGGGCACTGCCTTTAAGCCACCCTGGGTATGCTGAGTGCCCCCCAAAGCAAACACAACCCCCAAAACCAATTTCCCTTCCATAAGAAATCACACTCTGGTAGTGCAAGACAGTGCAGAGGTTTGTCTTTAAGTGAAGAGCAAACTCTCTATAAACAAAGCATTAATTATTAAAGTTTTACCTTTGCTTTTTCTGGTCTGAAACATGACCAAACTGATAAGGTTTAAATCTGTCTGAGCTAACAAGTCAAACCTATGTGCTTTTCCTCTTTGGAAGGTAGACCTACAGTGAAGGTCATCCTGAAAGAAATTGGTTATTCCTTCCCTTTCCTACAAACTTTGGAGTAGCAATAGCTTCCTGCCTTTAAATGGTAGTAGTCTGATACCTAAAGCAATACAATTACTACCCAATCCAACATCCCTCCTAGTTTATTACCACTGCAAACACATGCTCTGAAATGTTTCAGTAAATCAATTTGTATCAAATCTTCAGTACCATATGTATCTGGAAAGAAAGACAACCTCAAGGATAATACCACTTGCCAAATTCACTAGGACACCTGAAGATGAACAGAGAATCATTCAGGTTGGAGAAGACTGCTAAGACCATCAAATTCAATTGCTAACCCAGCACTGCCAAGTCCACCACTAAACCATGTCCCCAAGTGCCAAAACTACACATCTTTTAAATATCCCCAGGGATAGTAACTCCAACACTTCTCTGGGCAGCCTGTTCCAATGCTTGCCAGCCCTTTGGGTGAAGAAATGTTTCCTGATATCCAATCTAACCCTTCCCTGGCACAACTTGAGGCCATTTCCTCTTGTCCTGTCACTTGTTATCTCAGGAGAAGAGACTGACCCCCATCTGGCTACACTTTCCTTTCGGGCAGTTGTAGAGAGCAGTCAGGTCTCCCCTGAGCCTCCTTTTCTCCAGGCTGAACATCCCCAGTTCCTTCAGCCGTTCCTCACAGGACTTGTGCTCCAGACCCTTTACCAGCTCCACTGCCCTTCTCTGGACACGCTCCAGCAACTCAATGTCTTTCTTGCAGAGAGGAGCCCAAAACTGAACACAGGATTCGAGGTCTGGCCTCGCCAAGTATAGAGTGACAATTACTGCCCTGGTCCTGCTGGTCACACACTGCTGATACAGGCCAGGATAAAACCAGCCTTCTTGGCCACCTGGGCACACTGATGGCTCTTTCCCTCCCCATCAAGCAGCTTCCCAGCCACTCTGCCCCAAACCTGGAGTGTTGCCTGGGGTTGTTGTGACCCAAATGCCGGACCCAGCATTTGGCCCTGTTGAACCTCATAGCCCTGTCCTCGGCCCATCAATCCAGCCTGTGCAGATCCCTCTGCAGAGCCTTCCTACCTTCCAGCAGAACAACACTCCCACTCATCTTAGTGTTGTTTGTAAACTTTCTGCAACACCTCTCTAGTCAAAAAATCACTTCAAATTCTGTACCAGAGCACAAGTTTACATTAACAAGAGGTGCACTGCAACAGGAATAGGTTGGCAGAACAAAAGAGTATTATTGAGAACCCAAACGTCTAGTTCAGGTCTTGCTTGGAACTAGAGCATTTCCCATGAACTAGTCCATTTCCCATGGACTAAATACCCATTAGTAGTTGAAGAGCATTATGTTCACCTTCAAAGTGCATTATTCAGTTTGCTTTAATACAAAACTAATTCAGTTCACACACTCTGAGATCACTCTGGCACATGAAATTCAGCAAAGCACATTAAAGGTTGGACGATCAAGAGACTTAACTCAAAAGAGCATTGAAGAAAAACCACCAATGGAGACACACCCATATTGCAGGTCTGCTGATTTAAAAAATATTTTTCTGTTACAAAGAAATCTGAAACTCACATTAGTAATACTGAAAAATACACCACATGCTTCAAAACAACCTACACTGCAAACAGAAAGGGATTAAGAATGTTATATCTTCCTTGCACATTAGTTCTTGGGGAAAGGTATGCTCATTTTCAAGCAGTAGATTGGTAAATTCTGAAGTGTTTAAAAATGTTTTGACCAAGTCCAGAGAAGCAGTATGGCTTTCACAGTTCTGATAAATCCCCTTGTTAATACCCATCCTCTTCTTTCAAATACCATTAAGAGTTAAATTATGATATATATATTTATGTGATTTGGAAACATGAAGTCATACTATTGTGAGGCAGACATCTGGAAAAAAACAGTAACAAAAAAAGAAATCAGACAAATGAAGAATTTTAACAAATAATAAACACTTAAATGTTTCCCATTGAAGAATTATTATAAGTGAGAGTTCAATAAGCACTTTCTCAAATTTATTTACATTGCCTAATTCATCTCCTGATTTTCTTTTTTTTCCCCACAAAATTCACAAGAGGAACACTAAATTAACTTTACTGTTTAAGTTCTCTGGCAGCAATCTTCTAAAGATACTCTATTAGGAGATGCACCATATAATCTATGGGCAGAAATAGTTACATTCTTTTTCAGATCTCCACTGTTAGACCTCAAGAGACCATATCTGGTTTTCTGTACTCCAATTTTTGTACAGTACTTCAGTTCTTCCACTATTTGACTTTTTTTTTTTAATTGACTCTGGCTGGCTTTTCACCTCCTCTCCCTGTAATCATACCAACTGCAGTTTACATGAGTTGGGAAAACAATATTTATATTTCTTTTGGAAACATAATGATTTTGTACATTCAAATGTAACAAGTTAGAAACTGACCTTTGAACTTGCTGAACGGCCAAGTAAGAGGAAAGCAAAGACCCATTCCCTGACTTTTTGTCAAGTAACACCACCTGGCTCACATATGTATTGCTCACAGATAGGCAGCTCTACACAGGTTTGGGTTTTTGAGAGAGGCAGGGGGAGCAATCAAAAACTAAGCCGTGAACAGAGTTCACAACTATGCAGTTTAAACATGTGGATTTTGTATTTGAACTTATTTACTGGTTCTTTTTTAGGATCACAGCTATATGCTCTGATGCATAATATATACAGTTGGAGCATCTAGAGAGTAAGATGCATGCAACCTGTATGAAATCTATCCCCATTTACTGTAGCGGTATTAAAAAAAAAAAATTGAAGAAAATTACTTTTACTGGCTCACATTCTCACTGCTAGTTAATATGGCACTATGTTGATAACTATTGTGGGTTAACCCAACAAGTAGCTAAACACCACAAAACCACTCACTTCTCACCCCGCAGTGGGGTGGAGGAGAGAACTGGGGGGAAAAAAGTGAAGTTGTGGGTTGAGACAAAGACATTTTAATAGGAGAGAAACTAAAGAGAATAAATAAATAATAATATCCAAAAGAAGTGATGCACAAGGCAATTGCTCACCACCCTGCTGAGTGATGTCCAACCGGTCCCCAAGCAGTGGCCCCTGGCCAGTTTCTCCCCTACTTCATACACTGATCATGACACCATATGGTCTGGGATATCCCTGTGGTCAGGAGGGCTCAGCTCTCCCAGATGTGTCCCCTCCCAGCTCCTTGTGCACCCCCAACCTCCTCGCTGGTAGTGGAGGGCGAGGAGTAGAAAAGGGCTTTACTCTGTGGAAGTGCTGCTCAGCAACAACTAAAAACACCAGTGTGTGATCAACGTTCTAAATTCAAACCACTGCACTAGAAAGAAAATACCAGCTACTAAGAAGAAAATTAGCTCTATCCCAGGTGAAACCAGACAACAACCTATACAGAAAAAGGTTTTCAAAAAATGAAAACTGGTCAAAAAATGACACTTTAAAAAGTTAGTGGAATTTGTTTACCTGGGCACTACATGAGTTTGTAGAAGTTTTGGTCCCAGGAATTGCTGCTCAAGTTACAGAGTTAATCTGCTTTTTTTTCCTCCCTCAGTCCACATCAGGACTGATATAAGAATGTAAGATATTTCAGCTAGGATGGAACTTCAATACATTGTGCAAAACCAACAAAATCGGCATATAACTCATTCTGTTCTTCAGCTTGAAAAGTCAGACTCAGAAGCAAACAGCAAGCTGCTGTAACCAGGGCTTGGAATGAAGCCAAGGTATTGCACTGAAAGCCTGATCAGCTTTGAACTGCAGAGCTGTGTACAGATAATACTAGTAACAGAATAATGGTAGGGGTTGGAAATTAAAAACACAGTCCTGTTTTGCTAATAAAATCAATAAGCCAAGTTTGCCAAATATAACATTTTCTCAACTTTTTAAAAAACACAAGTACCAGCAGGGTACAGTTTTTATTTAAAAAAAATGTAACTCACTGAAAAAAAATTTTATAATGAAAATGTCAACCCTAAGTTATCTTCAAACAGCCTTGAGAGACATGATATTTACTTCTTTGTATTTAGAAAAGACAACACCGAATTCTATTTGAACAAGGTGTAACTCAATTTACCCAAAGAATTTGGACTGTAGGAGTATAATAACCCATATTCCAGAAACACTGAAATCTATTAAATGTCTGTATATTTGAATTATACTCTTACTGCTTATCTCATTGACAAACTTAGTGTTACAAATGTTATAGAAATTAAGCAAATACTTCCAGCAATAGTGTAACATGCCTAGGCCATTACAGCTATGGAAGAATAGTGTCTGCAGGAAGAAGTTACTGAGTTCTACTTGTACAGGTTTAAAAAGCACCAAGACAACACTTCCTCTAATGAGTCCTGACAGCAGAGTTTAATGTAACTCTAATCCCATAACAACTAGCATTTTACTGATTGCATTCCAATTTTGTTAGAATATTTTAGCATGAACAAGCAGTTGTTTTAACAATATTCAATTCCCAAAACATACACAAAGTCTAAGGCCAAAATGCTTGTTCCAACTAGTAAAAATTCCAGGCAACCAGTAGTTTTGTCTCAGGAACAGAATTAAGTAGCTCTCATTGACTCCCAAAATTTCACAGACAGGAATGATTACATTAAACAACAAAAGAGGGGCACTCTCTCCTCTGGTCCAGTTTGAACCATCTGTCAGTGACATGAACATGCTAAAAAAGCTACACACAAAAGAGGAGTTTAGATAACCATAGTCTGAGTATCTAACAAAGAAAAAAAGATGCTACACTCAACAGTCTCAACAAAATAAAGCCCCTTGCAGAGCAATGTATTTTAACTGGAGACAGATTCAAAACTAAATACATAGAACTAAGTTCTACACATATTCCTTATGGTCACCTAATTCAATTAATGTTATTTCATTACTTGAATCACTGTAGAGCTTCTCTACACAAGGAATGAGGTTCTTCAACACAAAATGTGGACTAGTTTGTTGAGGCTGTATGTTGTGTTTGTGAGGTTTTGTTTTGTTGTGGGATTTTTTGTTTGGTTTGGTTTTTGTGGGGTGTTTTTGTTTTGTTTTATGGTGTTTTTTAAATTGGTTTTGCTTGATTGTTTTTAAACAGACTAACATTTAGGTCATGGTTTCTGCACAGGAGTATTATAAAAAGCACTTTTAATTGTGCTTTTAGAAAAGCCTTTTAGTATTACTTTGAGGTATATTTTAGCCATTAAAGATGATGTATGGAGATCAGTTTATGATAATGTACAGTATTAGCAATGCAATTTTTACAGCATGCAATAAGGTTACCTGGAAAATGTACAGGAATTCCACAGGGACTTTAATGACTGTTAGCTGTTTGGTACATATTCACATCTACTTTTATGCAGTAAAAGTATCACAAATTATGCTTTGGTTTGGAACAGAAAGATTAACAGATCCATAAGGAATATAAGTAAAACAGTTACAGAAAAAGCTACAAAGAAGAAAAATTCAGAGTTAAGAAAGTTGTCATTGTGTCTAACTTACACCATTGTGCTTGCAATCAAAAGCAGTAGCACTGTTGGTTTATATTAAAGAATCACTGCTCACTGGTGGCTGAATTGGGAACTATTTCATTTCTGTTTTCACTTAATTGAAAATGGTCTTGTCATTCATAAGCAGCATCTGCTCAGGCCGCAACCTTGGGTTCAGAGAACCTTAAACACAAGAAACAAAACCACTAAAATTACTGTTCAAGGACTGTGTTATAAAGCATTACCACACGCAGGACACACCCACTTAAAACAATGCCCATATTAATAAGTTACACCATTTCCCAAACAACAATGCCTGATTAATTATAATACTAATTTGCCTCTGCTAGTGATGCTCCTTGTCATGAATATCTTACATACTGCACAATTTTAATTACACAGAGCTCCCAAGACCATGCAAGAAAGCAATGGTGTTATTTTTTTCTCCATCATGTTTTAAGATCAACCTTCTGACAAATTTGTGTTTGACATTTTTCAAAGAGACAGATTAGATACTCCATAAGTTATGTTTACATGCATACAGAGTACACACTACAGAACACAGGTCTAGAATACTGTGCTCAGATATCAATGTGGAGCCTGAGAATATTGTATCTTTTTTTATTTCTCACTTATACAAAAAGAAAATCAGAATTTTAAGTAAAATGCCCAAATAATATATTCTCCAACTACTAGCGAAATTAATTTCTTTATTTTACTCTGTATTTGCCAAAGCTCAGGACTGACAGGAGGAACGTGCTCATGAAATTAATTGTCTTTATGTACCGAATTAAAAGTATTTGCCACAATTATGTTACAAAACAGTTTTACTACAGAGTAATAGAATTTTCTGTATCATGGCTGGCATTAAGGCTATAGCCTGTCCTTAAAGCCCAAACAAATTACACTCAGAGGAAATGCAAGCATTAATAACACAAAGCACAGATTTAAAAAAACCCCAATTTTCCCCAAATTGTTATTTGCTGCCATGCTATTTTTCAGCTCACAGACATGAGATATTATTAGTTTCCCAGCTGTTAGTTTCAGTAATTTTGTTTGAAAATTAAATTCCGTGCGAACGAGTTGCAAACCAGAATCTGCCTTAATCTCCTAAGCAGTCAATACTTCCAAGCACGTGGCTACTACAGCTAATTCCACTATTAGGTACAAAAGCAAAACCAGCTTAGAGACAGCACTAACTGACAGGTTTCAATACTACAGGCACCTAAACACAAAATTTTGGCCCTGGTAATGAAGGAACTGGTTTGTCTCTCATGAAGTTCCTCCCTCTGTTTGTCACTGCACTGTACAGAAAACAAGACATGCTGCTTTGCATAAAACAATTACAGTGTACAGCACATCATTGCAAATACATTTTTTTAATGGATAATATTCTGACGCACTTCAGCCAATTCTATACATGTATGTATACACATTTTAAGTAGATTCAGAAATCGGGAATCTAAACAGCCATTCTTCAAAGACCTATTCGTCAAATGCCTACAAAGTCATTTAAATGAGAGAAAAAGCATCATGCTTCCCTGAAAAAGATTTTTAAATTCTGTCTCTCAGTAAGAAAACCATTTCTATCTGACCCCACTCATGACCCTAAAATTTCTCTAAAAATTTAAATTATATATCTAAAACAGTTCAGGTGATCTCTGGTCTCCCATTCCAGTGTAGCAGATTTTGAGGACATTCTTTCCAACTACCACACAAGTTCAAGCATAATTTAAGTATAGGAAATGTATTTTATATTCACTCTTCCTGAGTCACACGTTTGGAGCAGGTGATGCTTTATTCTCTTTTACATATCAATTTTTACTTACGCCTTTTTTAATCACTGAGGAAATGATAAATTATATCAGTTGCATTGTGTTAAGTGTGGAATACTCGGAGAAGAACGGAACACTCCCTGGATATTTGGCAATGAATTTATGCGTCTAATTACTGAGGCATGCTGCTAACTCTTGAAGATTTTAGAAGAGCTAAAACCATCAGATGGATCCGTCCTCCTCCCCCTTTTCCCACGACTAAAAATTTTACTTCTTGTATTATTTACTTTCACCATTGAAAAAAGGTCCGTTTAAAAAGTGAGCTTACTCACCAGGTGGGTCTCCCAGACACACACAGAGCTCAGGCTGCAAAGCACTCGGAAGCCTGTTAAGGGACCTGCTGCCAAGGACTGGCTTTAGATCTATTTATAGTGTAAACATGGTGAAGGCCAGATAAGTCTCATTAGCCTATTTAACAGCTATTTGAAGATTTGTTTATTTAAGATGCAATAACTTGACAATAACTGCAAAAGCCTGGGTTTCTCCAAAACATTTTAAAGCTTAAGCAACACCCTGTTAAGTTTGTTACCAACATCACTCCTGAAAGCCCTTCACACCTTTAACAAGTGCAGAGTATTTCTGCATTTAAGGACCTCATGAACTCCAATAAACTGAACAATCACAGCAAACAAGCCTTTCATTACATCAACTCCAAGTAAAAGCCATATAAATGCATACTAAATCAGAAAGACAAATTCAAGAACTAATACCTTTTTGTAACTGGATTTAAATAAGCTAATTTTGGTCTTTGGCACTGGCTCTCAGGAGGGAGACTTAAAATCACAGACCCACATGGCTGAAAAAGAGAAGAATACACACTACTGTTGCACAGATGCCACTGAAGGTACAAAGATCCAACTCAGAAAGAGAGAATAATGTGATAAAAAGATTTTTAAAAAGAAAGACAAATAATCTGAACGCAGTTTATGTAATGGAGTGAAAAAGAAGGTGCTTGAAGCGCATACCAAAAAGGCAAAGAAAGCTCTAAGAATCATTCATAGCCACATTAGTGTAAACCAAAGTCCTAAGAAACAACTTCCTCTCAGGAAACACAACTTCTTGAGTCACAATTAAGGCTGGAAAAAAAGCAAGAATTAAAAAAAAACAACAAAAAAACCCAAGCAGAACTGATGACTATGAACTGCAAACAGCTGGGCACATTTTGTTACACAAAATAAAACAATTAACCATGACCCCAGTTTACTATGCCTGACTTTCAATGTGAGGTGTATCTCAGTATAACATCCCACTGGTTTAGCATTTCTTAAATTTCACTATCATTTGAAGGGGAGGGAAGGGGAAATCAACTCCACAATTAATCAAAATTAAGTAATGGTTTTAAGTTAAGCCTATTTTTTTCCACTCCTGTGCAGAAAGATATTCTGGTTTAGTAAAGATGATCCAGTGACCTAGTCCAATGTCTACATTAATTTAGCAGATACTGAAGTGGAAAAATTACCTTGTACCCAGGTGTTTCACCTACTGTTATCTCCCTTCTCTATACAAGTTGACATGGAAAACATATGAGGAACATGCATGTTCTGTGATGGATGCAGTGAAAGACCACCTGTGAAAAACATTCCACTTCTCACTTCTGTTTACAAAGCAAAATGAAAGGAGGCTGTGAAGCCACTAACACTTTAATGATAATTAGGTGTACTAGAACATAACTCCATGCAAACCTTGTCCGTGCTCTCAGCTTCTATTGTAAGAAATGTTGACTGGAGTGTGGTGTTCAAAAGGAGGAAAACATTAGGATCTCTGTTAGCTGTAGCTCTATTGTCTTGTACCTTTTAAAGAATGATTTATTTCAGTTGTTACCAGCTTTACTGAGCTAAACACAATAGCACCACACTGTGGGAGAAAGCATTGTCATACATACATGGTGAATGAGGCAGCAATTAGGAATTGAGGCATCATAAGAAATGTTTCCAAGTGCTTTGGAAGTTGTGTATGCCCCTCAGGTTTAGAAGGATATGAGGTCTGGATTGCTGTCTGATAACTTTAGTACTAAATGAAAGATCCAACTTAAGATGACAAACTTAAAGGTATATTACAGCCAGATTTTGAACATATTTCTGATCTCAGCAAACCCGAGCATCCCATTCCCACTATTTTTATAAACTGCAAGATATTGAATATAGTATCAGAGGCCATCCCACTCTCAGAAACATCAAAAGCAGCTGTCACGTGCAAACTCTGGCTGAATCCAATTAAAAACTCAATTTTTCAGCCTCCTGCTGAAGAATCTTGTCACAGAGCTTACAAAAACCATGAGATACAACGGATGAGGTTAGAGAGAAGCTCTGGAGGTCATCTCCACCCTTCCTGATCAAGCAGTATCACCTACAGTGAGCTGCCAAGAGCCATCCACTTTTAACTATCTCCACAGATGGAGACTCAAGAACCTCTCTGAGCCATCTATGCCAGGGCTCAGCCATCCTCACAGTAAAAAAACACCAATGTTCAGTCGGTCCTGCTTTTCAGCTTGTGCCATTGCCTCTCTCACCTCCCTCAACCTCCTGGTAACACTCCTCCTGAGCCAGCCCAGGACACCATCAGCTCTTCTTTACCACAGCTGGCTCACGTTCATCTTGGTGCCTCACCAGGACCATCACAGGCCTTTCCTGCAAACACACTTGCCAGCTGGGCATCCCTCCAGCATGTGCTGCTGCTTGGGGTTGTTCCTCCCCAGGTGCAGGACTTTCCACACTTCTCCTTATTAAATGCCATGAGGTTCCTGCCAGCCCGTTGCTTCAGCCTGTCAGGGACTCCCTGGATGGGAGCACAACCCTCTGGGGTACCAGCCACTCCTCCCAGTTTGGTGTCACCAGCAAACCTGCTGAGGATACAGACTGTCCCATCACCCAGATCACTAATGATGTTGAAGAGGACTGGACCCAATATTGACCCCTGGGGTACAACAGTAGTTCCTGGCCTCCAACTAGACTTCGTGTCACTGATGAGCACCCTCTTCAATCCACCTCACTGTGTGCTCAACCAGCCCATACCCCTGCAGTGGCTCTATGAGAATCTTGTGGGAGACATTTTCAAAGGCCTTTCTGAAGGCTACACAGAAAATATCCACTGTTTTCATTCATCTGCCATGATTTTTTTTCACCAAAAAAAAAAAAAGGAGTTGTGCCAGCTGCAAGTAGGGATCAAAGATCCTTGAAAACAATTGACAAATCCAGCATCTGATAAAATTTCAAACATTTGTTCTATGAGGACAAGCTGAGGAAAATGCACTTGGTATAGCCTAGAGAAGAAAAAAAGACCAGCTGACAGTAGTCTTTCAACACCTGAAAGGTTATCAAGCAAACACAGCCAAGCTCTTCGCTTTGGCCTAACACCACACATGTAGTGATCATACACAGCACAGCTCATTCATTTCCAAAACCTCATTCACTCATCTGAGTCCTCAAGGTTTTTTTCTTTGTTTTGCCAAAGGAACAATGCAACACGAATCTTATTTATCCTATCTACTGCCTCTGGACTGATGGGTCACCACACAGGAAAGAAAACTGCCCCAGCAACAAAGGCTTAAAGGGATATTCATCATTTTCTTACCCATAAATTTTCAGACATTCAAATAGACCAGGAGCAAGAGAGTTTGTACTGCATTCATACTATACAATACATTAAGCATCTCCAGTTTCATTAGTCTGAGGCAGAGGTGACAACAACCTGCTTCTTTCCAGCAGCATAAAAGACAGAAAAAATCCACAGGGAGGAGGGACAAAGCACAATTTTCTATTTTTGAATGAATATAAATAACTGTCTGATCGACACAAAAACCCATCCTCTGACTACATCCATATGCTGGAATCTTCTTTTTTCAGTGACAGATAAGACCATCACACAATTCTACAGAGACAAAGAAAGCTGAATGGAATCACAGTATCTTGCATATTTCTAAGAAGGAACTGTAAAATTACAATGCCCAATTTCTGCTAAGCCTGTATACAAAAATACTACATGAGCAATGGCTGAATTTTTTATTATATCTACTCAGAAGGTTCTTTTACAGAAAAGCAGCACTTTAGGAGGTAGTTTTCAGGTTTATGTTTGTAAAATGAGTATTTCTATATGGTAACATCCTTCCAAGAATGTTTAATCAAGTGCTTTCCCTGTAACGTGCCATCAACAACAGCAGCCGAAGCCAAATTCTCTCTGTTGGTGACCTTGTACAATCCCATCCTTGCTCAGGAAGACTGCAAGGACATGATATAGGAAATCACTGCCAGTTTAACAACCGTATGCAGATTTCTGTGCAACTCATTCAAGTCTAGACAGTCGATTTAAAAAGCCAGTCTGGCTTCAGTATTCACACTGCACATCACAGGAAAGGTGGAAATTGTCACACTTGCTAATTTTAAGAGTCACAGCTACTAAATACTCCTGCTAATTTTTAAGTTTGCAATGCTAACAGGGTTATTTTCTTTTTTCTTTTTCTTAAACCAATGACTTACATGCATCATATGGAAATGTTAATGAAGAACAAAATACTGAGAATTACAAGAAGTGGACAAACTTTTAACTCTTTCAGAAGAAAGACAATAGAAGTACCAGGATGTAGCTTAAAAACATCCACAGAACTCAGAATCGCGATGGTAACACAGAATACATTGATTATTCAGCTTAAAGAGTCTAAAAAAAAAAATCAAACCAACCAACCAAAAACCCGAAGAAAATGTCTGCTCTGACGGCAAGATTTAAAAGAAGTCTATCAAAATGTACAAAATTCTTCAATATTTTCTGCACTGTCTGAAAATAACAGGTCTGTCAACTGGAAGTGAGTCACCAAATTTTGTCCAGAAAACATCTTCACGCTCAGTTGTACCAACAGATATATATATTAGTAATATTTCAACATATTAAAAATCTGCATAACATTACCATAATGTTGGCAAGTTTGTAAAGCCTAAATAACTTATACTAAATTGAGAGTTTATATGAATTCACAAGATAGCTGCAGTACGATGCACATAAACAGGATCAGATAATCCAAGCTGGCAGAGAGCTGTCAAACCAAGCTGTAACCAAGTGATGTTTCCTCTGTCAGAGCTTCCATTCCTCACCTTGGGATTCCTGCAATTGTTCCCTAACCTGCTTTGGTCTAAATGAGCTACGTTTGCAAGACAGAATATTTGAAACATTTAAATTAACCCAGTTCATTTAAAATGAAGGGAGCTGTGCCACAAGCACCAGGGACGAGGGGAGAGCAAGAATGAAGATTCAGGAGGAGTAATTTAATCAGTTAAAATATTGGATTGAGAAAGAGGGAAAATATAACTTGAGATGGCTGACAACAATCAACTGTTACCACCCACGATTCTCCACTGTGATTCAGCTCAGTACAGTTTCTGAAGTCAACATTTTTGTTCATACCTTATTTTTATCATACTAATAACCTCTACTCTGTTTGCTTTTCTGGCTAGATGGCACACAAATAAAGAAATAAATTAAATAAATAAACCATTCAACTTAAAAGCCCCTGAATATTGGAGGAAGAACTGATGGCAATAACCTTGTCAAACATTCCATCCCTACTCACAGATCAATCTTTACACCCTTCTCCTTACTCCACTTTGCTAAAATGGTCTCTCTCATGTTTAATTATCACCTCGCTAATCCTGCCCTTCATGATTCTCATCTTGCTTCCATTCCTCTTCTCCCTTCTCAGGCACCAGCTGCTTCTTTTCCACAACCTTTAGCTCAGCTGGGATGTTTTTCCTCTCACCTTTACAAACATCCTATTATTAACCACTAAATTAGTTTCTACTTGCTGCTCCTTTTCCCTCCCTCAACCCATTTCATCTGTCCTTGCAGGCTGGCAATCACAAATCCTCCTCCTCTGCCTGGTTGTTCCATTTCATGTTTCAAACTCTGTTCCTTATTCCCTCCTTCCCCTCAACCTACTCATCATTTTTCCTTCCTCTTCCTGCCACAATCACCCTAGATAGGAATCTTTCCCCCAGCAGCTTCCTATTCCAACTTCTGTTCCGCTCCTTTCTCATCCTGCAGCTTCTGTAAATATACTCCTGAGTGGAGCCAGGCTGGACCATGCTCCAATTAAAAACCAAGCTTCCAAAATTTACTTGGCCAGGATTTCAATGATTCCTGCTCCTTCCCATTCAGGAATAACAGGAAAAAAAAAAGGCATAACAAGGAGAAGTTATGCATTTATTTTAGACTAGGATTTAGTTTTTAAACAAAAGATAGAGATTTTTCAGAGATTGTTATAGAAGCCTTAAAATTTGAAGTCCTTCACTTACCAAACACACATAAATAACGACTCAGTCATATATTTAAAAGCTTCTACAAGAACTCTTAGAATTATTATTTTCCAATTTGTTATATGTACCAATGACTGCTTTTTCATAGCATTCCCATAAAGTGGCATAATACTGTAATTCTTAATGAGAAAATGCAGGGATTTTTACACTTTAAAGTACCCTGTATTCTCTAGAACATTTTTGCTGCTTCTTTTCTACAGTCTTCATTCTTTGTATTTATCCTGCTTACAGAAGTTTGTATCTTGAATCTAGATTGCAACTTCAACCAATTTCCCAGGATTCTAAGAACCAAGGAAGTTAGTTTCCTTTAAATATTGGCATCTATTCTATATCTTCATTTTCCCAAGATTTCTTCTGAATTTGTTAAGGGTCTGTTTATGACCCTTAATGAAATTCTTCATTTTTTACCTCTACTACTATACCTTATGTCTTTTTATAGAAGCTAAAATGGTGTTTTCTATTATTGCATATAAGACGGTTCACTGGAAAAAGTAGACTGACTCTTCAAAGCAAAAAAATCCCAAACCACAAAACATGAAACCAAAAACCAGCATTCATGAGCTGACCTATACAAAAACAGCCAGGAGCAGCACATCATATCTTTATGGAATGAATTACTCATCCTTACAGCAGCACTGAACAAGATGAACAAACAGCATTAGAAGCCTCCAACCTGTACATTACAGTTCCCTTCGCAGGCAAGAATTCAACCTAAATTCCCCATCGCCTGTAGCCTTCTAATAGTCTGTTCTTGGGTACAGAACCACCCAGCTAGAACAGCAGGATTGTAGAGCTCCACATCCAAGTCTGACTTCTAACTCAGGACACTTAGTCAAGGCTGGGTCTCCCACAGCCGGGCTGGTGCATTAACCACACACTGGACAAAAGGAAATTAATTCCCACTCTTCCTCCCTGGACCCTCTTCCCCTTATTTTGATCACAACAATCTTCACCAGCCCTGCACTGAGTTCAGTATACTCCAACATGGCCTGACCTGACTTGAGAAAGTTTCTGTCAAAGCGCTCAAGGGTTGAGACAAGTTTTGTACTGTTCCCTTCACTGCTGCAGCACAACAGAGCTAAAACCAATCCTGAGCAATTACCTCAGCAGATCAGATCTAATCACAACTTTAGAGATGCTGCTGAAGCACACTGTTGATTTACTGCTCCAAAATGTAACTATCAAGTATTTTCAACACCATGTGAAATTAAGGTACTTATGAAGCTTTAAATAAGTAAGTAATATCACAAAAAAAATATTAAAAAGTGAACCACAGCCTCCAACTGAGGCCCTGCCAGGCTTCTAGAAGTAGAATTTGGGCAAAACTCTTGGTCCAAATGTAGCCCTGAATCAATTCAATACAACACACAGATGCAGATTTTTTCCGAATAGTTCTATTCAAGCAGTGACTGGAACTGACCAGTGATTTCAGAAAGTACATTAAAAAAAAGCTGATTTGGGGAGGTGGGAGGGGATCAAACGTCATTATAGAAATATCAACCTTTTTTTTAATGTAGAAACCCTAGAAACTGCATATTTACTATTATCAGGACAAAAAGCCACTAAACCACAGATAAGTATCCCTTTAGCTTGTCAACAATATAAAAGCTCAAAGTTTTAATTTGCCTTTATGTGTAAGAACCCATAAGAGATGTGAATATGTTTCAAAAACATCTGCACTGGGGATATTTGGAAAAACATAATCATTTTGTTCATCTTACAGCAGCAATGGCAAAATACTAATTAAAATAAAACTCAGCCACTCAGTACAAATGATAGATACCAAAAAAGCTAGAATTACACCCTTTGGCTGGACAGAACAGCATGAAAGTATTTCAGCAGGTAGACCTCTGAATAAAGATGACTTTTTCTGCTGTAATGTATCTGATAATGTTCAGTCTTTGCTGAGACCTTCAGACAAGTCAAGGAGGGGGAAGTCCCAGAAATGGACTTAAAACAAATTCCCACAAAACTGAACACCCAGTTACATTTTAGATTAAAAAAAAGGTTTGCAGATACTACTGTAAGTGCATCTACCTGCCTCAAGTTTGGGTGCAGAGATGGCTCAGTCTTGGCAATGAGTGGTGAAAGCCTTCTGTAGGCACAGCAGCAGGTGATAAATCTGACACAGCCTTCTGCAGAGATGCAACTTTAGTACAGGTACAACAAGTAGAAAAAAGTTCCAAGGCTGTAGTGCATGAACATTCACAGCTGGAGTAAGGTTGAATGCTGAAAGGGAGGATTTACTGCCAAGCAGTTTGTACAAAACTCTGTTTTTTTTCCTCAATACACTAAAAATTATGCTATGCATATGCTTTAAAAATAACCAAATGAACAAACCCTTTTTTGCCCCCACAGACAGTTATCATCTTATTATAAAACTCTCTTGGGTAAGCTTAGGCCAGACTTCAGAAGTTAATGTACTAATTAAAATAAGGACTTGCAGCAGCTAAGCAAGGTTTTCTCTAATCAGTTTGTTCAAGCATTCATTTCAAATCTACTGTACCTTGCAAAAATCAAGTCTGATTTACTTCTACCTGAAGACCCAGCAATATGTGAGTAGGAACCAGGCAGCACAATGGTCACCATTTCCTGCTTTTTCTCTCCACATTCAAGTGAGAAGCAGCTGAACTGTCTAGAATGGAGATCCCATTCCTGAGTCTCAATGCAACCTAGAGATTGAATCAAAGCCCCCTTCCTCATTTTTAGGTTTAAGTGCAACCAAAAGAACTAAAGCAACTATTTGGACATCTCTTGAGATTCAAAATCTTGCCTCCTTTCTTCCCACTGGGAACGAAGAATAAACATAATCCCCAGTATACCTTGGGTCTTTTCCCTCTGAATACAAAGAGGGTGATTCCCACCTGCCCATTGTTATGACAACCTTACTCAACACCAACTGCTATGGCCAAAATCAGATCATAGTATGACCAAACCCAGAATATATAATCCATGGAAACAGGTATCTAGAAATCATTTCAGATAGTTCACAGATGTCATAGTTCAACCATACATCCAGGGTAGCAGCATCTGGGTTTTTTAATGATTGAGCCACACTTTCAAAATGGATTATTTCCAACTCACTGCTCATTTCCTATCTTAAGGAGAAAGGATTCCATTCATAAGGCTAAAAAATTCCATCTTTACAGGCTTGTCGTTTCCGCAAGCATTTGTCCCGAACAAGTCTTTAAAATTATTACTTTATTATTGAGGGTCTAGTCCAAATGTGACTTCAAGTACAAACTAGAGAAAGATTATGTCAGAGTAAAAGAAGTTTTTTAAAATATGTGTATTTAAATCTCCTAACGACCTCCTGGTCCTCCTCTACACAGGGTTCTTTTGATCATTCAAGGAAGGTGTTGGCCTGGTTCTCAACAAAATAATTTCTACATATGAGACACTCAAGGGATAGATAATTCTGTCTACTATATGATACCCCTCTGCAACAAAGTAGATTCCAAGTATCACACATTCCATGCATCACTGAGGATCACTAAAAGGGAGCCAACACCAACAGCTCCTTCTCCCACTAATGTTTTCCAGCACATGACAATCACATATAATCCACTGAGAAGCAGAAAATATTTGCCTGGGAGGTAGAAAAAAAAAATAAAAAAAATTATATCATCTGGTCTTTCCTTCTAAAGATAAAGACATGTAATCTTCTTTCTGATAAACTGGTTTCCTGGTTTAACTCTTTTCAGGAAGACACATGGCTTCCATTGCTCCCTGATTCCTATCCAGGTGAAGATGAAAGTTTTAAGAGTAATTGCCCTGTAGTTGCAAAACTGGCCAAAATCCCTGAAGAAAATGACTCAGTGGGAAACTCATGAAAGGGGTGGGGGGAGAAAGACTCTTTTTAATCCTGTTTTTTTTTCTCAGTCTAGTTTATGCCCCAAAACAGTGAGAACATGAACAAAAGTGACAAGGAGGGGGGAACACACCTGAAGGAACACAGCTTGATGGATTTGTTTTAGAACTTCATTATATACATTTCACTATGAAATGGAAGAACTTTGAAAGTGAACATTTGTACAGAAACTCTTTTCTGGACAAGATTAAAATTAATTTCATCTGCAATATTAATATTGTGAATATTTTCTACTATTTGCTGTCAACTTCCTCTCAAGGAAATAATTCCCACTAAACAGAATTACCAATAGAAACCTGTAAGATTTTCATGAAGTACATAAACATTATAAACTGTTTATGTAAACAAACATGGATTAGAATTTAAATAAACTGTTTCTGTCACAACTATCTGACTACAGTTAGAATCTGCTACTACTAGACAGATTTTCTCAGGAACTTAAATCAAGAAAGCATTTTAACTGATGAAAGCGCACACACACAATTTTAATTAGCAACTCACCTCCAATATAACACTGAGAAGCTGAACGTGATTTTTTCTGTCCGTTCTGAATAGCACCAAACATTCATAAATACACTGAGAGTTCTGGATACTGGATTATTCCAAACCATATCAGCATACTTACCTTGCTGATTGCTACCTCACTAATACAGCCCTTCCCAACCTACCTGCTAAAATACAGGAGGTAACATATAACACGTGCTTCACTGAGAAACAGGACTGGGGAGGATTGAGAAAACGTCTGAAATAACTGGGGGGGAAAAAACCCAACCAAAAATGAAAGGGTTTCACATTAGATCCATACTGTCCACTTTCCCATTCCTATTGTGTGCAATAAGCACATCAGGACCAAAAATTTGCTCCTGAGCAAGACACTAACTACAACAACTCAGCTCCTGCCCATTAAAGCAGACAAAAATACAGGGGTTTTGCACACTTTGCAGGGTCTTAACTCTGAACAAGAAAAACACAACTAGCACTTAGTCCAATGTGATTTTGGACTTAGCACACCCCTGTGCATTTGAGCCTCTCCAAAGAATGCTGATCAAAAGATTTTTGCATGTCACTGAAGAACAGCATGCTTTCTGAAGGTTTCTAAACAACAAATTTCCAAAAAACATTTCAGCTGATAGGATGGAAGATCATATTTAAGTTTTCTAGAAGTTAAGGAGAATGGGGTTAAAAAAATGAAGAATTTTACCAGCCCATTTACATGTGGATAAATTTAAAAAGAACTTAAAACCCCCCCAATATACAGTGTTGATACCATCTCTCATTTACTAACAGGGCAGGATCACACCCCTTCAAATGACCTTACTGGCATAACTTTTTCCACAGAGCACACACTACTGCACAAGACATGTTTCAGACTTCAGAGATACAACTTTCTCCTTTCTCTTGGAGATTTATATTTCCAGAAGTCCTTGAACATGGGCAGTAGGCATGTAAGTTTTCATTTCCTGAGATTTCAAGAGTTACCCTGTAAAACAGCATCAGCTTAACAAAAGCAGCAAGGAAAAAAAAAAGCAGCAATTTTTAATCATGTTTTGAGAGCCATCCCTACTTCCAGCAAAGTCACAGAGATTAAGTAAAGTAGAAAAATGTGGAAAATATAAAAGGTATTTTCTGCTAGTTACAGTATACAGGAAAGACTGGAGCAAGTTTGTATTTATTAGGTATAAAACATACTTGTGTGCTGAAAAACCCCTTCTTTTCCCGGAAACTGACTGAGTAGGGAAGCACAGTTGCTAAAACAAGACAACCAAGCTCTTACTCTCCCCTGGTGAGAAAAGATCAGGTAAACTTCCTTCTTCCACATGTGCTCACAGTGACACAATTCAAGCACAGAGAACTACTACTTCTCTTCCTTGAATTCTGGGCAGAAGCAGTGAAGCCACAAAACTTTACTTTTTCCATGCTGCAGAGGTGAAGTCAACCTGTTAGAAGAAAAGCTCTTTCCCCTACAGCTTTTACAGATATTATGGGGGAAAAATAACCCCAAAACAAAATAATGTCACTTATTAAGTACCTGAACTGTCACTGGGACTTTGAGGAGATAATAACACAACAGGTTACCATGTACCACTCCCTCCACAGAAAAAAAATACAGGTCTCAACACTACAGTCTCAGTTGGCTACAGATTCAAAGATAAAACTATGATGACACTTTTTCAAAGGTTCTTGTAACTATGAGGAGAAACTTTGTGTAAGTTTAGGTTTCAGAAACTGCAACTGTAGTTCGATCCTGCAGCAAGTCAGTTTTCATGGGAGCAAAATTCTGATTGACAGACATCCTACAGTCTGCTGGGAGAACAGTGAGTCTGAAGAAAACTAAACCGAGATCTCAGTGTAAGCCAGAACATACAGTGTGAAATAATGAATAAAAGTATCGATGGGGAAAAAAAATGGAAGGGAAAGCAGGGGAAAAAATCCAGAATGAAGCTTTGACAGAGCTACCGAGGAGCTTCTTATGAAAGAAATGCTAAAAGAATGGAAACTGGCAAAGAAACCCTTAAAAACATTAAGGGGTATTGTCACTCAAACTGGAAGTAAAAAGCTGGTACTGAAGAGATTGGCAAACCCCCAAACTGTTCTATATTCATTAACCAACCAACACAATATACTGCCTTTTTCATAGTAAACACAGTTACAGGAGTGTGACTTACAAATTTTTAACAACCAAATTGAGAGCAAGAAGTGCGGGAAGTTTGCTTATTAACTACAGCTGTATCTGAAGATGAAACAAGGAAGAATGCAAGACACTTCTCCTTAGAGAAACTCCCTAATGTATTCTAAGAGAAATAAACACAGGACAAACACAGCTATTTTCTTGACTGATACAGCCTTCACAAAACAAACTCTTCTAACAGCAGTCAGTCGTGAAATCCAGCCAAAGTTTGTCTTTTTAAGAGCACGGATGAAAATGCAGGATCAAATAGCAGCTCAGGATAAATTTCATCGAGAAACTAGAGATGGCAGCAAAGTCTCAAGCTAGCAACTGAGAGTAAGAGAAAAAGTTAAATGAAAAGGAAAGTTCTGAATAATTCTTACAATCCAAAGAGTAAACATTTCAAGTTTGGTTGGGGTTTTTTTTCTCTTTCCTTTTTTAAACAGTGACCAGAAAAAAAAAGAAAAAGGAAATCCATTAGTAAGAACAGGTATAAACCACAGTAAGGCTATATTTTTAAATGCAAGAATTTCACAGATCAATTTTTAGCACATATGAGAAAAAGAATTTTAAAACATCTTTAAACAAAATGTGCATGTTCAAAATCTAACGTGCATCAATATTCTCAGAAGTCAATGATGATTTCTGAATGTTCCAGCCATATATCTGAAACCACATTTCAGGAAGATATTTTTCTCAGGCTTTTTCTTGGCTTTGCAACTGTAACAAATACTGAAGAGCCGGGTATAGGCTCGGTTTTAGGAAGACAATTTCAGACTTAGTTTTCCGCAACACTTTAAAATTTTAAAAAATACATTCTCAATACAGGAAACTAAATCATATTCTGAAAAACAAGAAGTATTCAGGGAAAGAATCATATAAGTTCCACAAAGTGACCTCACCTTCCTGCTAAATTGCATCCCTGAGAGTAATCTAAAATTCTACACTTCCGAGTTTGCTGCTTAATTCTAAAACTAAAGGACCCTGGTGCACTGAAAGGCACTGACCAAAGAGCAACGAAATCTCAGTATCTCACAATTATGGAGAATACTCACAACAACAGTTCTGCTGTGTATTTTGCCTTGGTACTACCTGGGACATGTTCTCAGAACCAACCTGTCAGTCCATGCCCAGTGCAGCAACTGCTGCTACTCATCAGTGCTTGAATGAATCATTCCAAAATCAGGAGGCACATATTCAAATCCTTCCCTAACACACAATGCCTGCAAAAGCCCTCACCAGGCTAGAAGACCTGGGAAACAGAGGTATTCTTACCACTCTCAGCTCATGTTTTATGGAATCATTTAATATTCACCAGACCACTAAGAAGGGAAATGAAGCATCTGTGATGATTACATTCAATAAGCAAAAAGAAGAAATCCAATTCCCAGTCCCTGTACTGAGAAAATTTTAAGTATTTCATACACAAAACATAAAGAAAACAACTCTACAGTCAGCAATCTGTTTGAAAACGTCCCTAACCAACACAGCACACAGAAAACTCGAGCTTTTGAAAACTTCAAACAATGAAGAAACTAAGAATCCAAGAAAGATTCATCTGCAAGAGCTGAGAAAGTATCCTGTCTCAATGGCAGCTATGAAGTTTTGAATACTTTACAATTGCAAGTGGCTGCAGCTGATAAAAAAAAATTGACACACTTGAGATCTAAGATTAGAGAAAGAACTTCTGATATTTTAAGCACCCTGTTTACATTATCCTTTTAAAGATAATTAAACCTTAAGGGCTGAACATCCGAGAAGCCCAGCCAACAGATAACCATGTTTTCCAAAGAGGAAAAAGTAAAAAAAAAAAAATAATCTAATAGCTCTAACTGAGCAAAACAGTTCTGTCTGACCTTCAGTTTTGAAAGCCCCTTTTGTTACTTCCATCTCTTCAGTGCTGAAGCTCTGAAATTAAGATGCTTGCAGGAACAGACTATGGAAGAGGTTACCTCTAGTTTGGGGGACTAGAAAGGAAAACAGTGTTTTCTGTAGGTAGAAGTAGGCACTTTTCAATCTAAACTTGATCTAGATGCACTAACAAAGAATTTTTCCTAAAAAAAAAAAAACAAACAAAAACGCCAACAAAAAACCCCAACAAAACAAACAGACGAAAGGCAAATATTTTAATTGAAACAAGTTCTTGATCAATACAAAACATTTTACATTTAGGTGTAGAGCTAAACAAGACTGGAAAATAAGAAGTTCAGGAAAATTTTGCTTTTGAATTTCTTGAACGTTCCTAAGTGTGCTATCAGAGCTTTTGCACACAATCACACCAGAACCAGAAGTAACAGATGTGGTTTCTATAAAATTAGAATTATTCACAAACATTAAGCATGCTTGCTGTTCAGAGTACATCCAACTGCTGGATGAATTCTGGATTTTTTTCTGAAGGACCCAACAAGACACATGCACATCTGAAGAGCATTTAATCATGCCATGAGCTAATACACTTCAAAAAGTTAATTCAATAAAAATCCCAGATTTAGTTGCCTTCCTTACTTTATTTGACTATACTGTATAGCCAATTAAAATCCTGAATGAAGTGAGGTCCTGATGTAAAGTTAGTGCTTGGTTTTAATTATGAGGAATGTCTATGTGTATAGGAAGAAGGAAGAAACAAATTATGAATATAAAGACAACTGTGCTTTGTGTGTGTGTGTGTAACTAACGGTATGTTAATTTAAAACTTTTTTTCCTCTAAAAACAAAACAAAAAAAATCTCCTTTTTTTCTTGCCCTTTACTCCTTTCCCTTACCGTTGTCTGGGTAATGGCAGAAAAGGGTTTGGAGGTTAACTCCTTGCTTATTAAAAAAGCCAAACATGCTTCAAAAAAAACCAACAAACAATAAAGCATTTTATGATATGGCCTTAGTAATTCAGTTGTCAAAGGTGAGGAAAGGGGAGGGGTCCTTGCACACCTTATTTCTCTCCATCCTCAAGTCTTCTACCTGCAGCAAGTCCTGACTGCATTGTAAGTCTGGTCAAGCCAGTGGAAACAGCAGAATAACCCATCCAACAAGTCAATATTTTTTGTAGTGCACCAGGCTTATATAGATCAGATGAATGCTAGAGCTGGCACAGAGGAAGGGTGGATCACTTGGGGCATGGAAGCACACAAAGAGAGCAACAGCTCCTTCTTCCAGCAGCAGGAACTTAATTCAGCTCCCATCACAAAGCTGCCCTCACATACTCCTACTACCACATTTACAGATGCTACAGACCAGCTACAGCTTGACACGGCTCTACTTCAGGAATCATAATATACTTAAAGAGGCTGCAGGATTGTGGAGATGCAGGATTTCACCTCATTCCCAGCCTGGTTCCCTGTTCCACATGCAGCCAGACCAGCACTGACCAGACAGGTGTCTTCTCTAAATCCATCTGAACTCAACCTGGATTCAAGTTCAACCCTGGAAAACATCAAGAGTTCCACAAAGATCTACTCTGTTCCAGAAAAAGTTACTAGTTCAGATCAATATTGATGCAGGAAAAATTCTATCCCTGAAATATACAATTCCATAATTTTTTGTAATCTTCACAGGCTACCCTCACCCCCACCCTCTATATCATCTTTTCCTAACCAGTGAGAGGGGTGTGGAGGGGTGAAGAAGGAAGACAAGATTACCTCATCTGCTTCTTCACTGTCCCTTCCACTTATAGGTGTATAGATCCCTCTAACTGAGCTTAAATTAGTGCTTTCCCACTGTTCAGAACTGTTCCTCTCTGTTCAGCATCAGAAACGTCTGAAGCCAAAAAAAAAAGGAGCTGACAACTCCATTTGCTGCAACAGCTGGAGGATTTCCCTGCAGCAGGGTGGAAGTAAAGCAATAGGAGACCCTTTTGGCCAGCAACTCTAAGCAAGAGCATCAAGAACCCAGCCAAAGGTTTTACTCGTAGATCCTCTCCCCAAAATGAAACTGGGAGAACAAAGATAGACTCGTTCTCACCATCTGAGCAGAATTTACACCTGTTCCTCTAACTTTCTTTTAGGAGAAATACTAAGTTCTCTTTTGGGTTTGGTTTTTGTTGTTTGGTTGGTTTTTTTTAAGACAACACCTCTAATACTGAGATAATGAATACTTAAGGCACAAAAGTAAAATGTCTTCTTTACAGACCCACTTAAAGATTTCATGAAGTTCTGAATATCTTAAAGGCCACTGTACCTGGGAAGCCCCAACTTCACTACTAAGCTACACTACTACACTACAGCTAAGATGTTTTTCCTTGCCCCTAAAGACGTTTGGGTCAAAAATTTCCAAATGCAAACTACCTTCCAAACTCTGGTAACTGAATTTAAATGAAGTCATGAGTGACCCAAGAATCATGTGTTCCCTAGGAAAGGCATACTTTAAAACTCCAAGGGTTTCTCAATCTCAACTGCAGCAGAACTGACACTTTAATGAGATAAAACTAGTTTTGCAACTTAGCTTAAAAGTGCTTCCTAAACAGCTGAACTGAATGAAACGCATTTTGAACCAGTGTAAACGCCTGTACAGGACTTACACCTCAGCTTTTACTTCTAAAATTTTTTGTTCAGAAGCAAGATTTTTACTTTCTTAGTTCATATATCCTAGGAAATTTACTCAATATTAAATACTAGAAAGAACTGCTTATGTCTGCAATACCCAAAAAAGAAAACAGGGGTGCTAGTTAAAAATTAAAAGCTATTACACGTGCCATTGGGAAGCCAAAGAAACAGGTGAAAGATCCAAGTGAAAAATCTATTTAACCAAAGGCTATTTAGAATCCCTAGTGGAAGGCAAATATTCAGAATTTTAGTTCCTACACAGACAACGAACTTTGTAAAGTTGCTAAGAACTATGCATGTCTTCAGGCAGTGAAGATATGTGTCAGCTACTGATTTCTGAAAAAGCTAAATCAATTCAGAAACGGACAGAATATTGACAACACAAGAATTCTGATAAACCCGAAGCCTGGAAGGAAAGTACAGCCCTACTGCACCTTGAATACTGCAATTAAAAGACAGAAGATTCGTAGTTAACTTTCTGGCTACCCCTTTTTACCATATTCTAGCACAAAGGTACAAAAGTAAAAGAGCCAGGCACTTGTTAACCAAGGGACGTTTATTTCTGTCCTTTGAGAATACATTAGGAAATAGTCCTTTTAGTTCTAAATTTATCCTCTAACCGTTTCCTAGTAATTTCTCTGAAAAAACACTTTTGCTTCTCATACAAACTTAAGTGAAAGAAGGAAACCTTTACTATAATGCAATGGTGTCAAGCTCCAAAAATCATTCGAACCTTGCTTCACTGCTTCCAATTCAGAAAAAGATACTGGTAAGAGGGGGCTTAAATACAGAGTAATACACTTGTAACAAGCTCCAAAGCTTGCTGTGCGCTGCTGTTTCTGACAAGGGGAGCGTTCCTTTTACCGACAGGCACCTCCCAAGGAACACTGTAACTCACTCTGAAAACAGCAAAAGTTTATGAAGGGGAGTTACCAGCCTGACACATAAAACACAGTTCAGTTTACAGCTATGCTGAAGTCAAGGCGCTCTCTCCTCATGCTCTGGATGCCTTATCAAGGTATCCTCTTACAGGCTTATCTGATGTACACAAAGAAAAGGGTTTCTTGGGGTTGTTTCTAATAGCTGAATGGTACACTATCTTAAGAGAGAAGTCTAATTTTTTTAACAAGTAGGGATGAAAATTCTGGCCATGTGTGTAATACATTCAGTATACACGTATTCATGCTGCATCTTAAAAAAAAAAAAAAAAAAGTACTCCCTCCTGGAAAAAGAAGAATTTATGAGAGTTATTTTTATCAACTCCACAATTCCGCACAAAATACCTACTTATAACAACCAGTCTCAATTCTGGAGTCACCATTCTTTAGATGACATATTCAATATGACTGCAAGTTTCTGAAAAGCGATCTTTGGAAACATCACATTAGGGTTAATATTGCTTGACTGCCTTTCATTGTAATGACATTTGTATAAAAGATAATAAAAAAAGGCCACTGTATCAGACAGAGGGCTAAGCAGGTGAGTGGCTGCTGACATAAAATAAGTACCACTTTTCTTTCCCTAATATTTCTTTATCCCAAAGCATTTCATCTTGAGCATTGCGTTTGAATTGAAATGATTATCAGGGATCACTTGGATCCTGAAGCCTAGCCCCTATTCTTGAAGGCAACAAAGTTTCATACTATTTCAATGAAAAGATCAAATTCCTAACTTAGCAAATCTTCAAGACAAGGCTGCTTTTTTTATCCCGCAACTTCTCACAGACAGGTGCTCCATTGGTCTAAAATCTTCTAATTTTCAGCTTGAAATTTCACAGGACTGGTCTGCCCACATTTGTTCATTTGTACTTACCTTGGAGGGCTTCCTTCTCTTGGGTGTTTAAGCACACAATCACATTTGCAAACCCCTCGCACGATCTTTCTCCGTTTGTATCTTCCTAAATCAAGTTCCTTTAAACTCCCTCTGAAGTGAGCCTCAACTTCCCAATAATTACAACTGTCTTGTTCACACCATAAGAATCACAGAATCGTGTAGGTTGGAAAAAAACTCCAAGATCAAGTCCAGCCTTTGACTGATCACCACCTTGTCAACTCGACCATGGCACTGAGTGTCACATCCAGTCATTTCATGAACAGCTCCAGGGATGGTGACTCCACCACCTCCCTGGGCAGTTCATCCAACACTTAACAACCCTTTCTGTGAAGGAATTCTTCCTGAACAAGGATGTACACAAGAGAGCAGCTGCTTATCAAAACAACACTGAAAAAGTAACACTTTCTACAAATAGAGAGCACTGATTAAACTGTTATACTCTGCAATCAGGTATATTAATTCTACTCTGTGTTCAGGTACTTCTCTTAAGTAGGTAGAACCTCCTAAGTACAAACAGGTCGTTACTACAGTTAAAATCCACAGCAGAATAACTTAGCAAAGGATATATTCCAGCAACTATACACTACAAATAATCTGTTGCTATTTTCCTGAAGCAATGCACATTATGACCTCATGCTTAAATCAAATATTCATTATAATCTGTTACTCTTAAACACTGTAACAGTGAAAACAGCTGACAATGTTTTATTACTGTACTAGTATTTCAAACAGCACTAAAAAACTCAATAGCTAAACTAGACAAATCACTTTCCATATCCCTGTCCCCACTTTACAAACAGTGAGTACACAGTACAGTTGTTTCACATTTTCATGTGGTTTGTCAAAATTATACCCATCACTTATTTGCATTTGGTTTTACAAGAAATGCAAAATTTCAACAATGTACTAGAGAAAAGGTATGTTTGAAAGTCAATAGCATTCTCACTCTTGTGAGTGAAAAAGGAGGCAATAATGGAAAACAAAACCTCTGAAACCATCAAAATACCGCTACATAATTTCGTTATCACAATACTTACAATTATTAAAAGTTCTAAGTATTTCTTGGACAAGGAAGCCATGAGCTCTGTCCTCCCTATCCTGAACACTTCCAGACTGGGGCATAAATCTAAAGCACCTCCAACACCAGATCACAGCTTGGGATGGAATTGCAACCACCATCCTCTTATCTGACTTCAACGGGACACAAGCCTTCATACTCTAATGCAAAATTTCCCTGTCCCACCTCCTGCTGGAAGGCCTTGCACCCTCTCCTCACATCTCCTGCAGTGTTCCAGCAGTGCTGACAGTCTAGAGGGAGAAGGGAGGGACACCTGCAGGCTCTAGGCACTTTAACTACTCTTTCCTAAGTGGAAGAGCCCAAGCAGAGAGGTTCATCCCGACACAGGGGAGGGATGGATGAAAACAAACTGAAATCCTCACATGTGCAGTCCAGAAGAGGATTAGCCTGAACCAACCAGAGAACATCCTGAGAGCCATGATGGCATTAGCACCAAACATCACGTTGTACTTTGGCATTAGAAATGCCGAAAACTGCACTACTATGCACAATGATTGTACATATGGTGCACAAATGGGAGACAAAATTACAAAAATGTACCCTTTAAGTTACTATTAATATCACAGACTCACTGAATGGGTCAGGCTGGAAGGGACCAGAGTGGGTCATCAACCTCCCTGCTCAAGCAGGATCATCCCAGAGTACATGGCACAGAATAGTGTCCAGACAGTTCTGGAATATCCCCAGTGGGGAAGACTCCACAGCCTCTCTGGGCAACCTGTTCCAGTACGCAGTAAAGAAGTTCTTCCTCATGTTCAGGTGAAACTTCATGAGCACCAGTTTCTGCCTGTTTCTATTGTCCTATTGCTCAGCATCTCTGAGCAGAGCCTGGTCCGTCCTCTGACTCCTCCCTGCAGACACTGACAGACACCAATGAGGTCCCCTCTTAGCCGTCTCTCCTCCAGGCTCAACAGGTGCAAATCCCTCAGCCTTTCCTCATTAGTGAGGTGTTCCACTCTCTTCATCATCTTTGTCACCCTCCACTGGACCTGCTCCAGGAGCTCCATGTCTTTCTTGTGCTGAGGAGCCCAGAACTGGACACAGCTCTCCAGGTGATCCTCACCAGGGCTGAGCAGAGGGGCAGGATCACCTCCCTGACCTGCTGGCAATGCTCTTCCTAAAGCACCCCAGGACTAACGATTTCAGTTGTGACCAAAGCACTTTTAAACACAAATAAACTTTCGTCAACTTTATCTCACTGTATTTACAACTTAAAACTCTGGAGAAATTTTTAAGCAACCTCCAATCCTACAGATAGAAAGCTCAGACAATCTTTCTGGTTCTCCTCTAATGCTAACATCGGCCGACATGGATCTTAAAAGGTACAGAAACACAATGTAAAATAAAGTCCTTGCAGAACAAGGACTCTGTGATAAAAGCCTTGCTTCAGTCTTCTAAATTCAACACCTACTAAAGACAAGCATTCCCTCTTTGGCTTAAAGGAAACTACTGCTACATGTATGTGGAGCTCCTGTGATAAACTCAGAACAGCTTTCACCAAGATGTCCCAACTTTACACCTACTACGTTTTATAAACTACTCAATGCATTTTGAATGAAAATTTTAATAAAAAATAAAGAAGTACACTTAGCACAATTATCTGGGAGCTGTCAATCAAACACATAGTCTGATCCACATAATAACAGGCTTAAATATTTTAGCTTGTGTACTTTTGAACCAATATACAGGGAGAATTTCTTCAAAGGATCCTGGAAGCAAGTGATGAAAAAAATGGCACACCTGTATTTTTCATCACTTATTAGTTATCCAGAGATATGTTAACACATTTTTGAAGGTTAATACCGAAATCTCCAATTTACTTCTCGCTTTAAGTATGTTTGTGTCAGCCAAGTGTGAAGACAAGACAGTAACCTAAAACAACACATCTGGTAAAGTAAACCTATGTGACTAAAGTTAGCGTCATAAATGCCACTTCAAAAGTTCAACAAAAATTAGGATTATTATTCTAATTTATATCTCCGTACAGCTTTCAGTGATGGAAAAGTATACTGGAAATACATGCAAAATAAGATTTCCTCTAACTTTTTTTCCAAAGGAAACATGAACTAGAATTTCTCTCTATCCCTTGTGGTCTTTCTTTCCACCTGTACCCATTCAAACCGAAAAATGCATACCTGCAGGACTTAAACACATTAAATGTCACATAATAAACAGTTTATCACCGTCACTCCAATCAATTCTTTCATATATTATTGTCCTGTAATTGTTCCACACTCCAGCTCACCAAAAGTTATTATTGCTGCATTTACACTAAGTCAGTTTTATCAGTTTATTGTACTTAGAAGTGCTTAAAGTTTATCCTAAAGATCAGAATATGACTCAACAAATTGGACTGTATACTGTCCTATAAGAAACTGCCTCCTGATTTCTCTAGTAAATTGTTTTGGAACTTTGACTAAACACTCATTTCACAGGCAAAGATCTCTTTCCCACACCCTTCATGAAAATACCTTTTACTACCTTAAGTGACAGTGGTAACTACCTATGTAGGAAAGACAAATTACACGTTTTAATATTTCATGTGTCCAAAATGCAAATCAGGGCCAGACGTGCTATTTGCAAGAACTAAATCACCATATCAATCAATAACAGATCACAGGAGTGTGCAGGTATTTAGTGGATGTTTCACTGAAAGATGTTTGGTAAGATGCACACGTAGCAATTCCAAGCAGATTTACAGCAGTTTTCCCCAAGTTTCCTACAGACAGGCAAGGTGGTACCCAAAATCTGTAAGCTAAACAAAGATGCCGCATCCCTGGTTCCCTGGAATTCACCTGTGTAGTACTGTAAAGAAACAGGAACACTACTCATACAACTGTATATTAATTTTAAATGTTTTTTTAAGAGGACTGACATAACATCTGTGTGGAAAAGCCTGAGCAATCACAACCAGCTATCAGCCCTTCACACCATCACTGATGCTATTTTCAGTGATCCACCCTGTTTTTGCTACAGTGCTCTTGGCATCATCGCGCTACTGTGATTCAATATTTATCTGTTAGATCTAGTTACATCACAACACTACCCATACTACCTAAATCTCACGTGGAACTTCTGCGGCTAATACCTAACCCACCGGTTTTCAGTCCCCTCTTCAAAATTCGCCAGCCACAAAAACAAAAAGTCGCTGGAGATGTGCAAACATCTGGAACTCTGTGAATCATCCACTCTCTGAAAGGGTGTGCGGTCATGCATAAGCACTGCACCTTCTTCCTAATGGCAATCGGGCATGAATAAAACCGTGTGTGAACTGCAGTGGTTAGCATAAAACCACTTGTGAAGGGAGTGTGCCAAAAATTGTCTTCAAAACACCTTTAATAACAGAGTTTTGCTTCCACAGGAGCTCCTCACCGGCATCAAGCTAAAGCAGTCATTTACCTTTTATGATGGCAAACAAGGCCCTTTAAGCTTAATATTTTTTAAAAGTTGTGTCAACAGCAAGGTGGTAGTGCCTTGTGAAACAAGAGAACTGAGTGCTGAAACTTCTGCTGACAACAAAGCCACCTGCTACGTTCAAGACTAGCATTTTAGTATAATCCTAAGGAAAGATTAGTTCTAGAATATTTTTAGCCCTAGCTTTGAAAGTAGACAGCGTTCTATATAAACTGAAAAGCAGAGCGGTGGAGAGTGGGCAAGAGAATACATGCAGGAAAAATTCTTTGTTTATAATAAAAACACAGCGAACAATTATTCTTATAAAATCCATTGTCATGAAGAAAAACTCTGAGCACACTACTAAGGCTTCCACAGCAATCTCAGCTTCAGAATCAGAAGCACACAGAAGATTAGGCAGTCGCTACATCTTTCTGCAACATAGGCACAACTACGGAAAATACATGAAAGATGATGAATGAATAAATAAAAAAAGGATTTCAAAACTGAGCAGTCACAAAAATAACGGGAGGGGGGAGGGGGGAATGGAGTTCAGGTTTATTTCATTATGAGCATCTGATTTGGGGGAGCCTCTGCATTTTCTTGCTGACTTGAATTGTCATTTCTATCCAACAGTGATAACCCGAAAGAGGCAGCCGGAGAACGCCAGCCACTGCCTCAACTCCCAGGTTGGATACAAGCCTCGAGCATCGGTTTAACAGCAGTTGCATAATAAGACTCAAAAGGCCAAGCACTCCTCCTGCCTTGTACATCTCCATTTCCACACGGATGAGAGTGATGGATCTGGACGAAAACCGAGCACTACCCGAGCGCCACTACCAAGCTGGTTATTATGCAGCAAGGAAGAGGCAGAACCCAACACCTGGCGCACAAATATGCAGACACCCTGCGAATAGGTGGATCTACCGCGAGCTATCTTCTCTCTCTCCCTTCCCCAATAGGCAATCCTTGATGGGTGTGCCAGGAATGGGATATCGGGGGGAGGGGGGGGAGGAGAAGAAAAGGGGTGGGAAGTGGTTGCCGCTTGCTGCAGCCAGAGCGATGGCGAGGTGGTTAATCATGGTGGCTGAGGAAACATGGGGTCACTTCTCCCCCCTTCCGCCTCCCAGTGGGCACCGGCCGCGGGGGGAACCCGCGCCCCGCACGGCTCAGGTGGGTCCCGGGCGGAGCATCCCCGGTGCCCGGCGCGGGCGGGGGGCACCGGGCACCGCTCCCGCCGCCCCGCCCTGCCCTGCCCGCTCCCCGCCGCACTCACTTGCCGATCACCTCGCACAGCTCGTACACGTCCTCGAACAGCACGTCGTCGTCGGCCATGGTCCGGGCGGGGGGGCTCAGCCCGCGGGGGGACGCCCGGCTCCCCCGCCGCTCAGCGCCCACCGCCACCACGGTAAATCCCGGCCGCTCCCAGCGCCGCCCGCCCGCGCGGGGCTCCGGGACTCCCCGCTCCCGATCCCGGTCCTGCTCCTCCTCCCGCGGCCGCCGCCGCTCCCCGCGCGTGTCGCACCCCCCGCCTCCCGCCCCCTCCCTCCCGCTCCGGGCGGCTCCGGCTCAGCGGGGCGGCGCGGGAGCCATGGAGGGGCTCGGGGCGGGCGGCACCGCCGGGTCGCTCCCTCGCCGGGCGCGCGTTCCCGGGCGGGCGGGAGGGAGGATAATAGTGGGAGGGGGGAAGGGCGGAGAGGAGGTGGGGGGAGTCCAGGCGCGGCCGCTGGTTCCGCTCCCGGGCGCGGGGAGAAGGAGGCGGAGAAGGCGGAGAGGCGGCGGCGGTCGCGACAGGCGGTCGCGATAGGCGCTGGCGGTAGCGGAGGGCGGGCGGGCACGCGCGCGCTCCCGGCGGCGGCGCCGCCGTCACGCAAAGACCGTCACGAACATGGGAGGGGGAGGCGGGCGGTGCTCGGGGGCGCGCGCGCACGCGCGCGGGGGGCCACGCCCCCTCACCGCCCGCTCGAGGGGTCCGGGGAGGAGGGAAACGGGAGGGGGGGGAGCGGGAGCGCGCGCAGGCGCGCGGCGCGGTGACGTCATGGGCGCGGGGAGGGTGTGTGACGTCATGGCGCGGGGAGGGGGTCGGGCCCGGGTGGGGCGCGGACACAGAGCGCCCTTGCCGTCACTTGTATCGCCCCTTCTCACACTTCTATCGCCCCTTATCACCCTTATATCACCTATATCGTCCCTTATCGCCCCCGGCAGAGGGACCCGGAGCTGCCCCGGAGCGCGGGAAGGGACCGCCCAGGTGAGGGAGCGGCGCTCCGGCCGCGCTCCCGCGTGTGGCGATAAAGAACCTGCGGTGCGAACCGGGCTTGCAGAGCTTTGCTTTTATTTTTATTTTTTTTCATTTTCCAACAGCGTGTAAGTATTTTCCGCGGCACGATTTGAACGCTTTGTGTCATTAGAAAAAACATTGTCCCCAAAAGCGGTGAATTAACCTTTCGGGAGTGCTCTCAATGCGCTCTTCCAGTCGTGCGAGTCACTGCTGGCCGTCGTTCCGCAAGAGACACTTAAAAACAGCGCCCGAGACGTCAGGTGGATCTTAGAGCACTTAAGTACTCACCTGGATACATCGTGTTCCCCGATTTTTAACGTGTTCCACAGAGACTTATACATGAAAGTTGGAAGTTTTACGCATCCCCTTTTCCAAGTTTTGAATTAGATGGTTTGTGGGAGACAGCAAAGCTCTCTTGAAGGAATTAGGAACTGTTCCAGTTTACGAAAGTATTTATTTCTGTCAAAGTGCTTTAGCACGCATGCAACTTCTTAAAACTTGTTAACAAAGGTAAATTATACAGTTGTTCCCCACACAGAGAAAAAAACTGTCAAAGCTGAATTATCTGATGAAATGGTTTAAAGGTTGGCTTTAAAATACAGAGCTGAAAACACTTCACCAAGAACACCTTGTTCCTGTCTTCAGACGAATTTAAAAGAAAAAATAATCAAGAAAATCAGTGACAATAGTTACATCTATCTCCTTCACAGTGGTAGAGAGACATTCCTTGTGGGTCTGTGGCTCCATGACATAAAAATCTTTAAAAAATATTAAACACTATCTACTGTTTGGAATGGAACCAAAACGCAGTGTATTTAAATTGTTCTCTCAATTTCACACAGCTAAACATGTAGGCAACCATTTCTTCCTTTTTGCAGGGCCACGAAGCTTAGTCCCACACGGGCCACACACTAGGAAGTTTTAGAATGTGAGCGAGCGTTCACTTATGTTTTGAAATAAAATTGTCTGAAGAGCCATAGAAAAGGTTAACAAGAAAAAACAATACAAAAATGCACAAGGAAGAAAAATGCAATTAAGGAATCCCCTCCTGAGCTGAGGCAAATGCTTTTGCTGCTCCAGCAGCATCACCTGACAGAAGTCTTGCCTTCCTCTGGATGCCAAGTGCTTGGAGTCACACTAGGCCATGTGTCACCCAGGTGTGACAGGTTAAACTGGAAACAAGGAATACCAAGCATAATATATGGGGGGCTTTGGGCCGAAATATTGTAATAGAGAAAACGCTTCAAGAACTTTGGAGGGCAGTTGGATTCATTTTGGAATGCTGCAGCAGATAAATATGGTTTTCTGCTAAAAGACAAGGTCTTGGGGAATCAGTTGTTGTTGTGGGAAAGTGGTTTGTTGGAAGACACTGAACAAAAATTCCCAGCTCTGGAGCAAAGAATACACCTGTTAGAGCAGCCATAGCATTCGTTAGGCTCACAAAAAGCAAGGTCAACCTATCAAAGCCTGCAAACCTGTCGGTTGTCCACGTTCAGTACAGGAGGAGAGCAAACAAGGAGTGCTGCCTACCATTTGAGTTGCATGAGAAGAATCTGTCTGAACTAGGATTTGTGTGCAGATGTGGATCATAAAAAGTTGCAGACAGAACCAGCAAATGCAGCAAGGATACCACTGCGTCAGCAATTACTAGAACAACTGAGAATGGGGCTGTAACTCAGTTTCAGGTTGAATGGGCTCATAAAAAGATGAGCATTAGTTTGCCAGCAGCCAGGACACAATGCCATGACAATCCAAGGAAAGCATTTATAGGTGTGTTTGTGATCATGAATTTCAGCCCCGAGTTTGAAAGTAGTCATTTCCTTTCACAGGGATGCATTCTTCATTTTCACCCATGTATCCGGTACATCTCCTTAAAGGTCCTGGGTTTAATTTAAAAGTTTAAGGTTTCATTCTGAAATACACACATCTAAGATCTTATTAAAAAGTATGGAACAATAATGTTTGACACATGAGCAGAAGAAACTTTGCTCTTGAGACCTGGAATGATTTACTGGCAAGAGTAATGGTTGGTCTGAAAACAGATGAGGACATCAGTCATTTCAAAGCTGGTAGAGGGACTTCTTCATCAGGAAAGAGAAGAAAAGGACACTGACTATTCACAGGGAGAAAATGCCCTACAGTCCCTGCTAGCCTTCCCCAAAACACTGCACTGCACAAATTCTTAACAGCCAGGTTAAGGTGGTGTATTTTTAGATTAATCACTATTGTTTCATTCAAAAGTTTATTTTCAAGTCCTAAGAAGTAGCTGAGTGTGAGCTTGGGCACTAAAAAAGCCATTTCTTAAAATTTTATTGGGTTTTCAAGTTTCATTTGCCTGTGATCTTCTCAGGGTATGCACATACTGTGTGCACAGCATTGGTGAACTACAGGGCATGTAAGTTGTTCAGAGGTTGCTTTTGGAACGATAGTTATCAGTTACATCCTAAGAGACTTTACAGTGTTTTCATTTAAAAGTTTGATGTAAAAGGCACATGATGACCATGAACAAGAAATTTTTGTGGTTTGACAGCATTTTGTTATCCAAAAGATGTAGGAAGCACCAAAACCTCTGCCTCAGATTCCAAGTATAACAGGGTCCTGGGTACTCTGATCTGTAACCCCGGTATTAATTCACTTCCCCTTACAAAGTTTGAGGATGATACTGGCACTGAAGGTGAGTATGAACTGCTAGTACTTTGTGAGAGAGAATATTGGAGACCTACCAGATTTCTGACAAACTGCCATATTACTGAGATGTGCAAGTTCTATGAACTGAAAATACTTTATATTTTGAGCAACAGACATGTACTGTGGTTGCAGGGAAAAGAGATAATGTTTTGGTCATGGCAGACACAGACATTTTCAATCCTTGCAAAAACTGTTGGTGAAAAGAACCCTCAAAAGCCGCCAACTAACCCTGAATAAGTCTGGCTGACGCCTGGCAAAAGTCTATAATTAAATCAGCTTGGAAATCTACGGTGTGGCAGGGCAGGCTGCAGCTGCAGAGCTCAGGTGTAGCACACAAGCCCTGCCACACCATAATTATGGAGGCCAGGTTTCCCACGAGTGCGTGTCTTAACAGGTGACTGATGTTTGTCTAGGAAGATAAATCTCCACTGCATTTTTTTCCTTAGTGGAGTTGTTTTTATGTTCCTTCACGGTGTCAATTCTCCATTGCTCAGTGAGATGGGGCCTTTCACTGCCACCCTTCCTCTCTGAGGACACCATCAGGTCTCTTTTCTGCAGCCGCTCATTTTCAAGGAACAGTTGGAGCTTATCTCTGGGATCTGCACCTTGCCCCGTCTAATTCCATTGAAATTGACCGCCAGGTTCAAAAGTTCCTGGGAAAGCTGCACGTATATGGGAACATGGGAAAGCATAAACCTCATTTCCTTGTGCAACTGGATAAGAGCTGCGTCTTTTGAACGAGGAGTTCTTTTTCACTGCCCTTCAGACATGGTGACCACATCCCCTTTGTCAGACACTTGGCTCACACCGACCCAGACACCTGGCTGGGAGAGAGTGTGGGGGAGGGAGGGTCAAGGAATGGTAAGGAAAAAATTCACGGTTCTCATCTGATGAGACCATGGTCATAATTAAACATAAATTACAGTAACACTACTGAAGACGGGTAGTAAACTAAACCAAAGCTGAGTCTGTCTGATACTGCCAAAGAAGCTCATGGTCACTCTTCAAAATCAATTGCCAAAGATGAAACAGTCCCAGGTCACTATAGCTGACAACATCAAAAGAGAAGGGAAAACTTTAAAATTACACAAACCCTTATTTATTGGAGTTTCTTTAGTTATTCCTTGCCATTCTGGTGAGTTTTCCCTTGTGTACTGTGTACCTGTGAACAGTCTTGATTGGATTACTGGAGATGCTTATTTCTTTTCTCCCCAGCTGCAGCTTTTCCTCATTGATGAGTATGGATTAAATTATAAGAATTGTGGAGGAAATCTCTCCATGATGCTTTTATTGAAACTTTCTTAAATTAAATATATCTTAGAGGGGATAAAACCAGGTAATAAAACCAACTCAAGCCAACATAAATCTGCAACTGTATGCTACAGTCATGCACCTCTATAGAGGAAAATAATTAACAATCACATTTTAAGGACAATATAAAAATGCCGTGTACTACCACAAACAAGATAAAAACCCCAATCATCTTTATATTTTCATTTCATATCTTTCTTTCTTTCTTTCTTTCTTGCATATCTCAAAGACCTTCTATCTTTTGATAAAAGTATTAAGGTCTTTGGAGCAGACGGGTGCCACCCTAATATTTATAAACTCCGGAAGGGCCCCACAAAGCTGAGTAAGTGCTCAGAGGAGCTCTGATGTAGATAAATGGCAAGGAATGCTGCATCTGCAGGAAATCCTCATCTACACCATCCGTGCCCGATGCTGAACTTGGAACTGGCAGTTGCAGCTCTGGAAAGATCCCTCAGACTCACCCAGGCAGTTTTGTGAAACCACTGCTGCAGGGTGCAGTGACGGTGAAAAAAAGCCAATACAATATTGGGCATGTCTGGACAGGCTTGAAAACAAGGCAGGAGGTGTCATTTTGCCTTCACATAAAGCTCTGGTGCACCCACAGCTGGAGGGCTGGAACGTTTCAGGCCTCCCCATCTCCAGAAGGACAGCAGAGGAGTTTGCAAAGGAAAAGAGAGAGAAGGGCAACAAAAAGAAACCAGGGATGAGCCCTCTGCCTTGACAGGAGTGTGCAGAAGGCTGGGAGTTGCTAATTTGCAGGTGTAGGGTATGGTTGAGGTTTATAAAATCATGAAGGTGATAGGCAAGGTGGTGGCAGAATTGTTATTCACCAAATCCTGAAATACTGAAACTAAAGGATGCTCAGTAAAATAAGTAGTGAGGTAGTTTAAGGCAGATACATGAGTGTACTTTAAAAAAAATAAATTATACACACACACTGGGTAGTGAACTTTTTGAGAACTTGCTGCCACAGGAGGCTGTGGACATAAAAAGGTTTAAAAGGGAATTAAAGCATTTCAGGGATGACACATCTGTTATAAACAAATACTGGAAGGGATAGGCAGGGGTGTGCCATGGAGCATCCCTGTACAACAAATGTAGGTGCTGGGGAAGTAGAAGGGGACTGGCTGAAGGTTTTGGGTAGGCTTTCATGCACTTTCTGAACTCTCCTACTGCCACTGCTCTGTTTTCATTTTCAAAGGTGTAAATACAGTTTTCACTGCAAATTATGCAGTCAGTTTTTCCACATTCAGGGAAACCACGAGTCAGCATTCTTTACCCAGGAAGGCCTTGTTACTGATCTCAAGTTTTCCCTGTTAGGTGAGGAGGACCAGGTGAACCCATTAGGGCATTTCTTATATTTTCGGCCTCTTAGTTTCATCCTGTGTTTAATTTTTCATTCCCAACTTTGTCCTTTATTTTGTCCTCATTCTGCCACCAATTTATTTTCCAAACCCTATTTATGAGGTTTAAGATACCTAGTTTTTATTACTGCATTTCCCAGATGACTCTCCCATTAATGTGCAATAGTGCAATCCAAAAGCTGACAAGGCTTACAGTTGAAGACTTCTAAGACACAGCTATGGCTTTACCACTTACCCGTAGCCTCAGGGTAAGCCAAGCTTACCACATTTTAAAACTTTAGAAGACAATACTAATTCCATAAATAATTATTTACCAAGTATTTCATCTTCCTCCTTATCATTCAGGGGTTTTTTCCTTCCCTTTACTGCTAGGTTTCTCAGCCTACTTTTTTTTTCAGATGGGTTATAACTTCACAGAAGAGAGCAAACACCCTCTGCCTGACCACTTAGTTACTTCCCACTTCTTTCTCCCCCTTATGCTTTCCCTTTTTGAAGTGTTATGATGACACTGCATGATTATTCATACCCAAACTTAAAGGCTTTTTTATTCTTCAAGAGCAAAACCACCTGCAATGGAAGGAGTTAGTACTGACTTCCTGATTTGGACTGGCCAAGTTACCATTGAGAAAGCTTCTTGTAAGTCTTTTGCCTGCAGGAATTCAGTCCATAGATTGTTTGCAACAGGTCTTTGAAATTTAGCAGGAGAAAAGTCCTAGAGGGTAAAGATGTATGCTTTTCCATGTCCCATGAAATTCTATTCTGGTCTAACACAGGGAAAAACTGGGAGGAAAATACCTTTTTTCCTATGGCTAATGTTGGCAGCAGCACTCTGGCAACCATCCAAGTGGACCAGCCATGGGTATTCACATCCCAGGAAGCATCCGCAGCACCCGATGTTGTGCTGGGAGCCTGACACTGGCTGCAGCTAAAAAGCTGTTGTGGAAGTGAAGTTTGGAGACAGCAGAGAAAGAAAAGACAAACTCACACTCTGCAATAGCTCTCTAAATCCAGTACATAGTGTTTCTCTGATCTGTCCCTTTATGGGCTCAAGAACACTCTTATTTTGAAGAAATTCGAGCCATACTCCCTTGATGATCACTTGTGCACTCCATATGGTCCAAATCTCAGCAAAGATTTCTATGAGTAGCTTGGGGCCTTTTCATTTGGAAGCAAAAAAATGCTTCCACAAAGGCAAAATATTTTTTCTTTGGAAAAAGGCATTTTTGTGCTATGTCTGAGACTATTTTCATGATTGCTGCCCTATTTGCTCTCACTATTGGAATGTCAAATGGAGAATATAACAGAAGGTGGGAAGAAGTGGGAGAAGGATCTTAATGTTAGGACAGGAGAGTGACACACAGATGAACAAATTGTTATTTACATTGTAGTAAAGTGTGGTCCCTGGTGATGCTTTACCCGGTGTTTACACACGAGGCCAATATGCTCAGCTTCAGTTTTTATCAGCCATCAGTGCTTATTTGGAGACAAGACTTTGCCCTCAATTTTCTCACGGCTTCGGGTGTACAGCAATATCAAACACATCTCTCTGCTCCTTCACCAATGTAAAATATGTTATCATAGAAGCAGAGAAAAGCAAGAATCATGGAAATATATAAACACTTTTTAAAGAGCTGTGAATACCTGTTCTAACACATATGTATTTTACTGATGATGACCCCTAATCAGAAGCTCTGTCTGATGCTGGTAATGTCCTTAGCACAAGTAAGACAAAAGAATCTAACAGAACTAAATTCTAAAGATTATATTTTTACTGTAAATTAAGGAGGACAACACTTCAGGAGTAATTACGTTTTTTGTGAGGAAAGCAGCCAGAAGTAACACTTTTTGATGAATTCTAAATGATTTCTGCTTGAGTTGAGGTAGAGCTGGACTTTGGGTGGATGCATTGGCTTCTTTAGAAGGAACTTAAGGAAATTAGGGCTCTGATGATGAAGAAAGGAGGATCTACTTTAACACCTCTTGCTTCCCCAGCCTATGGGGCTAATTAAAGTGATCCATGTTGCTGACAGTCCTCCCAAGCCTCTGTCCTGTAACAGGCACAGGAACAGAGTAGGAATGCACACTGCTGTCCTCACCATGCTGTCACCATTCAGATCCCTCGGACTTCCTTGCTGTTTGAGTTCTCTTTGAGGAAGATGCACCAGTACTGTGGTGTCCATTACGTGCTCCACACCCATAGGTTTTGGATGTGCCTGTGCTCAGTCATTCCAGATTAGACAGGAGGCTCGAATTCAGTCATAATAACTGATTCCTTCAAATAAGAGCCAAACAGGATCAAGCATTGTCTCCTTTCAGAAGAAAGGAGATGCTATCTAAAAAATTTCTAACTGCTAAGCATTTATTTACAGTAATTGTCAGATCAATGGGTAAATCCTACCATGAGTGGGAAAGCTGTGACTCATAGTACTAGACCTGATGAAGGTTGTGTTGTCCCTCCTTTGGGAAGTATGAAGATAAATCACAGAGCAGATGTGGCCCAGAGTAGTTGTACCTGTCCAGAAGCATGTCAGCTCAAGAATGTGAACAGCATGCACACCAGGAATGGAATATGTACAGGGAAAGGCACTAGTATTGCCTCTGCTGTGTAGCTACAGCCAGTGCTCATCTGGTCGGGTAAACCAACATTTTGATGAGTGATGGTTAATACTGTTTTCTCATCTTGTGAGTTTCTAATACAGAATCACATGTGAATCCTCTCATTAACTTTAGGCCTCAACGCTGTAGATGTCTAATCTGGTCTAGTTGTCTGGGTTTTCTTTACAGCCAGTCAACAGATATGGGCATTTTTGAGGCATAATCACTCTGGATATGCTGGAGAGGCAGCAAGTATCTCCAGCAAAAGTTTTCCTTTTATAAAATAGGGATATTTTGCCTTTGATCTTTCAAAGGGGGATGCTTTAAACTGTTCTATTAATATAGTAATAGATGTTATAAAAGAAAAGGGGAAAATTACTAGCTTTAAAAAAAGTAATTAGGAAGGTATTAATTTTTTTTCTGGTCTGGCTTTCACCTTCCACAGGAGTGAAAAAGATGTCTCCTCAGTATTTCTGTGTTGTTCTGCGACCAGCAGGCACCATGGATTTTGATAGGAATCTGCCTGACTCCAAGTGTTAGCTCTTAACAAGAGCAGTTCACTTTGTAGCTTGTATTTAACAACTGGTTCAAGCCAGAACCTCTTAAAGACAAGGTTCTCAGCAACTTCCCTGTGCATCCCGAAATTAAACATTAACATAATAAGAAAGTTCAGTTACTAACTTAATCTAACTTAATGAATAAGCACATGCTCAATTAGTCTCTGAGGTAGTCTGCACTGATTCATGGAATTGGAAATATCTCCCAGAGTATCAATACTCTTGCTGTCAGATTGGCAGCAAGTCTGTTAGTTCCGGTTGTGCCGTGTCCTGAAGCTAATTCATCTCAACCTGTCGTGGCTGTTGGCTGTCAGAATTTCTCAGGTAAAACGGCTGTGTTGGTGCTCCTCCTTTGGAAAAAGTGTCACATATTCCTCTGCATATGTCCACCTGGTGTGTCAAGTTTGTCTCTGACCACAGGATATTTGCTATGACATTACTGCTGTTTGCAGTCATTGCTTTTCATTATAGGTATTCCCACAGTTGTTTCTTACAAAATGCTGACAGCTCCCAGTACCCCAGATTATGTTTCTTTTTTACCTTCCCTCCACCCCATCTTTTTTCCCATATAACTGCTGGTTGCCATGACTTTGACATAGTTCCTAGAGCAGGCATTCTTGTTTTCAGTTGTCTGTTGAATAAAATGTGAGCAAGTAACAAGTCATATTACATTAGTACCACTCCATTATTTAACAATACTAAGTACAGATTAGAATTGGCATCTGTTCCTTTAACATATTTGCTGCCAGCCTTCAGAGGCTGGAGATGATGGAGGTGATAGTGATATGACTAAAGTTATATTTCAGAGCAGAATGGTTAAACACGACCCTGCTGAATGTCAGACATCACTATGTCAGGTATACCAGGCCCAGCATAACAGATCAAATTTGGGATGACAACTTTCTGAGCTGTTATGTTTTCTAACAACACTCTCCCAGGAAAATGAGAATACACTCCATACAAATCTAGGAGTAAGGGACTTCTGACTAGATTTTCCTTTCCAGCCAGGACATACAAGTTTGTTTCTCCTTTGCATTGGGAACAAGTACTTGCTGTGTCATGTGACAAGTGTTACCACTTCCTCAGTGAATTCATTTGTTTAGGATCAGAACAAATCTCTAGAACATTTACTTGGAGTTTTCAATCCCTAAATGAGTTTCCTTTGCCCATCTTATAATTTTTCAATAACATCTTAAAATTACCTTTCCAGTCTCTTTAAGCATCCCCCTGACACTAAGAGCATACCCTAATTCTGTTTTTACTGTTGCTTTTTATCTGCTTGATTCACTTAAAATCTGACTGGATCTTGAACCACGACCTAGTTGTTAAATGAGTAAGTGTGCCTCCAGCCACCAAAACTTTCCTAGGTTTGCATTTAACTTGCAAATCATATTTCTGTACCTGAATATCCCTCTTTAAAGTGCTATTTCCCAGGTCCCTGTGGCTGACAGTAAATATCAGCTAAAACTGAATGCTGGGGAATGAGAGCAGGAACCTTTTTAGTTGTGGTGCTGGCAACCATTCTTTCCTTCTCCTTTTGAGACTGGCATTTTATTGACACTTGTGATGAGCACACCACTGCTTTACAGCTCAAAGAGAATCACAGAGTCACAGAATGGCTTGGCTTGGAAGGGACCTTAAAGATCATCTAGTTCCAACCCCCCTGCCATGGGCAGGGACACCTCCCACTAGAACAGGTTGCTCAGAGCCCCATCCAACCTGGCCTTGAACACTTCCAGGGATGGGGCCTCCCCAGCTTCTCTGGGCAACCTGTGCCAGTGCCTCACCACCCTCACAGTAAAAGGAATCGTGCCACTGCCTTTCTTGTAGTGGGTGGCAGAGAACTTTTTGTTCACTGAAGGCCTCTCCTTCAGTTTTTCAAGAGCTTTGTCACTGGCAGTGGCCCTCGTTTCTGGAGTGCTTTGCTGCGCCCTCTGCTCTGCAGAGCGTCAGGCTCAGAAAGCTGGTTCTGGCAGCCCTGTCAGGCACAAATTTGCCTACAACATTTGTCTCTCCAAGGAATCTTTAAACCCTTTCTTGTCTGTCAGGCTAGGTATACTAATGATAACATCAACCTCCCTCGTGTGATCATTTCCTAAACCATTCCAGAAAATGAGCTGGATTAATGAAGACTTATTATTTAAATTGCTGAAGCTACCCAGCTCATTTTGACAGAACACAGGAGTTTCTGCCATGACTGCTACAACCAGAATGGATGTCTATTGGTCCCTAAGCATCTGGTACATCTCAGTTGTAAGATTATATGCCTTAGTTTAGACCTCATAAACTAAAGCAGCTATGACTAAACTTCTGAGAGTGTGGTCATATGCTCAGCTAGTTGTATGTGACAGCACGAAGCTTGCATGGGTTAATTTGCTCCACTGAAAGCTCACTGATTTAAATTTGGCTCATATATCTGTACTGTCCATTGCAGTCTTCAGTGAAGTTATACCCTTAATTCATTGTATTTGTGGTTCTGGGCTTTATTCTGTCAACCTACAGAGCCAAGATGTTTGAGTGATTCATTCCCTGTCTGATGTCTCGCTGACCACCATGGCCTAACCTGTCTCTCTGCACCAGCTCCTGGATTTTTCCAGGGCTCTGGAAATCTGTGGTTCCCTGCCCTGACCAGCCTTACAGCTGATACTGTCTGCTCACAGAAGCTGTGGCTCAGAAAATGTCCAAGTCTTGTACTTTGAACTCCATGGATGGCACTCATAACTGTCACTCATTTCTGAAACATAACCCCCTAATGCTGAAAATGTTTACACTTTGCTGTGGATAGACAGAAAATGCCGTCAATGTAATCATAATTAAAAAAGTTTTCATTTCCACACTTCAGGGTTTCCGTCTTCAATGCGAAAATGTCACAGGTCTCAGCAGCCCTGTTACTCTCAGCAGACCTCTCTGCTGTTACTCAGTACACCCTGCTTTTACTAGAATTACATTTGAAATAAAAAGTTAAGATTTTCCAAAGAACTTCTGGTTTTTGTTTTAAGTTTAACCTCTCACTTCAAATAAGAGGAGGCTGGTACCATCGTTTGCTCTGTTTCTTAGATACTACATTATGCATTTGCCTGATTTTATTTTTTTTTTAGCTTTTCCTCTTTGTTCTTTGATTTTCCACATTACACAAATGACACAGTAGCCCTAAATATAGCAGAAGATTACTCATGAGACTCTCTTAAATTAATCTTATTAAAATAATTGATTAAACTTGGTTCTTGACTAAAAATTAAATCTTCTCTTTTTCCTCTTTGTTTGACTCAAGGTCAATTTTAAGCACCTTTTTAATTCTTCAGCAGCTAGGCAAAATGTTCTGGAAAACATTTTGAGGAGAAATAGCATAGAAAAATCTTGTTCCCACACAGTCTTAAAGCCCTGGGATTCAATCCTGTGGCTGAATAAAAGATCACATCTGTAGTCTGCTCCTTAAACTTGGGATCTCTAACATGTAGGGTTAACTGTGTGTTTAAGTGACTGAAAACTTTGTTTCATCTGTTTACCTGAATCAGCCCTCTGTATGGTGATAATCAAATTCAAGTACACTCTGAAAGCATGCCTGGCTCATTTTCAGCCACTACAATAAAAACATCTTTCTCCAAGGGGGAGATGATGCAGGGGAAATCCTAACTGAGGAATCTCCCACCAAATTCAGCACATAGTCTGCCCTGGATAGTTATTTCTTTGCTGCTACTTCTTTCTGCAGAACACCAAGCCTTTAGAGTAGATCTTCAGGTCGTGTAGACTGGACATAAACATGAAGAAATCATTACTCCTGAACACATTTCTAAGTGTTTTTTTCTGATCTTTTTTTAATATACTTGTGAGAGAGATGCTCAGTGAAAAGTTGTCTTTACGGTATGACAGGCTGTTGCCAGGAACTCAGCATGAGCGATCAAATAATTCTACTACTGAAGCAAGGAATAATAGTGTCCTACACAAACATAGTACAGAATCACAATAATATTTTCTGATTCAAGTATCAGCATGTGGAAAAGAAAAGAAAAACTTTTCTCTGAAGTCAGACGTTTAGATGGTGCTTTGGCAGAGAGAAGGTCAAAAGTTCTGCTGAAATAAGGAAAGAAGTATGTGGAACAAGGAGATCAAAGCCAGCCTACACTGTAGGATAACCAGCTGTCATTGGCTGGTGTCTCTGTGGTGTATTTATTTAAATACATATGCATTCAAATAGTAATTGCTATACATTTTTAAAGCTCTGTCTCTTCCATTTGCATATTGGTCTTGTATAATTTTGAATGGGACTAAATTGCTTCACTAATTTTAACTAATATTTTAAATGAAGCTGCCAAAAAGTTACAACCATAATTTACCTAATAGAATTACTGCTATGAACTTTCCTACAAGCTACTGACTGAGTAAATAAATTAAAAATTCAAGTGGTGTAATTTGTCTCAGAATTTCTGCAGTTAGTTTTGTGCAATACTTCGTGAAGTTGAAAACCAGTACAGTGTTAAAATGACAATACTGGAACAAATTATTCTGATTCTTTAATTATTATATTTATGTTATGACCTTGAAACTGATATTTGCAGTGTACCAGTTCTTTAATACTAGGACTATCAAGTTCTGGCTTTGAGGAAGAAGATACACTTTTGACAAAAAATGTTTATAACCATGATTACAAGGACCATTTAAAGGACAGGTTAGGACAGGAAACAGTGGGGACTCTTGAGATAGAAAGCAGAAAAATGAGCAGTGTAAAACATTTGTTCAGCAAGAAGAATTGGTTTGTCATGACAATTTCCCCCCAGCCCAGCATTAGAATGGTTAAACTTGAACCCAAACATTTGGCAAGTGTGCCCTTCTTGGAAATATTTATAGAAGACTAATACTTAGCAGGTGGTAAAATTTTCCTACCAGGTATCCCCAAGCATTTTACAAAATGTTAATAGTCAGGCTTTGTGAAAAATTGACGTGTAGCTTTTCCAGATGTGTCTGCTCCTGCAGGCGGGCGGTTTGAAGTGTCTGGCCCCCGCAGAGCTTCCACTCAGTGCTCCCTGCCCCACCCAAGGAAAGCCTTGGGTAACTGGTGGAGTATTCAGAGGTGTACAAGGGAGCAAGGCACCCTGCTTGCTCTGTGCCCCAGCTTCTAATGCTCCGATGGAAGCATCCTACAAGCCCCCAGAAATCAGCACTGGGAAAACAGAGGGACCTGATAAACCTATTCCTGTGACGCTGTTAAGCACCACCTGCACTGGAGAAAGGAGGGATGTGTGGAAAGGTTAGAAAACTTACTCAAGGTTACACTGCCAATTGCTGGCAGAGCTGGAGCAAGAATCCAGTGTTGACTCTGAGCCTTGTGCCTGCATCACTGGGCTGGCTTTTATTCCAGGGAGCTACAGCGCAAATGGGAAATGAGACACTGCAAAGGTATTAGGCAGCTGAACAGATTGTAAGTGCTCTGGACAATCTTGTGATTACAGCCCTTGTGAGCTTTGCTTAACTGCTGGGTAAATGGGATTAAACAATTATGAATAGGTACGAGGCACCTAAGAGGATGTAATGTGGAAGGAACAAACATTTTTCCATCAAGAAAAAAGCAATATTTTCTGCAGAAATGAATTTAAAAAAATATTTTATTTTTGAAAAATTCTTTGTAGGAACCTGTGAAAAAAGCTAATTATTGTGGAGGAAGAGAAAATTGTTATAGAAACATGGTGAGACAGATACAGAAATGTCAAAAGAAGTGGTGGAATGGCCCGAGGCTGAGTACCAGTACTCAGTGATTAATGTAATTTGCAATCTGTAAAAGAATGATCAGTGAGGTGGCAACATTTACAATATGACAAAATTGTCTGGGATAATTAAAACAAGAGAAGACCAAAGAGCACTACTGAGATAGCTAAGCTAGGTCACTGAGCATCAGATGAAAATGAATGTATTGCATTTTGGAAGAATTACCTGAACTGCTTGTACAGATGTCAGAGGTGGAAGTTAATGGCAACCAGTAAAAAAAGAAAGTTCTGAGTGAAAACTTCAATGCAAACCTAGGAGTGGCGTGGAGGAAGGTATGGATGCATATGCTGGATAAATCCATGGGGTGTTTATTTGAAACATTTCAGTTCTGCTTATTACGTGAAAAGAATGAACAGCAGAAAAAAAGAATTTAGAGGCAACTGGGAAGAACAACATGGAAAAATGTCTCTATAAATTTGAAATTAGGATTATCTAGATAAGAAGTAAACAGGTAGCTGTAGAAGTGCACATTAAAAAGAAGTTAAGGGAAGATATTTCATGTTCTTGTATTTTTAATTATGATACATGAGAAGTTCAATCAATCCAAACATCAAACAAAAAAGATAAAACTTATCATATTTAACTGAAGATAGAATGGATAATGGGTAGCAATGGATGCAATAGTAGACTATAATTTTGAGGCCAGGAATAGAACCAGGTAGAGGAATTTAAAAGATATTTATGTCCTCAATTAGAACATACTACAGTATGCATAGGACTGAAGAGAAAAGATGGTAAAAATTATCATAATTCAGTGACTTAAAAACAAACATTAACATAAGGAAATAGAGTGGTTTTTCTCTTTGCATAAAAAAAGAGGATTTGTCTTTCTCATCTGAAGCATCTGGGACTGTCAACAGCTGCTGACACGGTCCTAGATGGGGTGGTGTCATTGAGTCTATCCATTTGGAAGCCAAAGGTGCTAATTAGAGGAATCAATATGAACTATAGAAAAACCCAGCAAATTGTGCCGCTTTCATATTTTGGATGATCAGATGCTTCATTGTGTTTAATCGGGAAATTTATTTTCACAGGGGGTATATAAAATTGAACATAATAATTAGCTTAGGCAGTATGTTTATCCTTAGGTTCAGGTATTTCAGTTTGTAAGGAATGCTTTTATAGTTATTTTCATTCTTATTCAGCAGGAGACAGTCAGTGTATATGCACAGAGTAGTTCCTTTATCAGCACTGAAGAGCACATGACCTATATATCCCTGCCATCTGCCCATCTCTTACGCCAAGGTAAATCTGCCTCAGTAAAGTACTTCATAAAAGAAAGGAAATACAGCTATGGCTGATTTATTAATAACCAGAAATCCTCAACTGTAATATACACATCAGAACAAGGATCAGAACAAAGTGGTTTTGCTGTTGCACCACGACCATGGCTGTAGCTATCTGAACAAACCAGAGATCAGAAATATTTCCATTTAAAATAAACAATCATTTGCAAAATGACAGGTTATCTCATAGAACCATGGAGACTCCTGTCTCCATGTTTGTTTTATTCCTGTCTGCTTTAATGGCTGGGTTTTCCATCCTGCAGAAGTAAAAACCAGAAGGTGCCCCAGGTGTGTCTGAGCTCATGGTCTTGTCCTTTTGTACTGCTGAGTTTACGTCTTTTCCATTTCCCTAATAGTGTGGATGTCCACAAACTAAGAAGTCTCTCTTGTCAATTGATCTTAAATTTTGATGGGCTCAATGCAGTGTGATATAAAGGTCATAAACCTCCTGGAAGACAGCTTTCACTTTCTGATGTAATTGGAGTGGAGGCAAAAAATTAAGCAGTACAGATGTGAGAGGATGCCAAGTACACAGTTCGGTTTGAAAACATTTTTTAGCATATATTCCCTTCAGAAAGAGATTCACATGTCATGGGTGCTGGGCAGGCAGAATACATAACTAAGGGGACATGTGTGGTGACCCGACTCCTCTTGGTCATGTACAACTCAGCAGTACCTCATGTTGGTGGCAGAAGTGGCTGCTCTGGCTTCAGGCTGTGCACTCCCATTTGCCTGGGGCTGCCTCTATCTCAGTGTAACTGGGTGTAAATAACCACCAGTTTCCTAATCTAGGTGTTATACAAACCTAACCCTAAACATATGATTTAAAGTAGTCACTTTGCCCCTGAGAAAGGGTTGTGTGTCAGCAGAACGGTGTCGCACATGGACCCAAAGGAGAGCAAAGTTTGTAGAGACCTTGCTGTGCACTGGAGAGTTTACATTGTTCTCATAATGAGGAATACCGTGGAGTTTTGTTTTTAAAACATCAACGTACTAGCACTTAAAGTGTTGCATTTAAGTAGCTTGCTGTAGCTCTTCAATCCATATCTATAAGCTTTTCTTCTTTTTTCCATTTCTCCTGAAAACCCACTGGTTCCTACCTTCTGCTATATTATCCAGTAGGTAGGGACTTTTGCTGAGGATGTTGCAGCTTCCCAGGCAGGAGCACTCAGCTAACAGCTGCACCGTGGCAGCTGAACTGGGACCCCTTTGCCCTCCTGCCAGAACTGATCATGCTCCACTGCTGCACTCCAAAGACAGTGGAGTTTGCTCAGACTCCACTAGGGTGAAGAAAATAAGAAATGTTATGCAGAGGAGAAGACACGGGTATTTTTCTACTCAGCCATTTGCTGCTCTATAATGTGAAGCATACTGTACAAGTGCGGTCTACCTCTGCCAAAAGCCCAGTTAGCTGTTTCCACGGCATCCCTGGAGCCATAAGTGTCATACCAGACCGCCTCAGGCATTAAAGTTCATTTAAAAACATATTCATCCTCTATATATGTTATAACTCTTGCTCTAGAGACCTGAAGTTGACTGGACATAAGTTGATGAAAGTCCTTATTATAGGATGTTCATAGCTGAACTCCTCAAATATGAAAGGATTCTACTCTGAGAGCTTGGTCTTTCGTTATGTAAACAAGGCTTATAGTTATACTGACACTTTTCTTAGTTCTGTATTTTAAAACCAATACTTACAGTTCTTCAGAGTTAATTTCAGGTTTTAGTACTCCAAAGCTTTCTTTGTCCTCACTTTCATCTGAAAATGTATGGCTTTATTCTTTACTTGTACCTATAAATAAAAAGGCTTTTCTCTTAATCTTGTAGTCTATGACACTCAGTCCATATCAGTCCTGATCAAAGGTACACCTGCGAACTTTAAAACCTTTTCTAGAGAATATTCACATATTATTGTGTGCCTCGTGATATTTAACTAATTTATTACATTCTTCTCGTACCTGCTTACAGTCCATTCTCTCTCTGTTCAGTTTATCTTACAGTCTGCATGAACCTCACTTGACCAGAGTGTCTGTCTTGCCACTTTACTCCCACTGCTGGGTCCTTTTCTTTAATGGAGAGTTCAGGTTTCTAGAATTCCCTAATTTCCCTTTGAGCGATCCTTTCTGAGAAATACCACCCCTTTTAACTCAGCCATTGCCACCTACCAATAGCAGGGCTTTGGGGATTCTTTTTTAAGCTATACCTTTGTTGCATTAAAGTCTGCAGGTTTTAATAGCCGAGCCATTAAAAAGTCTGAGAGTGAAAGCTGTAAGAGTAATATACAGAATCTTAACCTGGCTATTAGAGGAGAGTGGTTTCTAAACATAAGAAGTATTGTCAGTGAGACACTGCCTGGGGCCCTGGAAACACTCCAGCCTACAGTGCAGGAGTTTTGTCAGGGTGGCAGCAGGGTGTGTGCAATTACATCTCTCCTATGGTTCAGCTTAGATGGTTGCTGTGGCTCAGTGCAGTTGGCCGGCAGTGCCAGAGCCAAATGCCACGAGCAGGAGGTCACAGACCATGGTGATTAGGCAGTCACCTGATGTGAGGATGTGGTAAAGACCTTTCAGCCTCTTCAAGGCCATGGTGCATTTGTTCAGCCCCCCTTAGCTCTACCTTTACCTGTCTTCTCCTCTCCCAGGAGACTTTCTAAGATGCTGCCACAAAGTCTTTTTTATGACTGAGTGATTAGAAGGTGACTTTCACCTGCTCTGATTAGATCTGGTTCAGCAAGGCTAAAGCAGCCTCTTAAACCACCGTCTGGCAGACTGGGAGAGGATCTCCCATTTGTCTGTCTGGGCTGACTTCAGACGATCCTCTCCTAGAAATCCAGCTCCTTTGATGAGGATTTGCAAGACTCAGGTCCCGAGTCCACTGTTTCTAGGTGAGTTAGGAGTTGTTCAGCCTTGCTCTTGTGATCTGAACCGACTTGCTGTGCATTCAAGAAACCCCTGGCCAAAAGTGCTGTTGGGAATCTGCAGCTCCACACTGGAACAAGACTATAAAACTGGGGACTGAGGGCTCCAGACAGCCTGCCTGTAATTTTTGTGTCAGATTGGTTGCTTTGTGAGATACCAGCTTAGCAAATGTATTTTGCGAGTTAAGACTGTGTTTCTCCTTAGCTTGTGAATGACCAGCAGCAGGAGTTCTAAACTGGGACACAGTTAATGAGTTTCATTGACATTTTGGAGTCTAATGATTGATAAAGACACCCCAGTTTTAGGCCCCTAGAAGTGTACACAGTACTTGCAAAAGCGAAAAGTAGTAAAACTAACGTTTGTCTATAAAGATTTGGTGACTCAATCTATAAAGGAGGCAGACAAATTTAACTGAGAATTGCCATTTCTAAAATAATTTCCTTCCAAAACTGTATTACAGGTTACTTTATTGGGAGATGCTGTTTACAAAGAGATAAAAGCATGTAATTGCAAATTTCATATCAGGCTATTTAATTTCATAAGAAGCAAAGAAAAAATTTGAAATATACATAGAATAAGTTGTTTGTATCAATGTGTAATGGCAGAATGCTGAAACCAATAAAGTCCCCTAAATAAACCACCATGTATGAAACCCTATGCTTAAAAGTCAATTGCTTTTTGATGAGCCTGGAAAAAATGTTGTTTTCTTCTCCAGCCCAAATACTGTCAAAAAGATATTCATATATGTATGCTGTCTGACTGTTTGGGAGGAAGATTGCTACGAGCCTTGCTTATCTGGGTATTTGTGATATATGTGTTATGACATCACCTCAAAATGTATTGCTGGCAGTAATGGAGGTTTGTAGAAAGTATGGAAGTTCCTGTTTATGTTGTCTAAATTTTTCTGATTTATCCAGTATACTTAGGGATTCTTTTGTCTAGAAACCTTGGTGGTGTTTTATGTGTATGCTATCACTGAAGATGTAATGATGAGTATTGCTAACGGACAGAGTAAGGGAAGTGCCAGTAATATTTACAATATATTTACAATATTGGACAACTTGCAGGTTATCTATTCACTACTAACCTATGTAATATCCAAGTGTTAAATCAGAAGAGGGCAGTAAAGGAAAATTACATGGGAGATGAAACAATGGGGAAAATATTATTCCTTAAGGGAAAATAGCAGAGTGAGAAAAAAACCCAAACCCATATGCCTGATTTCATCCAGCCTAGGAGTGTTTACTCTTCCCAAGACTTGAAATAAAAAAAGAATGCTTTAACCTCACAAATTCTCATTTCAGGAATAAGGAGTGGGTTGTCTGCAAAATGAAGCTTATAAGTACACAGAGACAGAGGTGGGCAGGGAGAAAGGTGCATCCAATATATAATGTTAACTCAGAGGTGGGTAGAAGTGGTCTCTTGGAACTGAGGGTGGTAAAGGTTAAGCCAGGGCAAGGAGTTGTACTTCTATGGACGTCAATCACTCTGTGGGTGAGTGCACTTTCTCAAATATCTTGTACCTTCCAGGAAAATGAATTAACAATTTCATGGCATGGTTTGAGATGACTGGGTTATCTTGGCTGGGGACTCTACTGGGCTTGCGTGGCCAAGTTTTGGTAATGGGGATGCTTCAAGCGTGGCTTCTGTGAGAAGCTGCTGGAAGCTTCCCCCATGTCCAACAGAACCAATGCCAGCTGGCTCCAGGATGCACCCGCCACTGGCCAAGGCTGAGACAATCAGGAATGACAGTAACCCCTCTGTGATAACATATTTAAGAAGGAAAAAAGAAAGTTATTGTGCAGATGTAACTGGGGCCAGAGAAGAGCAGAGTGAGAACGTGTGAGAGGAACAACTCTGCAGACACCAAGGTCAGTGGAGGAGAAGGGGAGAAGGTGCTCCAGGCACTGGAGCTGAGATTCCTCTGCAGCCCATGGTGAAGACCATGTGAGGCAGCTGTGCCCCTGCAGCCTGTGGAGGTCCATGGGAGTGCAGAGATCCACCTGCAGCCTGTGGAGGAGACCCACAGCAGAACAGGTGGATACCTGAAAGAGAACTGTGACCTCATGGAAAACGTGTGCTGGAGCAGGGTCCTGGCAAGGACCTGCAGCCCGTGGAGAGAGGAGCCCACGCTGGAGCAGGTTTCCTGGTAGGACTTGTGGCCCCATGGGGGACCCACACTGGAGCAGCCTGTGCCTGGAGCACTACACCCTGTGGAAGCATGACCCACATTGCAGCAGGTTGTGGAGAACTGTTGCCTGTAGGATGGACTTATGTTGGAGAAGTTTGTGGAGGACAGACTCCCATGGGAGTGACCCCAACGCTGGAGCAGGGGAAGGACTCCTTTCCCTGAGCAGCAGCAGGAGCAACATGTGATGAACTGACCATAACCTCCATTCCCCAGCTCCCTGTGCTGCTGAGTAGGGAGGAGGTAGAGCTGGCAAGGAGGGAGGGGTGGAAGGTGTTTTAACTATTTGGTTTTACTTCTCATCCTGCTCTGAATTTGTTGGTAATAAATTCAATTAATATCCTCACCTTGAGTTGGTTTTTCCTGTGATGTCATTTGGTGAGGGATCTATTCAGGTCCTTATCTCAAACCACATACCTTTCACTGTATTTTCTCTCCCCTGTTCAGTTGCAGAGGGGAGTGATGGAGTGGCTTTGGTCAGTGCCTGGCATCCAGCCAAGGTCAACCCACCACAGCCTTTTTGTTGCCAAAACCTGCAATCATGAGGAATTTGAGATACAGGTAGTGACTGGGAGAGGTATTGGGCAAAACATGGACTGAACAATGTTATAGAATTGAATGATTGTGGGGAATTTTTGTTGTAGTTGTGGTGAAGGGACAAGGTGGAGATGTTTTTTAAATTGTCTACTTTTGTTCGGTGTCGTGATGATGTCATTTTGATTTCTTATGTGGGGAATTTTTTCTTGGTTTTTTGGTCAGTTTTGTTGATGTAAGTGAAGGCTGATGGATGAATGTGGATTTTAATGGTAATTCTTAAATATGTCATTTGCAGAGGTGAGGGATGGAAGTACTGCAGGGGGACACCATGGTCAACCCAGCAGAGGCATCCAGACCCCTTCTGATACAGTGATTTGATTCCCTGGTTTCACCTGGATGGGGATGCTGGCTGGGAGCCATACCCATCACCTACCAGTCCAAAGAGACAAAAGGCATTGTTGCCCTGGGATACATACTCATATGAAACTAAATCCCATGAAAAATGATGTGCTTAAAGCACTGTGAATATTTCAATAGCAACTGATTCAAATTCTAGAACAGTTGGTAATTTCTTTTGAAAAATTAAATTGCAATCTAGACAAGAGACTTAGTTACTAAGTTGCAAATCATATTAAGAGATAATTTTAACAAAACTAAAATGATAATCATGATTATTATTATTATTAAAATGGCATTGCTACATCATAAGCCCTCATAAATGCAGTGCTGTTTGGTTTATAAAACCTCCATGTAGTTCCCTGCATTCCAACTAAGAATCATTTGAAACAGAAAGAGAAAGATTTTAACAAGAGCAGTTCTGTAATTGAAGTTCCGCTATTTACCTCTGGAGTGTACAACAAATGCCAGGTTGGTTGGTTTTGTTGAGATGTTTTTGTTTTTTCATTACTGTACTTCTTTCAGCAGCCTGGTGTTGTTCTGACCTTTGTGCATCAGGAGTTGCCCAGATGTCATCCTGCCAGGACACGGGAGAGGTTTGTTGATCTGCCGGAAAGGGGAAATTTCTCTGATGAGTCTGAGGCAGGATCTGAGCTTGGGGACTCAGGTTTGTGGATCTCAAGTTTCTCCTGAAAGGAAAAAATCTTGTTTAAAGAAATGGAGGCTTTATTCAGGTAACATCTCATTCACATCCTGGCTGCCCTGGCTGTATGGCTCCTTAGCTTAATCTCTGATCTTTATCACCAGGAGATCAAGTTTACTCCTACCTCTGAGTTTGTAGACCCATGTCAGATTGTTAAATGCCACGTTTTAGCTCTGGGAAGAAGCTGAAGGACAAAACCTTTTCCAGCATAGCTTCTGTCCCCGTGGCACACAAATCCTTCTGGAAGCACAACTGCTGCTACCGTGGCGATAGTTATTGCTTGTCTCTTATTGCTTGTTGCTTTGTCATGCAAGTGTTAGAAAATGGAGCTAAAGATTATAGAACAGCTATTGAATGCACTTAACAAGTGTGCAGCGTTAGGGAAAGAGCAAGGTTCAACCTGACCCTGCACACTCTCATTGCCATCTAACTAAGGACACCAATACCACCGTATTTTCCCCTAAAATGGCTGGTAGCTTTGGGCCTGTAGTATGCAGGAGCTTTTAAAGACATGGCTCCTGCTATCCCTGAATTTTCTATTTAGTGAGCACCACTGGAGCATCACTAGAAGCATCCTGGCAGTTGGCACTTTTAGGTACCCTAATTGCCTTTAGGAGTTATGGATTAACTTGCCTCCTTATTCTTACACCAGTTTACTAAATCACACACTCAATGAGAGGCTCCAATACGTCTCTCTAGGTTTAAAAAAGCAATAGTCCAGTTTAAAGTCTAGGGAACAAACAGTTCACTATTTATTTTTGCTGCCTAAGCAATTATTTATGCTATATGAAGTGATATATGCTGCTCCTGAGAATAGTTGCCCATATATACTTGTTAGTGCCGCAAGGGGCAAGCAATGATGAGTCTGGCTGTAAAAGACCCATCAAAATAATTTTCCTTAACACAAGTCTTCTGATGGAAATTTCAATTTTCTTTTCAGGAAAGAATTTCTTCTGTATATCACTAAACTGAATGTGCTTGAGCTTGTATTGTGTGATGCTGAATGTTGAAGCTAAATATTGAGTGTAATCCATTTTGTTTTGTAAGTTGCAGTTTGCTGCTTAAAGATGAGTTGTTGTAACTCTTCTGAATAATGGTTTTGTTCTTAAGTGAGCCAATAGCACTGCTGTCCCAAAGCACCAAATTAAGAAGCAGGAGAGCATGTAGGAGTTTAATTTGTAAGCTTATGAGGGGGCACAAAACCAGCTCATCTGTTAGGAACACACAGATGAAAGACAAAACTGGTGGATCTAATAATCGTGTTCAAGAGTAAAATGTTTGGGTACTGTAATATCTGGAAAATTACAGGAATCTCTCTAGGTTTCCATGAAACCAAGCTGTCTTGGAAAAGGAAAAGATTTCCTAATTTTTACTGTATATTCTGCAAAAGGGAAAGGATATTGCAATTATGATTAACAAACTTTTAGAGTGAACTGGTAAGTTAGGTTAATTTTCATTTTTCAGATAGTAATGATTATTTCGATACTTATTAGCTGAATAGAAGCTAGTCACAAAAATGTAAAAAGGCATTAAAGCAAATAAAAACAATTTTTATAACTAAGGTTAATTTGGCAAAAAGTGCTGAGCTAAATGTACTAGATTTTTATTAGATTCAGTTATCATGTTATACTTGAAATTCCTCCTTTTATGAAGATTATTCTCCCACATGTAGGAGTGTGGCCTCTCATGTATGGCTCCAGCCTTCTGGTCTGTTGCTGAAGCTTCATGTTTTGTTGCAAAATCAGGTTTAATGGTAGAATGCTTTGGGGTTGTTGTGGCCTCCAAAACTTTTCTGGTCATCTTTTTGAAAAGTAGCTTTGAAATATTGTGCCATGTTTGTTCCTTTCTTAGAACGAGGCCGTGTTAATTTTTTCTTTCATAATTGCAAAGTGTGAACAAACCTTTAAAGAGGTGATTGATGTCCTGTACGTCCTAAGTCTTTCTGCCAGTAGTCCAGGTCTGCTGGTCACCTCTGGTCTTAGAGTGTCCTTCCAGCAGAGTGCACAGAGGCATGAGGATTTTCCTTGTCCATTAGAAAAGGAGCACATGGCCTGTATGAGCCCCCACTGCTGTCTCCCACATCTTCTCCCTTTCCTTTCCATGTTTCCTTTACCTTTTCCACTGGTAAGCCCTAGTTTCTGCTCCCTAGCAATTCCTACTCAACCCATCAGATGAACACACACCTTCTGCCAGTTCTGCTGCCTGTCATGAACTTGTTGTTTCCCCTTTTAAGAATGATGTGTAACACCATTTTTGAAAGGTTTGGTGCAGTTTATCCCCGTGTAATTTTGTGACAGAAGTATCCCATGTTCCTATATGTTATAAATTTTCCAGATGAGATGAAGAGTTTTTAAATGTGGTGAAAGTCAAAACATCTCTGAAGTTTGGGAGGCATCAAGGCTCTGCCTGCCCCCCAACCTCCGACTGACAGTGTCTCATTGCAATGCAAGAAGTCTTCTAAATATAGAGATTGCTAATTGCTTCCTGGATTTTCAAAAAAGCTTTAACACTGGGAAATTCACTCATGTTGCTTTACAGCTCTGTCCAGCTGGCAACACCTTCACTTGAACCACAACGACAGCAGGTAATTGTAACAGAACAGTCACTGTCAAAACAAGGAAGATATACTATGCTGCTGGATAATGAAATGGAACAACTCATGCAAGCAATAAAGAAAAAGCACTGCCGGAAAGATGGAAAGTCATATTCAGACCTTTAAAGACTATACAAACAATACAGTAACAGAGTGAGCTGTTGAGTGTATCACTGCTCAACATCCCAGCACAACAGGAGAACTGCATTCACCAGCATCTGTAGACTTGCTTTGCGTCGGGAATGCTTGCTGAGCAACTGTGGTGATCATTCCCAGCATCATTAGCACTTCCCGCATCAAGTCCCTTGGTGGAAACTCATCTATTCCAGCACACTGGCAGTTTCTGAGGCCAGCCCACGCCAAACAATTTAAAAAATGGTGTAGAAAACAACAACAAAATATATTGTCTGTAGGCTTCCTAAATCCTAACAGTTAAAAGAGTTTTTTCTGTTTGCTCTGCATTAGTGCTTTTCAATGTTTATGTGTGATTTGTCTCTTTTCCTCTTTTCTCTCAGGTTATACAAATCTCTACCCTTTTGTGGAATAATTTTGTTTTGCTGGGCATAGTAATGTGTGCTAGAGAGGAACTCCATCAGCTGATTATGCCTCATGTGCAAGTCTGTGTTTGTTTTCTATTTTCCTGACACTGTCCTAGGGCTGGTTTGTGTGAAAAAGTAAACAAGGAACATCCATCTATCTGTTGTACATGAATCATTATTTCGTGTATAATGCTTTTATGGTTTTGTAATAGTGCCTAAACAGTACACGGAAGTCAGGGCTGGAAGGGTGCTCAAGTCAGTCCCAAATTAACTCTCCCAGCTGCTGCCTGAACCTTGGTGGCAGCAGCTCTGGGCACAGTTGGGGCTGCCAAGGCCACCCGAGAAGCAGAGCCAGATCTGCACTGCTGCACTTACAGTAGCAATTGCAGCTCCATCAATCACCGACGGCAGTGGGGTTATGCCTTGATCTTTCCAGTGCTTCCCCCTGCAGTGGGTTTGTCACCTAATTCAGAGCTCATTTATTAGCAGATATCTTTCTTTCTGGGAGCATGTTTGCCATATGTTTATGTACACTTCCTTTTTCAAGGAGCATGCAAAGACTAAGTTCTTGGGTGTTCTAGAAATACTGCAGATAAAGTATAAGGATATGTATACAAGGGGAGGAAGGGCTATCCTTTCACTTCATTACTCTCAGTTTCTTTTCCCTCTGGTAAACCACAGTGTTTTTTTCAAACTGTGCTATGCCAAGGACCTTCCAGTGGCAATAGACACATCCCTAGGATAACAGCATGGCATTGAGAGAGGGAAGAGGTGAAGGCTGTCCAGTTCCTTGCCCTCCAAGCTGTCTTGTCCCTGCTCCCCTTGGAGTTTCTATTTTTATTTCTGCCCCTGGAACTCAGAAGTAAAACCAAGGGTTGTGTGTCTCTTTTTCGCGGTTGCACAGTAACATTTCCAATAGGGTCCTCTTGTGGATTGGATTTTTATCTAAGATTTAGTGTCAGAGGCATTATATATTATATTATTTGCTATGCAATGACAGTAATTTTTACTATTAATTGGTTTTTCTACTTCTGGCATTCAGGAGTCAGAAAGTACCAGAAGAAGCAAAAAAGGGAGAAAAATCTCTTATTTTTCTGAGGGCAACAATCTAACTTTTAAGTAGAAGTTCATGCTATATATTTATTTTCTCCTGTGTTCAACTCAGGCAGCCTACATTTATTATAGAGACAGTGTCATCACTAAAATCTTTACAGTTTTGCCTTTGAGAGAATATAAGATTACCATACTACTCCTTAGGTGTTTTCTTTCCTTTACTGAGGGAATACTTTCCTGGTGTTAATTACCTTGAAAAGCATTTATATAGATTTTAAATGTTGACGACTATAACATTTATAATGTTTGCATATGATTAATTGCACTTTAGCAATGTGTATATAATGGGGTACGAGCTATAGTCAATAATATTTTACTATATTTTACTATTTGAAGCACTTTTCACAAAAAGAATTGCTTTCTGGATTTGTGTGTTGGTCTAAATAAATGAACAATTACAAAACATAGGGCAAGGTCAAACAAAGCACCTTCTGCTGTGTCTGGAAGACAGCACTGGAGAAAATAATTTGTATTATTTGTATTATTTACTCTCCATTCTCCTTGGATGAGAGTGGATATGGAGTCTCTCCCTCACTCTTTTCATTCCATAGCCCCACTCCCTTTCTTCATACTGTCTCTTGTTGCTCCTTCTCTCCTGCTGACATGTGTTAAAGGGCTCTGTCGGGTGCAGTATGAAAGATGATACTTACATTTTTGTAGATATGTACAAATTGTAAATTGGGCAAAGGGTGATTTTACATGCCATCACTTGGAAGTTTTAGTCTGCTCCTGGTAGCTGTTTTCAGATAAGACAAGAATATGGTTTAAAGGCATGATTTTTCTTCTTCTTTCTCTGGAACTCCATATAATTCAATAAAGCTAGGAGTTTGTTTTATTTAGTGTCAAAAAGTGCTTTATTTTAAAATGAATCTACCTTAGACTTTGAGGAGTCTCCAATGGCAACTCCCTGGAGTGGAAGCACATGATGGAGAATGTTTGCAGAGTGTTGGGCCGGTAGCTGTGTGCCCTCAGCACTCACAGATTAAATGCCTACATGGCCTTTTGTTTGCTGCAGCGTTATTGATGTGGAATGTGGTGAAAAAACCTATCAGAAAAGTGCAGAGCAAAGGTTGCTAGAAAAATACCGCTTTCTTCTTGTGCAACTTGTGTGTTTGCTTTAAGATGCTTTGGAAAGTATCTTTTAATGAGAAGAAAAGACAGCAATTAGATGAATAAGTCATCTGTCAGGCTGACAGTATGGACAGTCAAAAATTAATATAATTTAGACACGGGCTATAAATGCCTGGCAACAGTGAGTTTAGATTGACAGCGTGCTTTAATTTGCCTCCAGTCTTTAATGTGCAAGCTCCTTCTACATCATATCTGAGACTGACACCATGTAACCTTTCTCATGGTTGCAACAGTCAATATTCTCCCGCTAAAATCAAGAATTCCTGAAAAAAAAAACGTAGAAAAGAAAGCTTTGGAGTGCATGGGAGTTTCTACCTGTCAAAAAGACTCTGTGCAAAGCATTTAACGCACGGGAAAAGAATGTCGCAAATCAGTCCCCTCGTCCGCACTGTTGGAGCAGCTGGCTCATCACTGAGCTGTGGGAACGGGGGGAAGGAAGAAGGGGCAGACATTATGAGCAGGCTGCAGCAGCACTTTCATGTGCTGCTTTGTTTTTCTCGCCTGCTTCATGCACCTCAAGTGAAGAACAGAAGTTTATGCCCTTCCCGGGTCTGCAGCCTGGTGCGCCTTCCTTGTGAGTGCACAAGTGTCGGGCACTGCGGGTGTTCTCTCTTCAAGATGCAAGTCACAAACCATGAAGTGTTTTCCCTACCTTCCACAGGGCACCAGGAACTGACATTCTGGAATGAGTCTACGTTCAAGAATGCACTTTTCCAGTCGAACTGCTAAACGAATATGCTCCATCTGACGCAGCCTCCAGGTTCGCATGCAAAGCATGACTGATTATTTCAGACAGGGAAAATTAAAAAAGGAATCAGGAAGAAGAAGGAATTAAATCTAAACGTTAATCAGAAAACTAAGAGATATACAGAACTAAATATGCATCGAGGGAACTTCAGCCTGGACATTAGGAGAAGGTTGTTCACCGAGAGGGTGGTTGGTCACTGGAACAGGCTCCCCAGGGAAGTGGTCATGGCACAGAGGCTGTCAGAGCACGAGGAGCATCTGGACAGTGCTTGTAATCATATGGTTTAGTTTTAAGCAGTTCTGCAAGGAGCAGGAAAACTGACTTGATGTTCCTCATGGGTCCCTTCCAACTTGAGATAATCTGTGATTCTGTGAAATGTTGAGCTCTGGTGCAGAACCAGTGATCTGGCACAGTTCAGTCCCTTTTCTCTGTTCTTCTCTAGTTTCACCCATTTGAGGTATGGAAATGGGAATTTTCTCTTTACAATTTAGCCACTGAAGATAGAGAAATACAGCTGTTATTTAAATAACCAAACCAACAACCCATATGAAACATGGATTAATATTGGCAGAGGTGCAGAGAAGTCATACTCTTATTCTCCTGCATGTGTTAATAACTTTCTTGTCATCCATTTGTACTTTATTGTTTTCAATGCTGGAATAGCCACTTAAGTTCCCTGCCATTTACTTTGTTCTGTAGTTAGATGTCGATCTTGTTGACATTTATAAAAGTGCCAGTGCCTTCATATGAACTTGCAAACATATTGGTTGCCTTAGTAGAGAAATAAAACCTTACAGGAATATCTACAAGGACTAAAGGCACTGTGTATATCAAAGGAAATTCCTGATTTTCAATTCAGACTTACACTTGGAACTACACTTCGGCATTGTTCACCTAAGTCAAGCTAATATTTTTAATAAAATATCTTTGCAAAAGATATGAAAAAGATACATTTGTGAAACACTGGATTTCAAGGCAAGATATGAAGGTCAAAGGAAATAAAGTACTGTTTGATGGAGGGAAATTAAAAAAAACAAACAATAGAAGTGGCTAGGTTGTAGCTTCTACTCATGTCACAAACAAAGCCGGATTGACTTGTTTGGCTGCTGTTTCAAAAAAAGCAGAGGGCAAAACTGTTTTCAGTTCTATCAGCAGCCCCAATTAGCCTGGACTTTTCTGGATCAAGTCACAAGAGGGAAATGCCCTTTTATTTCAATGATTTCCAAAGTACTGAGCCCCTCTGAGCAGTTAACAGAGACTGTACAGGGGAATTACGTGATGGATGCTATTTTCTATTCAGTACTTTCTAAAATGAAATTCAAAAGATTTTTTCTCTGAATTGCACTGTTACTTTGCAAGTTGTCCCCGTTCATCACATGACATCAAGAGAAGTCCACTGCTGACAGCCATTGCCAGGAAGCTGACCAGATAGCACAAACAAGAAATGTCACCTTCTCACAATTTGAAGACAAAAAAGGGAGGGCTGGCAACTGTGTGTTCGGTGAGATGTGAAAACACAAGTTTGCTGAAGCCAGAAGCTGTATCAGCAATTGATTTAATTAATTTGATCTCAAGAGTTCTGCTTTCTTAATTTGTGCGTCTGCTGTAACCTCTCATTATACCCTATCCAGAGACAAGAGGCGGGGGGTTTTCACCAGGCCAATCTGGGGTGTTGTACTGAACTCAGGTTTCACTGGGCAGTGCCAAGCAGCATTTGGGTGCTGAGTGCAACTGAGATGTCCCAGCAGTGGGATCTGGGAATCTCTAGTAATATCAGAGAAACTGGATGCTGAGCACTCCAGAACCAGGTGATATTTTGTTCTGTCTATAAACAGGACGTGCCTCGAAGATGGGGAAACTGAAGGACTCTCTGCTGTACTCGTACAGCAAAATCATGTTTTCATCAATTGCATTAGATGCAAAGTTTATAAAGCACTTTGGGAATTTACTATACTGTAAAAAGAAGTGAGAATTACAAGACAAAAAATAAAATGATTGGGATTTTATATACACTCAGCTGTAAGAAATGCTTTTCCAAAGGGTGCAGTTAAGCAATTAACAACCCTCCCACACCCTCTTATAAAGTCTACGTGCATTTTGGAATTTGAAGCAGGGCTTGTTAACAGCAGAAGATGTTGAGCTCAGAATTGGCAGTACTAACAATTAACACCTTAAAATACTGTCAGTTCCTGCTGATGGAAAGCAGACATCCCCTGTGCTGTGGGTGTAAGGGTTTTGTTACCAGGTAGCTCCACCTCTCTCTAATCTGGGCAGTTCTTGCTCTGACTCAGATAAGGACATCATGGAATATACCTTTCACATATTAAAAGTAAGTAGTTTAAGAGTTCCAATTCTACTTTTTAACTATATTCCAGATATAATAGTCATTATTGCACACAATTTGTGTTGCAATAGCCCACAGAGACCTTTGCCCAGACTGGTCACAGTTGGGCTCTGTGCAGAATGTGCAGAATGTACTCCTGGTGACCAATAGTTCCTGCTTGAGAGAGGTACCAGCCAGGAGGAAAGAAACCTGGAGACCTGTGTCACTGTGTCTTTGTGTCATTGGCCAGTTAATTATCTGAGGCTCTGTCTTCACAGAGATTGTTGGTATGTCACTGTCACAGTCTTTTAGATTGGAAAAATACCCTTTTCTCCCCTCTCCTGGTGAGTTTCTGCATCTGACCTCTGTTGGATTTTTGTGTTTCCTGCCACAGAATGGCCATTGTCCCAGGCAATGTTGCAAATCCCTTCGACAGCACCTAGTTCATGCCGTTTTATAATCCATCCCCTAGTCTCTCCTGTGGTTATTCCTTCAAATCAGAAAGAGATATCCTCATTCCAGAAGTGCAAGACTTGCTGGGACCACACTACATGTGGTCTCCTGGGAGCAGTGAACATTGTTCCATGCTCCTGCCAGGGTTTTGAAACCTTTCCTTAAAGACTTGTTTCAAACCTTATTTCGACTTTGAAGATGCTTTTAAGGCACACAAATTATTGAATAAAATTTTAAATAAGGAAAACCTGATTATGTTCTATAAATATTAATCTCAGAGTGTAATTGCTCTACTACTCTATTATATTACAATAAACCTGCTGGTGTTGCAGTATTTTAAATAAGTGTTAGATCCTTTAGTTTGTTCTAACACTCTTTGTAGCAACAATATTCAGTCTGAAACAAGATTGCAATTTGCTGATTAAAGCAGTATCACCTCATCAAGTGAGATTATGTTCATTTTTTTTATTTTATTTTTTTTTCTTTTTATTTACTCTTACTAAATATTTCATTTTCGGAACATTTTATGCCTTTTCTACTCTTGCTGTTTAATTGCCATTAATAAAATGTTCCTAACCCCATTTACCCAGAAGGTGTTGCATATCCAAGGCACATGATCAAGGTTCGATTTGGAAGTGGCACCTCTGAAAAATTACCCAGGGCTGCAGCAGGCCTTCAGAATGTAATCTGTTAGTACGAGTTCAGATACAGTAATGCTTCATATTTGTTTTACTAGCTGCTTATGGGACTAATTGGGAGACTTTGGAAGGGGAGCTGAGAGAACTGGATTATATTTAGAGCTATTTCTGCATCAGAATGGTCTGGAACAGCACGTTGGAACTTATATTTGGTAAAAATACCATGGTATCATTCAACTGACAGAGGGCATCTGGCTCTTCTCTCTATTCATGGAGGAGGAGCTGTGTGTGAGACATGAAAAGAAGGCAAATTGAACAGAATGAATAAGGCCACAGCAGTTTTTGCTGGAGCAAAATAGTTGAAGCTGGTATTTGCTTTCTTCAGTCCAAATGAAGCAGTGGGGGAATCCATGCCAAGAAATGTGTTTCCCATCACATCTCATTCAGTTTAGCATCTTATTAGTTGCAGTCAAATATTTTCATAACTGACAACTCTGCTCTTAACGATCTATTCTTCACAGAATATGAGAATATGAGAAATGAACCTGCACATACAATGAAAGTGAGTTTTTACTTTTAAATAGGTGCTCTTATAAACATTCATGCACCATTCTTTGCCCTGTGGCCTGTGCTATTTTTCAGTCCCCACAGCTAAACCTTTCCTGAAAGTTAAAGACACTATTTGGAAAAGATAAGTGGAACTGGTCTTGTGGAAGTGACTCAGAATGAGTTGGCCTCTGGCATGGTGGAGTACCTGCGGCTTTTGATCTGTCCTTTTGGTGGAGCTTCTCATTATCTTTGCCATTTCTCTTCATATTTGCCATGCTATATATATACACCTACTTTTATCATCAAATTGAAATTGCTCTGAGTACTGTAGAGCACTTCCGTCAAAAAAGGTCGTGTAGGTTATACACATCTTTAACAAGTGATGGCTACATGTCCACTTTTGTGTGCACAGCCTCTCTGGAGGAACTTGCCTTCAAGGTGGAGTTTGACCCAGATGTGAGGGCAAGCGCAACCTAAACCAGTGCCAGGTAAATACCCAAGTCATGTGCATAAGACTAAAAGCTGTTACCACTGTGGTCATTTTTCAAATTTCTGAGTTTCAAATGTCTTGGATAAAATGTCTTTATAGGCCTTTGCAGAACAAACACCTGGTCAGGAGGCACTGGGTTGTTTATGGGTGTGGGTTAGTATGTGGCACACACCGACCAGCACAAACGTTTGTGCAAGCAAGGTGAGAGTTGCACAAATGCTCACAGGATGTGAAAATACTTTGGGTGGGCTTAGGGATGTAGAATCATAGAATAATTTAGATTGGAAAAAGCCTCATGGTCATCGAGTCCAACCATTAACCTAATGGTCAATGTGCTGCCAGGTTCACCACTAAATCATGTTTCCAAGTACCCCATCTACACATCTTTTTGAGCACTTCCAGGGATTGTGATTCCAGCACTTCTCAGGGCAGCCTGTTCCAGTGATTGACCACCTTTCAGTGAGGAAATTTTTCCTAAAGTCCAATTTAAACCTCCCCTGGCACAACTTGAGGCCAGACTTGTGCTCTGGACCCTTCCCCTGCTCCGTTGCCCTTCCCTGGACACGCTCCAGCACCTCAATGTCTTTCTTGTCGTGAGGAGCCTAAAACTGAACCCAGGATTCAAGGTGTGGCCTCACCAGTGCCGAGTACAGGGAGACAGTCACTGTGCTGGTCCTGCTCATCACAGTATTGCTGATACAAAGATCATAGCTAATGTATTTACTTTCCTTCTTTAAGGGCTTGATAATATCCCTGTATGAAAATTTATTATTCTTCTCTTATGGGCTAGTTTAAATATACTTTTAGTAAGCTTGAAAACACTAGATTCTTATTTGGGGTATAGTCTGTGTTGAAAACATGGGTATGAGTGGAGAATAGAACAGCAACACACAGTATAATTGGAAATTAAGAACACGTGGTGATCTGGCTGTAACCGTGCCAGGCCCAGTGTCATTGTCTCCAGTGATACACTCCTTTTAATGGTGTTTAATCAGCCAAAATATTTTAACTGTGAAATCTTTAAAATAAGAGAACTGAAAATATCACCTGCTGGTGACATGGGAAGACATTGCTTCATCAGGGTCAGTTATACTATAAAAATCTTCATAGTCAGTGTAAAAAGTGGGTGCAACTGTGGTATCACACATGTTTATATTACATAGCACCTAGTAAATGAATGCATTTGAAAGCAGTTCTTTTGGTGTTTTGCTCAAGTACCCCTAAGTGTCAACTGTGGGTGAATATCCATTTTATTTTAAGAGCAGTTAGTCATTTTCTCTTCGAATGAAAGATTTTCCCAAATTCAAGCACATTTCCTTCCTGCAGTTAAAAGCTGAGTGAACAGAACTGTATTTTTCAACTCATAAATCCTCTAAAAAGGAAATCTCATTAGTGTAATGAATACACTGAATGGTTGTTTGTTATAGACAATTAACCTCCATTAATTGGAGTGGTGTGCTCACAGAAGTGGGATTGTTTATTTGACAGAATGATTTTTTTTTTTTTTGGTGGGCAGAAGAAGACGTTTCAGATAACTTGCCAAAATAACTTCATCTCTGGCTGATGGCACTGAGTTACTGAGGGCAGTGCAAATGAAAGCTGTCTGCAGAGTGGCAGAAGGGCTTTGTGACACTGAACGACCACGTAGTGGAACAGCAGGTGAAAACGGGTAGTAAGAAGGGTAAATGGAGGTTTTCTCCAAGCTTCACAAGCAAAACAACACAGCCTGGCCTAACTCTTACTGCTCAGGAAAGAGCTTGGGCTGTAACTGGCAGTTTTATGAAAACAGCAGTGTTCAGCAGCAGCCAAGAGGTAAAAAGAATAGAGTCTGCCTGGAACTGCTGGCAGAGGAGCATAGAACAAAATAGAGTTTGCTCTTATGCTGCAGTGTAAATCCTCAGCTTGGCTCTCTGTGGAACACCAACCATCCCTGTGCTCTCCATAGCTCAGAAAGCATCTCTGTTCCCTGGCTACTTGGTGGGACTCAGAGGTGCCCAGATTTCGGGGTGTTGTGCAGCACGTGCCATTGGCCAGGACCAGCACTGGTTGTGTGTGTAGGACCGTGCCCAGATCCGGGTGCAGGCTGACCTGCTGCCTGTGGTTTCACTGACCCATTCCTTCCTTGCCCATTGTACTTGGTGCTCACAGTCCCAACTATTTGCATTTACCCAGGCATGTCCATGAAATGCAAATCAGATGCAAATCAACATAGGTTGCATGAGCCTGAGGATCGAGGATCCGGCAGCGGGGTAATTCCCAGAGCCAGGGACCAGCAGGGGTAATTCCCAGAGATGGGGACCAAGCACTGCTCCCTACCATGAGAAGCATCAACCTTGAAGAGGCTGAGGGGTGTTCAAAGCCCACTCCTGCCAGTGTGCAGTGTCACCAGGAAAGGTTTGCCCGTTGGGGAGGTATTTTGGAGGGTTTGGGATGTTAACATTCAGAGATAAGGGGGAAGAAGGCTGCTACAGTTCCACTGAGAGGAGTGTCAGGGAGATGTCTAATCTTACAATCCACTTACGTCCTTGGGAAAAAAATGTTACCATTCTGTCTCCCTCTGTTAATTTAGTGGCCTTCAGGGACAATTGCTCAGTCATAGAAAGATGAGCTTCAGAGTCTGGAGCCCTGATACCACAAGCTTTCCTGCTTTTGCAACCACTGGAGTCTGACATATTTGCAATGGAATGGAAAAGGTACTAATTAATATATTTTAAATTGATGTTGCATTTTCTTCTGCTGTTGAATCATTTTACTATCAGCTATGTGATTTTACTGGTAGGTCTACATAGTTACTTTTTCTGATGTTAGTTTTTCCTTGTTTGTGAGATGGAATTGATGCTGCTATTAGGGATCTCTGTTGCTTGCTATCATCACAAATGTAAGGAAGGTACTATTATCTTTATAAAACTTGCATTAGCATTTACTGTTGTGGTTATTTCTTAGCCATTCTGTATCTGTGTGGCTGCCTGTTGTGAAGCTGAGAAAATGTTAATGGAAAATGTTCCAATTCTGAAGTGCTGCAATCAATATGCAATACTTCTTACATGTTAACCTTTAACATATGGATTTAATATCACATCTGATTTACACCTAATAAAACAGGAGTATGCCTCCAGAGCTATTATTTTTTTCTTTTTTTCTTTCTATCTTTCTTTTTTTTAATTATTAATTTAAAATGGAACATTTTCTGCTTCAGATACTACTGTTTGCCACATTTTGGTCAAGGAACCATCCTATGGCCTCACCCACATCCCCTTGCCTAACTAATATGACTTCAGCAAAAACTTCCTGACTTCAGCTATCTCCCAGCCATGGGCAAAGCTGGATGTCTTGTTCCAAACTCTATTTCAGTTCTGATTGTTTAAACCTGAGGAAAAATAAACTACACAAGCAGAAGTGCTCTGGATTTACTGGAGCAACCACCGTGAACATTTGCCACACCATCTCTAGAGTTCTCTGTAACATTTTAACCAAACTCTTACACATTTATGGCTGTGATCATAAGGTTTGGTTTGCAACATTGACAGCCAGAAGTGGGCATCCTGCTCTCCTGATTTGTAAGCCAGTTCAAGCCTGCTAATTTCAGTGGGATTGCACAGGAGGTGATTCCAGGGCAGTTCTGACTGCCTGGCCTTACTGCTAGTCTGCTCATCTCAACCAGTACATCCTATTTCACACCATGGGTCTTTTTTAGCAGATATTTTGTGGTTTTCCTCTTCAGTGTTTTAATTGTGTGACTTTAGTGTTTCAGTGTCTCTTTAGTGTTTCAGTGTACTCTTTAGTGTTTTAATAGCATCTCCTTAAGTTATAATATGTCATATCTTGACTGCACTAAAAAGATATGTATTGACTTTCTTCCATTTAATTAATAAACAGTTAACCCCAAGCCACCTGTGCTCTGGTAGCAGTGGAAAGGCACTTGAAAATGGTGACAACAAGTACATCACAAGATATTCCTCACTGATATATCAGGGCCCTATTGCCCAGGTGGAGGATAATCCTAGCAAAGCACATCCCACGAGTCCAGGATACCTGCATGTTTTTCAGAATGTGTTTTCCCACGTACAAATCCACGTCTGTAAATGTGATACCCACAAAGAAGCAGGTCCCTGCCCTCTCCAGATGTTGATCTCAAACACTGTGCCTGTGCCACGTGGAGACAGAAATTCTAGAAGCAAATGAGAAGGCTGATTGGCAGCCTGGTGTTACCACAGTTTTTTGTCAAGCCACAGAACTGAGGCACAGTGAGTGGGTGGGGGGGGCTATAGCAGGATGAGGGCCTTGCTGAGGTGCTCCTGCAGAAGTGGAGCAGGGCAAAACCATCCCATTTAGTTTGCATGTACTCCGAGAGGTCAGTCCTCACCAGCTCCAGCCTCCCAGCTGTACTCAGATTTCCCTGTCTAGAGGACTAATTTGCCCCATAGCAAAGACTAGATGAAAAGAATTACATGTATGTGCTGTGGGCAACCAGGATTTCGGGACCATGGTTGAAAATGGAGAGTGCTCCACCTGGACAGCATGCATATCTCAGTGACTCCTGTCTGAGCACCTTGTGCATCCTGGCAGAATTCTCCTGCCCAAGATCAGGCAGCACCCAGCAAAGCACCTGGAACAAAATTTGTCTTGCATACGCTGCACGTGGACTTCCCTGCCGATCTGCTCGAGGCGGGAATCCCCAGGGATTTTACCTGTTGTTTTGAGGGAAATGAAACCCTGCCTCAGGAGCTCCACAGGTTTTGTGGGCTTTGACTTACATTATTCCCATTCATTCACCCTCTTCACCTGCTTTCAGAATGGTACTATTTATGATTTTCTCCTCTGCAGGCCTTACACCCCTCTACAGAGGCAAGCAACAAGAAGTAGCTTAATTCCTAACACGCTTGTGTATTCTCCTTTCTTTCAGCTTCCTCTGAGCTCTGTATCACACCTGACCACTCACTCTGTTAGGAGTCTGAAAACATAGTCAAGTCGTAGAAAGTACCAATTATTTTAGCTGTGCCACTGAATAATAGACTGGAAAGCAAGATGCCTGAAGTACTTCAAAGGCCCAGTGAAGGTCTGTAGAGACGCCTGTGTTATTTTAGGAATAAATATGTGCAGCCTAAGTAATGTATAACTACTGCATTTAAAGATCTATGGCATGATGAGAACACAGGGTGCTTCTGGTGACAGGAGTTTGAGAGCATCCTTGGCAGAGAAATAAAGTGACTAACTACAAAGCACGCAGACACTTCCATGATGGGAGATGATAATCAGTCAGAGAAGCACTTAAAGATGGATAAGGGATTGGATAAACATAGGTGGAGAGAAGCTGTAGGATTGAGGTGCTGGGCAGAGAGGGACCTTTCCTGTACAATGCAAGATCCCAAACCCCATGGAGTCTGCCCTTGGCAGGGAAACCTGAGGTAAGGCCCTGTGTTGAGCTGTGCAGCAGGGCAAGGTGAAGGACACATTGATCCTGCATGAGAGGGGTTAGAAACAGGCTTGGAGCTACCCACGGGGGTGAGCAACTGCCCCAGGGATACCTGCAATCTCAGTGGTACTTTAGGCAGTGGGGGCAGGGGGGAAGGAAGCTTTGGGAAGTTGGATGTGGCTCTGCTGGGTGGTCCAGGATGTGCAGTACCAGCACTTGCTGAGCCTGCACAGTGTACAGCTGTGTGCTGCTTTCTTTAAGGAGTTTTTAATTCCTCCCTGAATATGCAGTATCTGGAAGGGCTGCAGGTTAAATCAGTCCTTGCTTGACAACCAGGAATGGCTCATGGCATTACCCAAGAGCAATAAATCCTCTGACAGACCTGTCTGAAGTACATGGAATGTTGCTGTGACCCTGGGGTCTCTGATGCCAAGGGTGGGATCACCATGGGAGAAGAAATAGGTATGAGGCAGTCCCTTGTGTCACTTGTTCCCCCAAAACTTCCCAGACAGGCAGTGAGGACCAAGCTGCGCTCTGAAACTGGAGAGGCTGGTGTCACATGAGGTATAGTCATATTATTTAAGCGGGTGTTAGTGGAGCCTGAGATCCTGATTATGCAGTTTCAGTGATGAGTTAATTCTTTATGGCTGGAGGTGAACACGGGGAAAAGGTACAGGAGACCAGACAAGCACTACACAGCCTTTGTGGTGAGAGGCAGGAGCTGTTTCAGAGCGATAAACAGCTGCACACTGTGCTGGCGTTAATGCAGCCGCCGAGAGAGTTTCTCCTGTGTTAATCTATGAATTTCATAGCCCAACACTCCATTACTTATTTATAGATTTATAGCTCTTCCCCCTCCCTCTCCCCCCAAGCATCTGGCTGCTGTATATGAAACACACAGTCGCAATTACAAAATGTCTTCTGAAAAACTATCCCCACCCTTGTCACCCGTTGTGGGTAGCAGGTAGTCATGCACCAGGCAAGGTGCTTGGCTGGGCACCTGCAGGCTCAGGAGAACCTGCTGAGCACCCAAGGCTGGATCAGTGCCATCCAGGGCCCACCCCACACTCTGCCTCAGCTTGTACCAGAGCTGGGACCAGTTGCTGTGCCAGGGCGCATGATGGGACCCATGGGCGGGGATGATTTCCTCTGGCAGCAGTAGCAGAGATCTCTGTTGCACCTCAGAGGGATGTAGGTGGCTTTGGTCCTTCCTACTGCTCGTGTCAGAAAAAGAATTGAATCAGTTAATATATTTTGGGTCTGCTGAATCATTTTCTCCTGCGTGCGATTTTTTTTTGTTGCTCGTTGGAGCAATAATCCTACATGTGGCAATTTGCTCCTCTCGGGGACTGTGCTTTGGGCTGCCTCCGGGCTGGGGCGGTATCACGGCATGTGCTGTGCAGGGGTGTCTATGAAATGATGTTGTGCATGTATTTTTATAATTTTTAAGTTTTGCTGTGAGTTACATATGAGCTGCGTGTTTCGTTGACTGCAGGAACTGGGATCTTCTCTGCAGCCCTGCAAGGGGAAAGGCAGCTCAAGGACCATGGCTCATGTGTGGAGTTTATCTGGCCATTGGCATCTCCAGATGCATGTAAGTCCCAGGACTTTGTAGTAACAACTGCTGTGAGAGATTCAATGAGAAAAGCAATCTTTTGAAGATAAATGTGTTACATATGCAGTAGGGGGTTTAGAGGGTAACTGGTACCTCCAGGAACAGCCAGAAGCAAGCAGCTATGAGACAGTACAGTGCCTGCTTCTGTGCACCACAGTAGGTCACGCACGTTACGCTTTCTGCCAGGCAAGATTTCTCTATGTGTTTTCAAAGATAGCTTCAAGAAAACATGTTTTACAGCAGTCAAGATGTGGAGCTAAAAATGCAAAGAATAAAAACTGCACAGTCACTGGCAGAGGTCAGCATTCAGTACCTGTTAGCACGTTGTGCTTTCTAATGTGCCTCTATTATTTCCACAGCGTGTGCTGTGCTGGAGTGCAGAGATCTTGGTTTTGGCAGCTCCTTTCCTTGCAGTGTTGATGAAGGGTTCAAGGCCCTGACATCCAGCTGCTACCTGGTTCCTCAGTGTGAGTGCAGAGGCTTTAGGAGCAGCTGCCTCATAGCATTTTATTTTACCTTGCAAGTAAGTGCTTCAGCTGAGATGTGTTATCCTGCAAAGCTCTTTGTCATTTTAGCACTTCTGCTTCATCTCCACTTGTGTTTTTGTTGCATATAATTGTTGGGTCTGAGTGTTACTGCTGGTGTCTTTGTGTTTTTCTAAAGCTGAAGGATACCACTTAGGTCTGTAGATACATACTTTTTCCTTTTACTCCAATATATTTTTAATGATTAGTTTTAAAAGATATCACACTTGTCTGAAAGATTATTGCAAAAGTATTCCGATGCTGCTGATGAAATTGCTGTAGAATATTCTTCTATGGCTGTGTCAGTACTTCATATTATTTTAAAAGAATCATGTTCTATGTAAGTGAATTTGATTTTCTGTTGCCCATTACTTCACAAGTATTTTCATGTAATTGTTTCACTTAAAGAATAATTAAAAGAATATTTTTTAAAAAATCCTGTTAGTAGTCCAGGCAGGTTTGCAAGTCTTAGTAAGAAGTTTAATGGCAAGAGCTAAGTCAAATCTAAAAATCCTCATTTAGCAGCTTTAATGCTACTCTAAAAGGAACTACACAGATACAGAGCTCTCTACACCTGTCAAAACCTCTATCGTAGTCATCATTTTATTTATTTTACTGCATTATTCAAGTCCTTTGAATTCAAGTCTTCTGCACAGGAGAGGTGTATCTCATCATGCCATGAACTGAGTAGGTGAGATACACTCATTTTCCTCTTAGGAGGTGTTTCAGAAGGAGAAATAATCAGTGGAGGAAGAGAATAATTTCCTAAGTTTTGATGCTTTTGTTACATGACTGTCATCTTTCAAATTCAAGAGTTCCATCTAGAGGAATCCTATTTCGTGAGCTTGGTTTTGTTGGCCTTTTAATGTGTGCCATGTTCTCTCTGAAAATAGATTAATTCAGTCTCCTTTCTCAGTTTTCTGTGTTGAATACCTATGAATTTCGTTGTTTCTTCCTGGCAGTTTCTGAAACAACACTTCAACATCAGTATTCTCTGCTTACATTTGAAGTATCATTTCTGTGTTTCTGTTTATTGAGTGTGCTGAAGAGAGAGAGAAATTTTGCTCTTGTCTGACTGTCACTTATGAATTTGGAGCCCAGAAAGTTACGAGAATCAGATTTTCCCATCAACAGCCATAAAATATATACTTGAGTAAAAAAAAAATTTAGAGTAACTTAACAGACTCTGGCAGCTCTGAAACCATTTAATAATATAGAAAATGTTGAACGCAGGAAAACCCACTGAGAACTAATATTTCTGCAAATAGATATAAATCTCGGTGCAGTTTGTTTAAGGAGTCACTGTTTCCAAGTCTTTTTTTCTTAACCTGTAGAGAAATCTGGGGAAAAAAAAATCCATCTGAAATGCCAACAGAAGCAATTTTGCTATTATCTTTTGGGGTTAGGAGTTAAATTCCTGTTGATCTTTTATCTAATAAACCTTTTCAGACCCTTGTGCGGCTCAGATACTCCAGTTTATCTTTTCTAATATTCTTTGTTTGTCAAACAGAGATTAAATACCTTGGTAATGTTCAATAATGAAGTCTCATATCTAGAACTGTACTAGAATGATCGTTGTATTCAGATGTGTGGAATTTGTCTAAGACAGAAAGCAGTCAGAGAGAAAGGTTGTAGCTCTCAAAATCAGGTTATCAAAAGGGTAACATGGTGCAACAGATGGAAATGAGCTGAAGAAACCCCAATGTTTATGCTGTGAAACTTGAACTTTGCTATTGTAGCTTAACTTGATTAAAACAAAGTAAAATATATCAAAACAAAAACACTGGAAACTTTCCTGTGGCTCAACTTTCCCAAGCAAAATTAGCATGTAGCAGCATTCCTATGCTGTATGATCTTTATTGGTGTAGCCTTTATGTTCTGGTCACTCTTTGAAGAAAGCCCTTTGATGTGTCCTTGAAAAGTAGCTACAGCAGAGGTGTAGGGTGTGGGGGTGCTGTGCTAGAAACCTGAGGGCAGGGCAGCAGGGCTGAGATTGTAAAACAGGGTACCCAGGCTGTGCCTGTGTGGATCAGTGAAAGAAAACCAAGGGGGCACTGCAGCTGAGTTCTGTGGAATAGCCTGAATGTATAACGCTAAGAACTAGTGCCTTGGCAGCAGATCTGTGTTGGAAATATTTGATTGGAACAGCCCAAAACAGAACTTGCAAGGCAATGACCTAAGAGTTAACTGATATGAATGATCAGAATGGCAGTGATTGCACTGGACCCCTGGGTATCTTTTACTTAGAAATAAAGATTTCCTGTTTCTGACATGGTTCACACTGAAAATATAAACACCTTTGAACATATAAAGAACATAAATTCAGCTGAGCACAGCAGGTAAAGTGTTTTTTCTCCACTTAGTTATGTGCTTTTTTCTTTCAAGCTCAAGGTACCATGAATAAATTTTTACCTAATTACTTAATTTTACCCAATTAATTAGAAACCAGATTTTATTTATGATTTTCAACCTGAGGCTTATTTCAATTTAGATTATATATTTGCAAAAAAATAGAGCCTCTTTACAGTTGTGTTTAGTTTCTTTTTCTGCCAACATTTTCTGAAATTTTTAGATGTCATTAAGAAGACAAATTAAAGTCAATTTCATAACCTCAGGCTTAAATTTGTTTGCACTTTTAATGAAGTCACATTGTGATATGCAATCACAAGTTATTTTATCTAATCTGACACCTGCTACGTTGTTTGTGTCAGTGTTGATTTTAGAGTTTATTGTAGTTTTCCCTAACTTTCTCCCTCTTCATTTTGTAACTAGCTTTGCAATTAGGTAATTTTAGGAAGTCAGCAGATGCAAAAGCGTAAGTTTTTATGATTTTTACTACCTGTTACCCTGCACTTACAAGATGAGAACCACATGGATGTTTCTAAACAACTGCATGCAATTAGCTGTGGTGAAAAGTTTGCTTAGAAGGTATTTCATGTTCTGCTTAAGAATATGGATGTTTTTACGAGGTGCCTGAGGAATGCTGAAGCCTTTTGCTCCTCAGAGTGTCCAGAATTGGCTAATCACACAGCAAAGCCAGGACCAAGGGCTCAGGTTTAGCCACTGAAGTGGCTAAAAGCAAAGTCCTATCTGCCTTTTTTGATTTACGGTTCTCTTCAACTTGCCAGTGTAAGGTGGAGACCTTCTACAGTGAATTCCATCTGTCAGTGATCTTTTGAGCCAGTACTGGTGGAAATAGTATCTCCTTGAAACTGGAGAGATGAACTCTGGTAAAAGTCATCCTGAAGAAAGTCCCAGCATTGGCAGTCATTAATTTCAGAGAATATGACCTTCCAGTCTTTGCCAGGACCATGATCTGATGTTGTGGCCTTGTAGTCAAATGCTACTCTGTACAATCTTCACTCAAACCCAGGGACTGTGTTCTCATTTGCTCTTTTTTGTGTTATCGAGGTGGTGAAATTATTGTTTGGTGCCAGTAGAAGGCCAAATTAATGGAGATGTCGAAACGTATTCAGAAATAAGTTGCTCAGTGAAGGTTGCTTATTTATTTGTATATATATTTGGTTTACTCACTAAGCATAACTTCATCTCACAAGTAATAATATTTGCACAGTGTAATTTCAGGAAAGACTGTGATCCATAAAGAACTTCCCAAACAAGATAACTGTAAAGAAGATTTAATTGTAACAATTTATTGTCCTTCAAAACAATGAGGCTAGTTAATAAAGATGAAACTAAGTACTAAGATCCTGGAAGCAGGCAAAGTGTGCAATGTCTTTAGTTTTAACCCATGCTCACCATCCATCAGCTGAAGTTCCTAACTAGCTGTCACATCAAATGTCACTTCAGAGCATGTACATTTGCTTTTTGCATGATGGCATTTGCACTGAAATTTTCTGTCCATTGAATGTCAAGCTGTGGTCTAAACTGATAACTCCAACCCAGAGAAGCATTTAAATATACTCTAAAAATTAAGTTAAGCACAGTTTAAGTGCTCCCTTAGTTGGGATCCAGGAACTGATCTTTGAATCTCCCATGCCTGGTGACTCATTATATAGAAGCCTAAATTTTTAAGGCAGTAAACAGCTGATTGGTGCAAAGTGCAAACTGCCCTTGTCTGAACTGCAGAGAAACCTCAGGAAGATGGGCTGATACTTCCATAAATAGAGAGCAGAAAATGGATTATTTTTTTTCCAGTGGAAAGTGTATAATTTAATCAAGGCGGAAACATTGCATAGGAATGTGCTGTTTTCAACATAATTATTTTTTTTAGAAAACAAAATCAACAATTCAATTATTTTCGCTGCTGAGTCTTAGAGCCTCAATGTTTAAATGGAAAGTATTTTTCATGAACACTCATACAGGAGCAGGCTATAGCTGGCATTTGAAGGAGAATGAATGAATTAGTAGATGCTACCAAATATAATTTATAACGAATTCCCTTCCTGAGAAAGCAGCAGAATTTAAATGACTACTTGAGTGGGTTCATTGCCAGCATCTGCCAAGAATATTCATAAAAGGAGATAGGCTAGAAGTGGATTTCAGGATGATCTTTGGAGGCTCTGGCCTTCACTTTCCATTAGATGGATACAAGGGCAGAGCTAGGGGACTTTTATGTAAATTTGATTAATATAAGCCCCCAGACATATATAATGTATCTCCAGCCATCAAAGTATGATAGAATTAGAAACAGGACAGGTGATGTACTCGTACCCTTTCCCTAAACTTCTCCTGGGGTTATACTGAGTGTGGAGGTCACTTTAATACCAATTCCTCCCCAGGGTTTTTGGCAAAAAATATCCCATGTCTTCATTGTCAGCATGGCCAGTGAGAAAACTTCTGTTCAGTTTTGCCTATTTTTGGCTATGAATATGTAAAAATTTCAGTATGAAGGGTTACCAATTGCTGATTTTGTGTTCTGAAAAAGCAGCTCCTCCTGAAACCTGCCGCTTTCAAATATTTTCCTCTGATTGGGACCTAACCAATCGTTGGGAGCAGTGCAGACAGAAATGTGCTGAAACATTTTAATGAAATGAACTTTAAAGCAAAAATTGTTCTGGAACCTTAAATAATAGGTCACTCCTGTTACTGTATTATTATTTACTTACAGATCAGATGACTGTTTATTTTTGCCTTAACATCCTGTCTCTCTCCTTGGCTGCAAAAGCAAAATGTTGATGAGTCAGGTAGCTGAAACAAGATGCAGAATGCAGGATGCTTCAAATATTGCCAAACATTTTCTATAAGATCTATCTAATTAGAAATCAGTTCCCTACTTAGCAGCAGACAACAGATGCCTTCAGAAGTAAAGTAACTTTTCTTATATCAGTTTTATCTACATAAGCTGGATCTGGATCCTGACCATGTAAATGAATTTTCTGTAGTAATAGGTACAATTACACATATATATCATATATACTTGAGTGAATTTCCCTTCTTTTAATCAAAGTAATTATGAACTCATAGTTATTTTCTTATATTTGGTGCTTCAAAATGAAGAATATAATAACAATGCTAATACCAATAACAATAAGGAGCTTCATGTTAATGGCCCATACAGACTTTATAATGTGGATAAAAGACAACCATTTTCACTTTTTCTGCATTTGGCTTTGTTTCAATTTCAGAAATTAGCTGATGGAATTACAGATGAACACGAACTGGCCAGAAAGTTGCATTACACCAGCTGAAACTCACCTTAAGTAACCCTGATGTTGTACAGCAGTGTCTCTCAGATGGAAAGACTTCCAGAGCAGAAGGATGATGTAAACTAGATGGAATTCTGTGAAGCTACCAAGTGAAGACCCCCATCTCCAGATTTGAAGCCAGAGAATGATGCTTGCCTGACTGCTGCTGGCAGGGGGAATGGAGATTACTCTGGTGTGTTCAATAGTGTAGCCAGCTACAACAGTCTTTTTTGCCTCTCCAACACCTTGCTGACCCTTTAGCACTACTGAAAGAGCTTTTCTGCTCAAAGGCACCTCCAATGAAAATGCCTTCACAGGCCTGAGAAGCTCTTCAGTGTTTATTCTCTCTGTTTTGACATTCACCTTGTGTATTTTGCCAGCTGCCTGCGAGAGGTGCGTTTCTGCAATGGCTTGTCCTGTAAGTTAAATGCAACAGTTAAAGCAGGTTGTTGGTGATAGGAGTTGCTTTGCATTGATACACATCAGAAGGTCATTAAATCCAAGCTGCAGTAGGAAAAGCTCACTGGCACAACAGGAACTGGGTTTTGACATCATTGATTACACATTAGCCATTTTCAAAGGTGGGCTTTCAAATGTAGAACTGTTGTGTGAAAAATTAACTGTTCCAGAGGATCTCAGAACACGTTGATACACGTCTTTAGCTTCTTGCCATTGTGTTTGGACAAGTGTCTAATCCCCCAGCATCATATAGGTCACTCACTGCAACTCCTGTTCTCAATACAAATACCCAAAGGGTAACATGCTGCTTCATTTCTCTCACAAAACATGTGGAAAAAACATTTTTTCCCCACCTGGTAATTGTTCCTACTTTTCCTGTCATCTTCCCCGAGATATCAAAAAAAGTTATCCCAAGGATATTCAAAGCTAACAGTGAGAGGGAGCAGAATGCCACTAAGGCTTTACGTGTTCCACACCAGGTCCTTGTGGCACTAACTAATGAATACCCACAGCACTTCCAGAACTGCAGCTGGCACTAAGCATTTTGTCTGGACCCCATCATAAATCATGAAAATCAACACACAGATATTCAAAGTAACTGAACCTATGTCATGTACAGGGCTAGCCAGCTGGTGACTGGGCACGGGGATGAAAGCTTAGGAACCAGGGATCTGATTTCAGGTCTGTGTGAGAATCGTTGTGGCTTTTCTGTTTCCTATTGCCTGAAGTGCTTCTTATGATGCACATGTCAGAGCAAAACATGGGCATGCACTAACCTCTTTGTATTTCTGTCCTTTGTAAAAAAAACACAAGCCTGGCAGGCTGAGCAGAGTTGTGGTGGGTTGCAGACCAGCAAAGAGTGAGGACTACAGGGCTCACACCCAGGGTTTAGTCAGTAGCACCCAGCTAGTCCAGACACAGCTAATTACCGTAGGACAAGTCCTTTATGCTCTGTTTTGCTTCCCCTTTTTAATCACCTTGTATTTTTTATTGTAATCTCTGGAGGACAGGGAGAACTAATGTTGCTTAACAGTGTGGATAGGAGTTTAGCATGACTTTAGTTGTTGCAAAGCCAGGAGTGACTTGGTAGAACTCCCTAAGAAACAATCGCTACAACTTAAGGCAAGGCAGCACTGTTCCATATCCTCTGCAAATCCTACTCTGCCACACATCTTAGATATTTTAAATATACCTTAGAGATGCTCAAACAGTGTATTAGCACTGTGTTTTCCTTGTATACATCAATATGTAAGGCGACTAAGCAAGTTCCTGAGTTACCATGGAGCTGAACTGCACAGATCTTGGGAGACAGTGAAAACTAATAAAACAGAATGAGAGAATAACTCCCAGGGAGCTGGATTTCCAAAGAGCAAATAACTGAACGCTGCATCAAATATACTTTTACCCCTTTCTTAAAAGATAGCAGATGTGGATGAACTTTGCCAGTCAGATTCCGTTGTCAGGCACATCCGTGATGTAGAGTTTGGGTATTTTTTTCAGAGAAAACACAGCCTAGGATTTCCCCCGAGGTGAATTTCTGATGCCTTTGAGTCTCTGTTGGACTCTGCTAGAAACTCTCCACTTCAACACATGCAATTTCTTCCTCCTTTCATCCTGGCAACCACTGCCCCCAGCTCTCACCATCAGGGGCATTGCTCTTTCCAAACAGAGTTCGAGCACCCACCCTCCTCTAGGGCACCTGAGGTGCAGGAGAAGGGAAAGAGTGTTCCCTCCCGAGCAGCTCAGGAAATGCAAGCAGCCTTAAGAGAGGGTGGAATTCATTTTGCTAAATGTGGATACCTTCATGTGAGCAAGAGGTCCAAGTCACTGGAGAGAAACTTCTGCATTTAAACTTCTATTTTTGCCTGAGATGAAGAGCAGCAGAGACCCCCCATCACTGCATTGATTGGCTTGCCATCAATTAGATATCTGCTCTACTGGAAGCATCAGCTCTGCAGGGGAGCCTCATGCAGGGCACTGTCCCTCAGCAGCCCCTGGACGTCCTGCTTGGTTCTTGTAATGGGTTTGTTACCCTCCAAGCATTTCATCCTGGATGTTCACGTGGGCAGGGAATTGGTCCTTGATTGACAGTATCCCCTCTTGCCATTATTACCTCCTCTCATAAAAACAGTTAATTTGGCTCCTTAAAAATCTGAATCTGAGGAGGGAAGATAAAACTTGAAGGATGCGAGTGGGGACTCAAAGATCCCTGGAGATGAGAATGTTTCATTCTCTCTTCACAAAGTAAAATGTAGAAAAGCTTTTATTTTTCTGTTTCTTCTGGGCATTTTATATATGACTGGGTGGATTAATTTGTTTTCCAATCCAAGCAGCTTTGTTATCCAATTTAGCATAGATTCCTATGTGTATTGGGAGAAAACAGCTATACTCCAATGGGTTGTTTCAAAATGTCTCAAAAAAACTACAAGTAAATTCCACAGAAATATGGAAAATTTTTAGTGAGGCTAGAAATTACTTCATAATCTGAAGTAAATATTAGGAATGCTTGTGCCTGTGAGTCATGTATTGCAGGAGAATTAACTACCTGATCAGATTTTAACTGCTTTTTTCCTATGCACAATAGAACAATTTGAAATATTGAAATCTTCCTACCCCAGGAGAGCTGACACCAAGTTTCTGCTTAAATTACTGTCTCTGTTGGACTCTTTGGTCATATACAATGAACAGCCAAAATTCTACAAGAAAAGTGTTGATTTATTTAACCAAAAATAATAAAGCCTGTTTTGTGAGGGCATAAAAATAAAAATACAAAAAAAATAATAAAGCCTGTTTTCTTTGGATGAAGGGACTGTTGCCTGAAGAGGGGAATAGGATGCTGCTGCTGTTCTGCTGTGACCTTCTGTCCTCTTTTCAAGGACTTTCCTGCCAAGGGACAGTAGGTAGGGATGCGAGAGCTGCTTTTTGTGGCTGCTTGTTCCCAACTTCTGCTACTTGCATTGCACTGAGCAAAACTGGGGCATTTTCATGTTGGAAAATACAGCTATTGCGAGTTTGGGTTCCCCACTTCATGGGTCAAGCCACTTCACCAGGACATGTGTCACAGGAGGCACACAGGAGGCAAAGACTGGCCAAGGAGTCCATGAAAACAAAGATCCATGAAAGTAGGACCTGCATGTGGTTTTGGACCCTGGCAAATCTTGTGGAAATCTCTTAGGGACTGAGTCCTCTTAGGATGGTAACAAAGTACCAGGACACAGAAAACCTGAAAAAACAAGAGAAACGTCTGCACCGCAGGAACTTTTTTTCTTGAGAGATATGCATGAGAAACTTGCTCCCAGGAAGGTGGATGTCTCAGAGCACCTGGCCTCTTCTGCAAGAAAATGGAAAAACACCCAGGAAAAGGCTACAGCACTTTGTAACTTCTCATGCACTGGCTCATCTTGAAAACCCATGAAGGCTGTTTAGCTAACTTGGGAAGCATCTTGGGAAGCATCAGCCCTCATTACTCTGAAAAGTAATCCTTCAAGACTCACTTAAACCAGTGAACTGGAGGATTATGTTCATTGTAGTGGGGAAGTTCTGCTTGCGGCAGATCGATCTTCTGATAGTCAGCAGGACCCTGCGATGAGGAGGAGGAGGGAGGGACAGGATGCTATTTTTGAACTGCATAAATATCTTCCCCATAATCCATCATGAAAATTGGTGGATCATGAGGGATATCTGTTAATTTAGCTAGAGTTCAGCTGAGTTTGTTTTTCCTAGAGAAGAATTTGTACTGCATCCAATGGGGATTTTTTAATCATTTTCAGCGAAGGAGATCACGGAGGTTCCCATTCCCTTCTCGAGAACCGGCACTGTGCAAACAAACAGCAAAATTCACTTGCCTCAAACAATTTGCAAACTATAAACAAGTACAAAAATCAGCAAACAGATTCAGCGAACAGGCTGGGGAAGCATAAAATAACAGCCAGACAGTTATGACCAGCATGAGATTATTATGATAAACAATCTAAATTATTATTGTACATCCCTAAGTAGCCTATTCTGGCAGCCCCATAATGTATGTAACACACTGTACCTTCTGCTGTTCCATATCTTTATAATTGGTTGCCAGTAATTTCTGTTTTCATCACAGTATTTGATGTTTGGTGCATTCTTGATTGTTTCTTCTGTTGAATGTAGTCAACAGATGAAATTTATATTTACAACACTTGCAGTTGCCTGGGTTCTGCAGAATTTTTGAATTCCAATTGTTGAAAAGCTGTCTTAAGTTTAAAATAAGTTACAAGTAAAATAATTTTATTGACCATCTAAGAGCTTAACTTCAAAGGAATTAAAACCCCCTGCAAGATATATTGTAACCTCATAGTCCATTTGCTATAATTTGAGCACTTTTATTGGCAGAGAATCTTACCAAAGGCTTCATGAACATGAGAGATGGTTAAAAATAAAAGATCAAAGCATGCAAACAAATCCTGTTAACAAATTCTAGCAAAAGGGGGTTGTTTTATAATTAAATATGAAGCCAACTCAAGCAAATATTTGGAAACACTGAAGCGGGATCCCACTGTAGATTTTGGCAGGGTGAGGTACAAGTGTTGTGAAGATATCTTTGTCCTGTTGCCACTGGTCTGACCAGAAGCCACGTGTGGGGAATATCATTACACCACTTCTCTCTTCTCTCCCACCAGCATTTTCCTTTCTCTATGCTTCCAGATACCCTCTCAAATCTGCAGCTAAATTTAACAGAGTAAAGGAGCAGCAAGCTTGAAAATATTACATTAAACCCCTCAGCTCAGCATCAATACATGGAGGTGCCTGCTGCGAACAGGGAGAACTTGATCAACTCCATCTCCCATGATGGAGTACCAGTCACCTGGGTCGTTCAGCAAAGTTTCTCATACCTTTCAGAAATCGTTCAAGAAGCAGAATTTGCACTATGGGTTTTTGTAAATCCTTTTGCCACTAATGGTACTACTGTTAAACAAATCTTTTGAGGTAGCATGTGAAGGCTGTGACTAATTTGCCTTTGCCCATGGTTAAGTAATACAAACTGCTTCCCTGGACTCAGAATAATAGACTGAAATATTCCCATTTCCTGCAGATGAGTGAAAATAAACAGATCCAATCTCAGCTGAAAGAATGTAAGTAGAACAGGCCTTCATTTGCAGGGGAAAATAAACTCTGCTGATCCCTTAGGTCTGGGACTATAAACAGCATCCTTTTTCTCCCAGGGCAGTGAATAATGTGAGTGCATGGTTTGAACATCCTCAAAATAAACAGCTAATCACCCTTTCTGGCCTAATTAGGTTATGTTCTGGCCCCTGGCTCTAGGTCTCATGCAAAGCAACATCGAGGGAAGCCCTGCTCCTCTCCCAAGAAAGAGAGCCTGTCCAACTCTGTTAGTTAGTTAACATTTGCTCCTTGAGGATATCCAGCTTGGGGATCTTCCTTGCAAGCTTGGCAGATCCAAGGGCAAGAATATTCTCATCGCTTTCTGCTGAGAACAAATGTAACCCTTTCTTCCTGCCTTTGCTCATCACATGGATGCAATGGGAGGATGAGCAAATCAGGGTTTTTTATTGGGGTTTTTTTGTGGTTTCCCCCCCCCCCAGATTTGGATGATCTGTCTCTTTGTTGTGTATCAGCAAATTGTAACTTGCTAGATTTTTTGTATGGACATTTATTCACTCTTTCCAGAAAGGTGATTTCTCAGCAGTTGGTGTCCACTGCAAATGGTAACTAATCAATCCGTAAGGATTGTGCTGGATCCCTATTATTGCTGTGGCATTGCAGACAAGGGACTGAAACACAGATGTATTGTAAGACTTGCCCAAGCTGACACTGTGCAAGAAAAGACCTGGGATTGCAGCAGTTGCTGATTGAAGCTCACAGGCTGGACCCTGTACTGCTGAGTCCTCAACAGGGCTGCTGTGAGTGTTCATGGACTTCAGCTGCTGCCCTGTGATTAGGAGCAAAGAAAATTAATGCAGAAAGAGATCTGTGGCAAATGCCAAGTGGACTTTTAAGCTCTGGTTTATCAAGGCTTTCTGGGCTGCAGCATAGGGCCTGTAAGAGGAGAAATAGCTGACCAGATTGAGAGCATTGCTATATCTGCACTTTTCTAGATTTCTCTTTACGTATGCTTAGATCTTGGAATACGTTCCCATTTTTCACCGCTCTTTTAAAATAATTGTTCTTCTGTAACAAAACCAGACCATGCTACCTTTAATCCTCCTTTCAAAGCTTCCTTTCATGTTAAGAACAGCTAAAGGTGCTAAGAGGACTGTTTAAACCATAATTCCTAGAGATGCTAATTTCCTCTCTTCTCCTTTCTGATGGAGGCTTGCAGTGGGGCTGGAGCAGGGCTCCTGAGGATCCCAGCAGTGCCAAACTTTTCCAAGAAGATATCCATAAGTGGGTACCACCCCAGTCACAGCCAGATCCATTTCTTCTTGTTCTCCCTTCTAATCCACTGGCTGCAGGAAGCGGCATCCAGCATCAGTTCTAAAGGCACAGACCCTTTTTTAGTGACCTTTCTCCAGGTCGAGGAGCGCTTGGCACAAACCCTAGATCTGAACCTCAGATCTCGTGAGCCTCTCAGGTCTATCTTCCCTCACAGTTTTCTTGCCTGTGTCTGCCTTTTAGGAATAGCAAGCCAAGGAAGATAAGAACAGCTGAGCAAAGGCATTCCTGAGCCACAGGCATTTAATTCTCTAGGATGTCCTTAGAAGTAAATGTTTATATACACTGCCTGGTCCCACTTCTCTGTAAGTAGTGTATTTGTTATCTGGGTGGGGCCAGGTGAGATACTGCTGCTGCCCTTGGCAGCCAAACCATTCCTGCCCCCTCCCTAAATACATTTCCTCACTTTCAACAAGGAATTGTATCACCATCCCCAGCTGGGACCTGCTGCCAAACATAGGTCTGGGGCAACGATGTAAAGGGAGACAAAGCTGTGATAACCCCATGGTGAGGGTTCCCTGGGGGAGAGGGCAGTGCAGGAGAGACAAGGGTGCAACAGCATGAAGAGTGTTCATGGTCTTATAGACGTATTTAACATTGTCACAGTATCTTTGCAAGAGCTTGGCTCCCAGTTTAGGTATCTGAACAAGTGACAGACTTCATGGAGGGGCTGTTGCAGGGAGGCCTCTCCCCTCGAGCTGCGCTCTCAGGAATCTTGATGACGGATGCAAATCACTCAGACCCAAATTAAGAAAAGTATATTTAGGCACCTAGAGAAGTAAAGAGGCACTTAATAGGATTTTCAGAAGTGTATAAGCAGATTAGGCATCCAACTCCTATTGAAATCAATGCTGATGGAGCATTTAAGAAAAAAATAAATCTTGAGGTATCTCAGCAGTGTTACAGCCTGGGTGCATTTGCAGGGGGTGAGTGGGCTCAAAGCCACGTTTTGTTCAAGATAAGCCTTACAAATAGCAGAGCTCCCTGGTTGTACCA